>NC_139711.1:7424609-7475720 GCF_964188405.1 Protomyctophum parallelum | reverse complement strand
TTGATAAAGCCTCTCTGGCTTGATCTATAAAACATCTGACAAGCGCTGTTCCTCTGGTGTCCTCGTTCCTGATCCTATCCATCCTTGTTACTCCCAGAGAGAACCTCAACATTAGTCTCTGCTATACCTCCAGCTCTGCTTCCTGTCTTTTCCTCAGTGCGACTTGTCTCTACAACATAGCTGGTCTCACCACCGTCTTCAGTCTTGTACACCTTCCTTTTCATTCTCGCTGATACTTTCCTATCACACAATCACACCTGATACCTTTCTCCACCCATTCCAACCTACTTGCACTCGTTTCTTCACCTCTTTTCCACACTCTCCATCGCTCTGAAATGTTGACCCTAATGTACTTAAAGTCCTCTCTCTTCTTCACGCCTACTCACTGTTCCATTTGGGTTCCTCTCATTCACACACATGTATTCTGTCTTGCTGTGGCTAACCTTCATTCCTCTCCTTTATACCAGGGCATATGTCCACCTCTAGATTTTCCTCTACCTGCTCAAAATTAAAATAGGCCTATTACCAGGTCTCTCTTGTTTTGCTTCAGAGTGGAAGTGCTTTGCTAAGGTATGATGATCATGTGTGTATTTCACATAGTGGTGGCGGCTGGTGGCTGGTGAGAACCTGAGCTAATTGGTTGAATAGCTTGTAAACGACCATGTGATAACATGCAATGGAGTATGGATTTGTAAGTGTGTCGTTTGTCCATTAAACGTCTGGGTTTCCGAGGCTATTTGTGCCATTGCCCTGTTCACCAGCAGTAGTAAATACTCAGACATGCATTTTGTACTGACTGCTCATTGGGCTTTCCTACCACAGGACCTAAAGCCAATCATTGAATACCCCACATCATTAAGACCTCCCAGGGGCACAGTTTCACTTTGGCCATGTTAATTAGAATGGTTAGGAAACTGGCAGAAATCCAGGCATTGGCACAGTTTAAAAACCATCCCGTGCCATTGGCATTGTGCAAAATGTAATGCAATTGGAGAGGTTATTTAACGGTTCTCACAGAACCGTTGCCATGGAAAAGCCCTATAGTGACTTAGTATTGAGTTTAATCTTTTAATTTCTCATATTGTAGCTGTCGGGCAGAAACCATGTCTCCTTATTTAAGTGTTTCATGTTTTAATTAATACCCATAAAGTGACGGTGTCACACAATAGTAGTGAAAATAGCTGCTCTACAAGCTCACAGCGCATAGCGATGCGACTCCTGGGCTTGTAGATCTGCTATTTTCACTATTTTGGAAATATGTTTTTTTAAAGTGAAATCTCTTGATTTTTTTTCTAAAAGACCTTGCCTAATCTATGGGTTTTAATTTTACCAATGAAAAGTATTAACAAGCGCTTGTTTGTTGTGACTACATTGAAAGACTATTGGTTATTTTGTTCATTTCCCGAAAAGGAACGTTTTGGACGGGTTTTATATACAGTATAAAACCCCGGCCGACACTGATCTGAAGGACAATCTGTTTCTATTATCAAGAACACTGTTAAATCAAATATTATGTTAACCTCCTTGAAATGTAAATAGAGCACACTCTAGAGAATTGCTTAAATGATGAGGGGGGCATTTAGAGGTTATAAGATTTTAATACGTAAGCAAGCTAATACCTACACACAGAGTGCACAACGCCACTAATGTCTTATAGAAGCTCAATGAGGTCTACAATTTTACGGAACTTGGATTAATTTCTTTAATCAAGAGTTTCAAGTATATAACTAGAAATGCACTCTGTCGAGATGCCAACTTGCACCTTGCACACAAGTAGGCCATGTATGGCCTTGTGAGCAAGTGGAGCGCGGCACGAGGTGCGCTCACCACTGCTGGTACGACTGCTGCTCTCAGTCCTAAAGCTCTCTGCTGCTGTCTGGGTACGACTGCTGCTCTGAGTCCCTATAGAGCTCTCTGTCTGGGTATAACTGCTGCTCTGAGTCCTAGAGCTCTCTGCTGTCTGCCTGGGTGCTTTCTAATCTATGGCATAGGCAGCTCCCGGGCCCGGGAGAATCTAGACGCAGCTGCGCGACATGAGACAAATTAATTAGAGCGAGAGAGAGAGGAGTGTACGGGTGTGAGTGTGTGCGTCAATTTAACAAAGGTGCAGACGATCAGAAAACAGCAGAGAGCGATTGACGTTTGCGCTACTCTATGCCGAAGTGAAGTGGACTCGGTCCCAGACTTTTCTTTTTCTCCCTGGAAATAAAAATGTCTGGGTTTCCGAGGCTAGCCTGGGTACGACTGCTGCTCTGAGTCCTAGAGCTCTCTGGTATTCTTAATCCTTTAGACCCGTTATTGACCATATATAGCAACCTTGAAACTTGAAGAATACCGTAGTTACGTCACCAAGAATGGTGGTCCCTTATTGGCTGTTGGAGGACACCTACATACATATCCCGACATACAGTACATACATACGTTACGTACATACGTACTTACATACGTGCATACGTACATAATACGTACATACAGTACATAAATACATACATACCCACCCAGCTTGCGTAAGTCATAACTTTGAAGTAGTCACCACAGTAACTGTTCTCTTCAGTCTGAAAGACCTGGTCTAGACATTATAATGAATAAATGATTCATCCTGAATTCTTTCATCATGAATTTCAGTATAACTTTCTGGTATGTTAAAGGAGAATTCCATACTAGAAGGCTTTCTTTTTTGTAGTTGTTACGTCCCCACCAAAGAGGTCCAGGTGTTATTTTGTGCAAAAGCGCATTATTGGCTATTTCCCCTACCATAAGCCCTCAATGAATTGCATTGAATTGAATGGGGCTATGGGGTGTTGTGCTAATTCACTTATTTCAAAATCATTTTTTTAAATTATATCCTCTCTTCATAATGTAAATAGTATCCCAAGTGGCACACTTTACTACTTATTTCGATGGAAATAAGCGAATTAGCACAAAACCCAACCCCCATTGAGGGCTTATATTAGGGGAAATAGCCAATAATGCACTTTTGCACAAAATAACACCTGGACCTCTTTGTTGGGCACGTAACAACTACAAATAAAGGTAAGAAAGCCTTCTAGCATGGACTTCTCCTTTAGTGTTATTCAGCTGTGAAATAAATATGTTAAGAAATAAATAAATAACAGGTGTGGTGGGAGGTTAACCATGATTTTCCACAACACATTTTCATAATGGATGCATTTCTCACATCATCTAAATGGATTTGGATTCATGGATTTTATCATTATAGGCTTTGTTGGTAATGTTTATCTATCTATAAATGCACCACATCTCAGTCTCGTCTATGTACAGTACGTGTGTACTGTACATCTATAATGTACGTAACTCGAGAACCGCTCACTCCAACGACTTCAAATTCGACACACGCGTTCCACACCCACAGGGAGTGCAGTGCCTCTGGACAGGGCCCTTGCCCAGGCTCCACATATTGGGCTGGCCTGTTCTGACATCCCAATACTCCATATTTGGGCATACTGACACCACAGCACTCCATATTTGGGCATACTGACATCACAGCACTCCATATTTGGACATGCCTGACACAGAACTCCATATATAGGAATAAAGGGACACAGAGAGATACAGAAATCTCCATATATGGGGGCATGAAAGGGACACAGACAGATGGGTAGAATGGGTCATCTTGACACTGGTACAATGGTTATTGCATAGCTGGGTTGGGGCATGGATCTCCAACTTACTTCCATCGTTACCGACTCAGCCGGGCAACCGGTCTAGTATTATTTAATTATATATTATTATAATTAACCATTGTTTAAATGATGCTGCTTAAATTGTCCAAACTGTGTAAAATATCTGCATTTAAACAAGACATCTATTCAATTCAATTCTATTGTATTATAGTGTCAAATCACAACAAGTTGTCTCAAGACACTTTACAACCAACAAAGATCCACCCAGAGCAAGCAATATTGCGACAATGGTAACGAAAAACTCCCCTTTAGGAAGAAACGTCAGGCAGAACCCGACTCTAGGGTGGGCGGCCATCTGCCTCGACCGTGTCGGGGGGGGGGGGGGGGGGGGGGGGGGGTAGAGGGAGAGAGAGAGAGAGATAGACAGAGAGAAATAGACAGGTGGGCTCCGGTCCACATCTGGTCGAGGTCGAGCTCTGTGAGGCCGGGTCCAGGTCACACTTCTGGTGGGCTCCATGAAGAGGCCTGATCCACGGTCACACTCGGCAGTCAGTTAATATTAGAGGTCCACAGAACTGCGACGGGGAGGACGAAAAGAGACCCCGGATGTTGGATTAGTGGCAGGCCTTACTGGAGCCTATATAGTGTATATTACAAGTACTGCTGGGAGACAAACCCACACAACAATGTACGACTATGGTATCCAGCTAGACTTGGAGACAAGTCTAGCTATAGGCTTTGTCGTAGAGAAAGGTTTTCAACCTAGTCTTCTGCGACGTCGTACTCTCATAGGGGATTCACACTATGGTCCCGGGTGCGCACTCGGGACCACTTGGCAGATGTTGTGGTAGTGTGAATGATGCGTACCGTTCCCGGGAGCGGATCGCCCAACCGTCCCCGGGACCGCATGGGGGGAGGGTCTCTGGACCGTTGAAGTGTATTCAGATACGGATCGTTCCAATGTGAATGCATGCAGTCGACGAGCCAAGCGTCAACAAAAAAAAACACAGCCTCTGCACGATGCGTAACACCAGCGCATTTTTCAACGCCGCCCTTCTCCTGTTGAATCTGCTTATATGCGCAGCACCGCGCTGATCTTATTCTGCAGACTACACGTGGCTCTTGGGCTTTGCTTGGCACAGTTTCCAAAGTAAAACAAAATAATAATAATGCTAAAGTAGAATCCATAGCAAACTAATACACTGGAGCACATAACTGACTGACAGTGAATAGCAGGGAGGCTGACAAGTAGTATAACGGCAAAAAGCCAAAGAGGCAATGCAATTCAGTGTGTCTGGATTTATTTGAGACAATGTCGCACAGTTGATGGTCAGTGTCCGTGCGCGCCAGCCATCAAGCACACCGTCATCAGGAGGATTAAAGTGTGTTATGCAAGTGTACCCGGGTGCGCTGTTGAATCTCGGTGCAATGTGAATCATGGCCATCGGGGACCAGGCAACCGTATTCGAAAACGGTTCCAATGAAACGGATTCAGTCCGTCTCAGTGTGAATCCCCTATCAAGCTATTATGATAAGTACTTATAGTCTTAAACAGTGTCTCTACTGCAGTGGGATTACCATTTGTTTAGTCACTGTCTTGTGACTCCATTGTGTGAACATGACTGTCACTTCAGTTGTTATGCAGTATGTAGGGCAATTCTTCTTCAGCTTTCTGGCTTGGCCTTGTGATGAGTGATTTCATTTTTCAGGGGAAATGCAGTTTCCATTATTCATGCTGACAGATATTGGGAGTTATGGTTCATCAAAGCGTGATGTTGTCTTTTTCACCCACTGCTCACCAAATGTTATTCCCTTGGTCCCAAATTGGGATTAAAACCCTACATTGGCTGCAATTCTTAATAGTTTTTTTTTTTTCGTCGTCTCACGACTTAATTTGTAAATTTCCACCATTCAATGGCTTGGTTTTATAACTTCTGTTTGATAGCTAAAGTGGGTTTTGTTTGTACTGTTTGTATTCTGGTCTCTGTTTTGTTTTCCCACCTGCTCTAAAATTGATTCCGATTGAAACAAGATATTAGGTAGCCCAACACGTTAGGTGAGCAGCATGAAATTGACTTCTGAAAAGTAGCAGCGTACGTGAGTGATATATTCATGCTAAATGGCATCTATTCAAGACTGTCTGCAGTGAGTGAGCTTATCAATTTAGACAAACATTGTTTGTTCGGTGCACCTAAACAGGTGGGATAATTGGTAGCCTAGATATAATCACAATTTCCCTTGTTTCTCTTATTTGTCTTATTTATCTGCAGCAGTGTGAGGTCTCCTTTAGTGTGCGTCTAGTTTCTCTTCTTTCTTGATCTAATTGGGCACCCTCAGGGCTTACATTTTATTGAATGCAGGGCAACAATGGTCTAAACCGAAAAACATTTATCTGTCCCTTGGCTTTAGTCATTGATCTCTTTCTTTATTGCCATATCTCTTGTCATATTCCTCCCCCACCAACAGGATTATTAGACCTGTTGTTTTGATGCAAACCATCGGAGCGTGGCCAACGCCCCACTCCACTAATTGCCTGAATTGAATTTGGTAAATGCATTTGCAGGTGGAATAAAAGGAGGGCATCTCCCCTCTACCTCCCTGTTGAGCGACCCCCCCCCCCCCCCCCGCCCCCAACAGCATATTAACCCATTCTGACCTGAGATCAGATTCATACCAGGTTTCCGCCGGACACACACTGGTCTGATTAAACCCATTCTGACCTGAGATCAGATTCTAAAAATGTCAGTCGTTCTTCGATTTTTCAAAAAATAGCAGACCTACAAGCTCGTATCGCGCCACTCGGTGGCGCGATATGAGCTTGTAGATCTGCTATTTTTAAATAGCTAAAGCATAACATGATGCTGACACCAAAATGGGTGCCCGGTCAAAATGGGTTAACCCATTTTGGGCGGGAACCCCTTTTGGTGTTTTAAACATTGTTATAATGTATCTGTTGAAAAATAGATCTACAAGCTCATAGCACTATGAGCTAGGTCTGCTATTTTTGAAAAATCGGGAAAGTGTGGCGCAAATCTTTAAATATATTCTTTCAGAGCGAACGTTTTTAACTCATATCTTTGCTTCTGGGGGGGGGGGGGGGTCCCTGGAACAACATATTTTCAGATGGGGGTCCGCAGCCAAATTCAGACAATTCTGGGGGTCCTTGACATGAAAAAGGTTGAGCACCACTGGCTGACATAGAAACATACGTTTTTCAGAAAACTATTAGGATTTACAAGCCATTTTGTCAGGTCTAAATGGGTTAATATTGTCACTCAAGCCCCATGCCCCGTCGTGGATGGCTGTCAGCGGGCGCCCTTGACCTTGAGTGATGGGAAGCTCCTGCAGGCTGGAGGCCTGCTGCTGGCCCCTACTGTAGCCAGAGTTAATGGTGGTATGCCCCCTGTGATTCTTATCAGGAGACGTTTAAGTCCTACCAGTCTTCCTTCATCAGGCCTAGCGTCTCCCTCTGCCTTCCCTCCTTTTTCCTCCGCACCGCACGCAAACGGCTCCAGGGTCCCTTTCACTGAAACGATCGAAGGGAAAGATTTTTTTTTTTAATTACCCGACTGCTTACAGAATGGGATAAAAAATAAAACCTGTTTGTTCCCCGTGGGTATGTGTGTATTGATTTGAGTGTATGATGTTTTAATGAGGCTGCCATGTAAATGATTTGTCGTGGCCGGGCACGCTGTAAAGGCTAATTTGTTTGCTTTTCTTCTCAAATGTGCTAATTCTCTGTGGTTTGCTTTTTATGTTTGCACAGGGGCGGAGAGAAGGCTTTTTTCTGACACACATACACGCGCACACACACTGCCCACGCACACACACACACACACACACTCTCTCTCAGAGAGACAGAGGCCTAGAAGATGTCGAAGATCTCCAAGGCAGCGAAAGCGGTGAAGAAGGTGGATCTTGGGGGTGTGATCCGTGCCATAGTGAGGTCGGGACAAGCCAAGGCAGGCCCACCGCTCGGACCAATCCTGGGACAGGTAATGTTCTGCACATCCTATTCCATTCCTACTAAAGGGCAGTAATCATACCCAGACCTTAAGGCAGCAGGACGGAACATTTCTGGAGCATGCCACGGTGCTTTAGGGGTGACTGAGATGGCATAAACACATGAGGGCGCTACAATATTTAGCATTTTTCTTTAAAGATGCAGTGCCACCATTTTTTTCCACCCTAAAACATGATCATCAGGTATTATTACAATATAAGGGGGAATAACTTTTTCCAAAAAGTGTACAGTATTTGTTAAAATCATGCTTTTATGTGGACACGCCCACCAGTTCATTAAGTATGCCTGCTGTCACTATATTACTGTTTACTTCATTGGCCCGTTTGACTGTCAAGGGTTCAGCCTCCAGGAAGAAACCCTAAATACAAAGTTAATACACCATTGCACATAAAAACAACTCTAGGGTGTCTAATGAAGTACTGTCACCTCATAGACACATGAAAAACTGGAAAAATACAAAAAATTGTGGCACTCCATCTTTAATGAATTGGCCAATCACAAGAAGAAAACTAAGACAAGGAATTTTTTATAACTTTATTTTACCAAACCAAAGTTTATGATGGCAAAAAAAAAAAATCGGAAACAAATGGTATACTTTAGTCACAAGTATTTTATGGAGGTTCTTACCTTTTGACCTTTGAAAATCTCCTCCGAGGAGCCTCATTTGTCTCAGTCAACCGCTTTCCAGGCGTACAGTATATAGTGCAACGGGCTGGAATGAAGAGGGACTCACCGACATCAAAGTCTTTATGTTCCTTTATTTCTTTTTAGTAGCCTCTCATAATGCCGTGGTTCCAGTCCTCCCTCCCCTTCCACATGCTGAGTTTTTATACATTTCCGGCGGGACCAACCGACCAACCGCTAAGACCACACCTGCAGGCCAATACAAAGCATTTCCGATGGGTCCCCAGCCAAAAACGTTGAGAACCCCTGATCTATATTACTATCAGAATTTACTATGTTTTTTTTGTAACCAAATATCACATACCACACCTCTAATCACGCTTTCCAAGACTCTAGCTGAGGGGAAAAGCTGCTCACCCTGAATGAAAGTTTAATCTCAAATGATTGCATCGTTTGGCATAACAGATGGTGTTTTCTGTGCACTCTATTTACCTTATCATTTAACATTTGTACCATTTGTTGACTCTGGACTCTGTGGGGGCTTTATCATGTTGGTGTTGTACCGTGCACAGATACTGCCACTAACGTTTGTTTATTTGAGAACGCCTCATGTTAAATAATACCAAGTACTAGTACAGCCCATTCTTTTTCTACACAATACAGACATAGAGTAGTATTTGGGGTCTAAAGGTATTGGTATAGACTAGATTTTCTCCATTACAGAGATCTTATAGTACATTCTGTTCGTAAAACAAAAACAATTGATGTTTAGATTAAATAGATTTTTCACGTCTTGGTATACGAACATAGGATAACAAAGTCTCAGCCTCAGTAGTTCTTAGACTAGTTGTTATGAGTTTTGACTAAGAACTTAAGATAGCACAAGAGTCACTCATCACACCGGACTGCTTTCTTGTCACCCATTTATGGCCATTGTCTTCTTCTCCTTTCACCGGGTTCAACTGTTTTGAGGTTGACGTTTTTTTCTCTTCACTTGCCAATTGCTATTGCCTCGTGGGTATAGTCCCTGACTGTCACCGCCAAACCCCTACTGTTTTGTTTGTGAAGGGTATTGATGAGCACACGTCTCCTCCGATATACACATGGAGTTGCCAGCTGCTTCTTTTCACCTGACGGTGAGGAGTTTCACTGGGAGGACGTAGTAACACGTGCAGAGGAGCATGCTAACTGGCCCTGTTCTGCTCCCTGCTGAACAGGTGCTATAGGAGTTAACGACAGATCGCAGACCCACCTACAAACACAGCAAATTGTGTTTGTTGGGACAGAGGAATTAAACCCCATTCTCCACAGGGGTGGGCAGGTGACTGCTGTTTTGGGGGAGCCTAATATCTGTCCCGGGTATAGTATTCTACATTTGCATATCTTGCAACTGTCAGGTTGATTTGAATGATTCACCGCCTCGTGAAATAGGTTTGGGACCTGGGAGTGGCGCTGCGTTTCCATATCTCTATGATGAATGATTCAGTCATGCGTCTGTTAGATGTTCCTCCTTGTCTCAGCCAACAGTGGTATAATGAGGTGAGGTTATATACTTGCATCCAAGCAAAACCAAAAAAAGACCTCCCAAAACCAGAAATCTCCTTCCCTTCTTCTCAGTGTTGGATTGTCTCTTAACTCTCTTGCTCCACTGGGGCTCACTGTATTTCACTGTAGTAAACTGTAAATAAATGGCAGGCTGGCAGACGATCTGCTTCAGGCATGGGCGCCGCCGGACCTTTAATCTCACCACGTCTCTCCTCTTTGGCTGTTCTTTCCCCACCACTCTTGACTAACCACCCTTGACAGGGTATAAGCGCGGAGTGGTGGGCCGCCTGTCGGCCACGGGGCAAATTTCAACAAACGAGGGAAATAAAAGAGGGAGTCAAGAGATGTTAAGGGGGGTTGGGGGGGTGAGGCTTTTGAGACAGCTTTCGGTGGGTGGATAATAATTACAGACTTTGGAGTGAAATTAGCGCCGTTGGATGAAAAGAGAGGCTGAAAAGAGAACGGGCAACAGAAGGATGAATTTGGGAGAAGAGGCTTTTTGAGGGCTTGGTTAGTATAGAGTGGAATGCCGAGTGTTGTCATATGAGGGCTCGGAAGTCGAACAGGTGGAACAAATTCAAAGGGGGCTCAGTGCAATGCTGTCTGAGGCTGTTGCTTTAATACATTCTTAAAGCTTCTATGAGACATATATGAGAATTTCTCTATCTTGGGCTGGTGGCCGGGCTGCAGGGGGCTTCTTATATCTGTATGTTCTGTGTGTAGTATCGCCGACGTGTGTGTGTGTGTGTGTGTGTGTGTTTTGAAATGTGGAGCGAGTCCGCCGAGCCGAGGGAGCCCTGAGATGAAAGCAATCGGGTGGGCGGGAGATGGATACGGACTACCGAGATGTTGGTCCCTGTGCTCCGCTCCGCCTCGCTCCCCCACCCACCCGCCTGCAATGAAATGCACCATCGAGAAATTCCGCAGAGAATGTTTAGATGAGTCTCCGAGTTCTACGTGGTGTGTGCACCGCTGTGTGCGTTCGTTTTTTTTTTTTTTTTTTTTTTTACCCTTAACGCATCCTGTAAATATGCCCAGTAAATCAAGCGTGAAGCAGCCAATGAATTATCTCTCAGCAGTTTGACAAATGGCCCCAATTTCACTTAATAGGAGCATTAATGGTTAGAGGGAGTCGGATGGGTGTGGGGGTGTATAGGGGCCACTGACTCCGTTTGGAAAATGAAAACACACACTTCCTCCCCTTTTGACACACAACACACACACACACACACACACATACACACACTCTTGCATCACATCAAGAGTTCTCTTTCAACATTAAAGGGAGACAAGACGGCGGATCGCTCAAGGATTATCTGAACTGGTGGTGTCGCTGGCGTAATTGTGATAAATGACGGTCTTTCCTCCGTATGCCTGTGCCACTCTGCACGAGGAATAGCTTGCTTTTATGACACGAATAGTGTATGTGGTGGTGAGCTTCGTTTTAATTCACGTGCTCCAGCATCACTCTCGGATGTTTGGAAAAACAAAAATCACTTAATATATCCAGAGTGTGAAATGGAAGCCCATAGGCTTAGAGTTGGGGGGGGGGGCTTTGCAAGTACAGGACAGCCATTGGAATCTAGGGGCCCTTCGCTTTTTGAGCGATCACTCTCCGATCCTGCTTTATGCCTTTGTGGTGGTGACAGCATGTCAATATCGGGGCTACATAATGGCCAATGAAATGCCAGCGCCTGAGTATGAAACACTTTATTACAGTTAGCTCCCAGTCCTGGAGGCATAGCTGACACTGTTGTCAGGCTATGCCTGTGGAATAACTTTCACAGTATACGCGCGGCATATGCCCAAAGTCCCACGTGGTACGACTGATGTGTTTGACAACACAAGAGGCTAGTAGCTCCTCTGGGGGAACAAGGCACTTGACTCCTCTGTACATCCTGCTTCAACCCCGTCTCCCATATTACTCCCCATAATACTACAGTCTTGTCAGCAGCAACCGCAGCTGGATGAGTCGCACATAAAAGTCCATTCCTTGATTAAAAATGTAAAAGGTAACTAACTCTTGTTCCAAACACAAAAAAGCACCAGTAATGTTTCTTCCTTCTCGGAATGTTTGACAGACTTTGTGTACACAAAAGGTTGGAAGCTACACATCAAATTTCCAAATGTCCCTTGCAGCTGTTGGCAGGATTATTACTTACATAATTGGCATTGCGTGTAAACACTGCAGCAAACCTGAACCTGTATTTCTAAGTTCCAGTCACTTGAGAATGAAGCGATATGCTTGTTTTGCTCACCTGCACTGCACTGCACGCCCAACCTTTCTATATGGGTGCTCAGTCTTGCAAGAGTTGACAGCACCTTGACTTTTCTTTTTCAAAAAGAAAATGTTTTATGAGCTGTATCTCCACATTATTCTAATTAACTTAAGCATGTAATTAAGATTCAGAGTTAGTAAAAAAACAAGTGTTAGGTTATTGGTTCCCGTTAAGCCCTATATACTGTACTGTACTTCATCGTCATAATACAAGTATCGGAAATGGCTCATCTATAAGCTCACAATGGGTGGCATTGTGTATGCCAGTGAACAAGCATCACAATGCCATGTGTTGCTTGTAGCTTGTAGATTTGCTAGTTTAGTCATTTCAGATTTTGTTTTTTAATGAAAGAAATGGACACATTTTCACCTATAACGACATGCCCCAAATCGGAATGCCAGGTTGAAAGTGGTTAAAGTCACATTAAATAACGTTTAACAGCGCATCATCTGAAGGTTTGATGCCAGCTGTTTACATAACATGCTTTCGAGCAAGGGTTGAAATCTCCAACAAAGTGTCGAGACAGTAAAATATGGTGTTGACTGCTGAAGTACAGCAGGTGTGGTTTTCAGCTTCTCCAGTCTATACGTTCGTTATTGATTACCCCGGTAAAGAGAACTGAAAGACTAGAACAAGTTAGAGAGAGAATGCGAGGGAGAGTGAACTGAAACAGACTTAATATCGTGGAATACATTTTGATATATTCTTACTTTGAAACTCCCAAGAACTTAAACTCAAATGTCACACATAATTGAAGCACATCGTTGCATAATCCCTTTGTAGGACAATACATCTGACGCCTGGAAAACCCTCCAGATGAAATGCGACTGGTCTATATTGGGAGGAAAGCAGCCTTTCATTGTACATTCTTACCTAAGCCCTACACAAGTCCTACGTATACTGTACAACTTGACAAGGCCTTAGACTTGTCTGGAGTCTGAATAGAATGTGTTATGAAATAAACCCATTTTGTCTGTGGTCCAACTCCAAATTCAATAAGATTGAATACTATATCAATAAAAAGATATACAGTATGAAACATGTATTAGTATTTTTGATCAAGGCTTAAACATAAATAATTATTTTTCCCAATAGGATTGTTCAGTGGCACTCTATTCATTTCCTGTATGGAAAGACCTTTTTTTTCACAACAAAATGTTCAAGCATACCAAATGCTTTTTCACAGCACCACAACCCATTGCTGAATAAAAAAACCCCTCTGGTTTGGGTCTTTAACACTAGTTCTCTTTAGATGAGCTAGAGCCTATAGACGGGTCCATGTGCGGCACGCACATCCTTCAGTGCACGTGTGGCTGAGTTCAGTGTACATGTGCCCGACTACGTGTCTTCTACATGCAAAGTTTGGTCTCTAGAGTTCATGGGAGATGAAAGGGGGCCCTAAGGAGGAGTCCGCGGAGGGCTCCAGGCTGACGTGGGAGAGGGTGTGGCTCTGGGAGCGAGACAGGGTGTGATAACGGGATGAAGGCGCCAAACTCGAAGAGGCTCTCCCCTCACGGGCCTGGTCCTCTCCTTCATCCTCGCCCTGGCTCGGCAGCGCAGATTCCCCCGGCTCCGTCCCCGTCCCGCCGGCCCCCCGTATACCTCCTCCGCGCTCCGGCCCCCCGTGCTTCTGCCAGGCCGAGCTCAGCTTCACGGCCAGCGCCAGCAGGTTCTTCCCCAGGAACACGGTGGAGACCCGGGAGTCCCTGTACCACAGCATGCCCGTTCCCCTCAGGCCCAGCGTGAACACGTTGATGGTGACCAGGCTGAGCCACGGATAGAGGGCCTCCTTGCGTTGGCCTCCTCCCCCTCCCCGCTGTCCCGGCAGGCCGGTGGCCCCCAGCTCCGTGAGGGCCACGCACGGCAGCAGCAGCAGCAGGGCGTAGCAGTAAAAGAAGACCAGGCCCTCTGCCCAGATGGGCAGCCGCGGCTCGACGGGGGGAGCCCCCCCGGGGCCCCCGGGGGCCTCCCACAGCCCCGCCTGCAGGTCCAACACGTCCAGCAGGTCCACCACCACCCACAGCAGGCGGCCGCGCACCTCCTGCTTCCGGCGGAGCGGCGTCATGTGGTCGGCGCCCGTCAGGATGAGGAAGAGCGAGGGCAGGCAGATGGACAGCAGCAGGGTCAGCGTCTTCCGCGCCAGCGGGTCGGGCGGCCGGCGCTCCTGGCGGTAGTTGTGGCAGACGAAGAAGAGCTTGAGCTGCAGCAGGGAGAGGAAGAGGAACCAGAGGGCGTTGGCAAAGCCCCGCCGCGGGGACTGCGCCTCGGACGACACGCCCGCCGACACGAAGCGCAGCGCCACCAGGAAGCCCACGTCGCCCAGCAACACCGCGGCACACTGCCAGACCCCCGGCCCCGGGACGCCGCCGCCGCGGGTGTTACCCAGCATGCTCTGCTCCAGCAGGTAGAGGTCCACGACTGCCATTGTGCTCACCGTGACCAGGGTTGATACGCACACCTGGGGCGTGGGCACCATGCCTGGGGAGAGAGAGAGAGAGAGAGAGAGAGGCGACAGGAATTAGACGCTTGTTATAAGGGCAGACATTTATAATGGCATCTGTTCCCATATATATAGACATATTCACAGAGGCAAGCTTATGGACAAAGGTCATTTATTTATGCAGTGCTGTTTGAAATGTATAGTGTCTAGTCACAGTTTGATGCTTGTTCCTATGATGACATCTGCTTGCCAAGCAGACCACTGTCTTCGTCTGGTGTCGGGAGACCATATTGTTCTAGCCAGGCTGTTGGGAGCCGAGAATCCAGTGGCACTATGAGCTTTTCTTTTTTTTTTACGCTCCATTCCTCTGTGGCTCTATGGTTTGAAATAAATGGATCTCATTTTCTATTGATTTCGGTTTGTTTGTTTTCCTGAGTGTATTTTCTGAGGTTCCTTTTCCTATGAGATCATATTATTATGCTCATGTTGGTGTTGTTTTCTTGGCCATCCCTCATTCATTGTAAATTAATGTAGTTCAGAAGCATCCATGTGCCCTTTTAAAGACGCTTCCTTTTCCTCGGTAGACTGCAATGCTTTTCCCCCATTGTGTGCCGCAGTCCTTTGTCGCCACACGTCCCATTCTCATTCACGATGAATATTGATAACAACTTGCGATCTGTTTAGAGATGCTTTTGACTTGTGTGTCTGCACGAGAGTGCGTGTCCGCTATATACATTATCCCATTCTGACCTGAGATCAGATTCATACGAGGTTTCCACTGGACACACACTGGTCTGATTAACCCATTCTGACCTGAGATCAAATTCTAGAAATGTCAGTCGCTCTTCGATTTTTCAAAAATAGCAGACCTACAAGCTCGTATCGCGCCACTCGGTGGCGCGATATGAGCTTGTAGATCTGCTATTTTTCAATAGCTAAAGCATAACATGATGCCGACACCAAAATGGGTGCCCGTTCAGAATGGGTTATGCCTGGGTTGAGTGCACATGCAGCCAATACTAATTTAGCCAAATATGATCGTTCATGCGTCGTTCGCTGAACATATTTCAGCCCGGTTAGACAGTATAAAACCCCCCCAGTATTGATCCAGGACTGAGAAATGATGATCAACCTTAACGGTTGGAATTGGAACCGGCCACTCTTTAAATCGTATTGAGCTCCGACGAGGCCTGCAGCCGTGCGGGCCCCCGGGCGGAGCCTGACTGGACTTGTCCACACTCTGCTGAGTACCAATCGGTGTGTCAGCCACTCTTAACAGATCAATGACATTATAATATGAAATCATTACCGGGTCAGATGTGCCGTAATGGCAACACTTGAGAGTGTGATGGAGCGAGAGAGATGGCCGGCCGGCCGGCGCCACGGCCTCTGCGCACAGCCTAGGCTATAGCCCATTCTGACCGGGCACCCATTTTGGTGTCAGCATCATGTTATGCTTTAGCTATTGAAAAATAGCAGATCTACAAGCTCATATCGCGCCACCGAGTGGCGCGATACGAGCTTGTAGGTCTGCTATTTTTGAAAAATCGAAGAGCGACTGACATTTTTTAGAATCTGATCTCAGGTCAGAATGGGTTCATCAGACCAGTGTGTGTCCAGTGGAAACCTCGTATGAATCTGATCTCAGGTCAGAATGGGATAGCCGTTGAAAACGCCAAGCGTTGGTCTGTTGCTGATATAGAAGACACATCATCCTGAGAATATATAAACCTCAGTTCCATCATCTGCTCTGTGCTATATTCAAATCACTAAACATATAGGCTTGTGGTCCAGAAGACCATTGGCTGTGTGTGTGTGTGTGTGTGTGTGTGTGTGTGTGTGTGTGTGTGTGTGTGTGTGTGTGTGTGTGTGTGTGTGTGTGTGTGTGTGTGTGTGTGTGTGTGTGTGTGTGTGTGTGTGTGTGTGTGTGTGTGTGTGTGTGTGTGCATGCGCGCATGCAAGAGTGCAAGTGAAAGATGAATCGGCCTTTGGCTGTCTACATGTCTAATAAAGTGTTACTGCATGATGATAATAGTTCATAAATAATCTCTATGGATGATAGAGGAAGGAAGAAAGAAAGAAAAGTGATGAATAAATGGGCAAGAAAATGCAGATAGAAGGCGGTGTTATTTTATCAGTGGACATGCTGTTGTGTGCAGCCCTGCCTGTCTTTGCTTGGATGTATTCAAATGTATTCATGGGGAGGGGTACGAAGATATTACACGTTAAAATGTCTTCAGAGGCAGATGAATCAAGGGGATGACTGAGGAAATGATAAGGAGTGATTAATCCGCCCCGAGGCATGGAGGCTGCGAGGACATGGATCTTGGCAGCATCCCCTAATGTAGCTATATTACATTAGATTATATTACCTGCGGTACAGTCTCACGCTGCATCCCGTAACTTGATTATCAGATGTTGAATGGACTATGCACGAGCCTTTGCTGGCTGAGGGAAAATATACTGGAATTCAAAAGTGCATGCCAGTCCGCAGAGGTGCAGAGCAGGTGAAAAATGTAAGCAAGCAACAAGCGGCAACCTTCAATTTATTTCCCCCCCTGGAAGTCTCCCCGTCGGTCCCTGTTTGTGTTCTGTCAGCTTGTCAACAGTGTACATAATTTATTCAGTTTATATAGCGAGGGGGGCCAGGCTGTGACAGCGTGTGTGTCCACTCCAGCTCATCAATAATGACCACATTTGTCAGTTCCCCGGACTGGGATATGTGACTGCTTGGTGACAAGGAGGTGAAACAGCCTATATATCGGGTTGTAAGTGTGAGTAATGGTCCGTTAATGGTAGGCAGGTGAGATATTTGTTTGTTTGTATTTATGTACATGTCATGCTTTGTGCTCAGAATCAATCTAACCCCGCTGCCTCTGGGTCTGTCACGTGAGACGGTGAGACCCCCCCCCCCCCCCCCCCTCCCTCCCCCCCAAACAAAAAAAAAGGATCTTGTGAAGTCCCTTATTTAAATTCAGTCTGCGTGTGCACGCACACACACACGCACGCACGCTCTCTCTCTCTCTCTGAGTGGGGGTGACTATTTTTGCTTTAATATTGGCTGTTTGCCAAATGTAGAAATGCAGGTATAGAGGGAGGACAGATGGACTGCTCCGGTAATCACCATGGAGGCATGAACAATGTCCTATAGTCCCCAAATGTGTATTGAAGACCTCGCCCAATGCCAAGAGTCATATATAACTTACCACAGTTAGCTTGCCATGCTTTCAGGCCAAGGGCATTATAGGACACAAAAAAATGAACAGGCGATGACAGTTAAACTCAATCAATAGTGGGATAGACGGATGTAATTACTATTAATGCATTGTTCGAACAATCCCTCTCCCCTGGACTTAATCCACATGACTGATTGCCGCAGAAACATCTGTTGATTTAGGCTATCGGGCACAATTGATTGCTAAGTTTTAGAACTGCAGTGATTTAGAGAGAGCAAGTTTGGAGAGTATTTTCTTTGTTTCATGACCTAAATAAACAGTCGCAATTATGTATAGCGTTCCATGTCTTGCGCCCCCTTTGCAAATTGATAACAAAATCTTCTCTTTGCAACACCTGTTTCATAACAGACCTATTAACCGTGTGCGTGCGTGCACCCATCGTTCGGGTGATAATAAAAGTAAAGCTGTATAGTTACCCAAACCATTCGTATTGCACTTGTGCTGCTAGATCCGCTTGGTGGAGAACAAGACAAGTAGAATCTTTCTCGGAAGTGCAGCGTTGACGATGACCAGATAAAGTCTCGATTTGGATCTGTCGGGGACGACCGGTATTTAACGGCGTTTCTCCTCCTCCGTACGTCGGTGGTGCCTGCTGCCTGGGATCTTCTTCTGGCTAGATGTGACACTCTTTAACATATAGCAGGAAAGTCGCTGCACCGAGCGAGGATATGCCGTTACCTCGAGTTGTGTCGGAGAAAAACCTGGCTCATATCCCACTGGGATCCTCCTCGTCCCTAATACAATAGCCCTCTATATGAATTATATTGTCCCTCTAGTCTCTGTATAATAGGATTGCATCTGCCACTTCCCGCAATGTCCGTTTCTCCGTCTCGACGCTCCGGTTGTTGGCAGCAACGGAGCCGTGCTGTGAGAGCTCTGGCTGACTGTGTGTGTGTGTGTGTGTGTGTGTGTGTGTGTGTGTGTGTGTGTGTGTGTGCGCGGGCGGGCGCTGGAGTCGGTCACAAGAAGAAGTGAGCCGGTTGCCTGGCTGTTGTGCGGTATCATCAGATGATCAGATCAGACCGCAAAATGTTGACGAGAAGAAGATCTGTCGGCTTCAAAATCCGGCTCCGTGCGCGTAACCAACACGAGGGGATCGAGAAAGGTTGGAAGAGACTCGTCACGCGAGGAAACATGCTATTGTCATGTGTGTCGCTACTTTGTGATTGTGGATTTGTTGTGTTAATTGGTAAACGGCCACACACACACACCTCTCCCCCCACCCTTCTCTCATTCCTTCATTTGGCCTCTTGCCGTCACTCTCCACCATCAGCTGTGAAAGTTTGGGTGGTAAGACAGTGGATAAGAGCGGTCTCCTCAATTTTCTCACTGATTTAAACATGTATTTTTGAGTGGTGCAACCACTCCAAGGAACAGCAATGTCCGTGTTCACCCACCTATGTGTTGGTTGACGTTAATGAGCACCAGTATATGACTATGAGTACCAGTAGGGGCGCTGTTTTGCCAGAAACAGAGAGAGAGACAGTGCTGCACTGTTGCCTGCTAATGAGAGAGAGAGAGAGGGGGGGGGGGGGGTGAGAGTTGCACCACTCAGTTCACACAGGTGTGCTTTTTTAAATAACCTTCATTGTAACATTAACACAGTCAAATATTAACTGTCAATTGTTACATATAGCAGCGATGGAGGGTGGACATTGTGAAAAAAGCTAAATTAAGAAGTTTATATTCAATTCAAAGAGGACTACATGACTGAACCTTATATTGCATTTAATTTAAAAAGAGGACAGAGGTCCCTCTGTGCCCAGTTAAGATATGGTGCTTTACCTCTGGCAGTTGAGTGATTGATTGATTGATTGAAATATTTATTAACAGTTTGTAGAATTTACAGTACATTTTAAGCACAAACTCAATACAAAGACTGTTAACTGTGAGTGGACGACCCAATTAAGCATTACACTTGTTTACAACAGGGTCCACATTGTTCAATTCATCAAAACATTTAGAGACATACAAACATTTAGAGACATACAAATAGACATTTCTATGTAGCTAAAGAACAGAACAGGAATTCATCATATAGGAAGCAAAAAAGGGAAAAGATACATTATACAGTGAGGGGAAATGGGGGTGGGGGGGGTGGGGGATTCAGATTTTACAGAGGCCAGTTTCGAATTGCAGCCATCCGTAGGTGCCCTTTGAGAGCGGTTTTGAAGGAATCAAGGGATTCACATGTCTTAATGACTGTTGGTAGGGCGTTCCACATTTTGGTGGCATAGGAGCGAAAATAATTTAGTCCCTTGTTTGTGCCGAATCTGGGTTGTACATGGTTTGTTGCACTCCCTCTGGTGTTGTGGGTGTGGACTTCGTTTACATTAAGGAAGTATATAGACAGGTACATGGGTATCTTGGTGGTGTATCGAATCTTGTGGACCAGACCCATTGCAAGATGCTGTACTCTGTCGTCGACCCTAAGCCATCCCAGCCTGTCAAAGTGGGCAGGGGTGAGGTGGGTTTGGGGGGTGAGGCCAAGTAGGAGCCTGACCAGTTTGTTTTGGGAGGTCTGGAGCCTTGTTTTAAGGGCCTTTGAGGTGCTGTGGTACCAAGAGGTGGATGCATAGTCAAAGAAACCTTGTACGAGGGCTCCTGTTAAGGTCTTCAAGGTGTTTTTGCTGACCAGTGAGGAGATCCTGTAAAGGAATCTTGTTCTTTGATTGACTTTTTTTATTACGTTGGTGGCCATTTTATCACCGGAAAGATTGGCCTCCAGGATGGAACCTAGGTAGGTAATTTGATCTTTTGGTGTGATAATATTGTCACCCACTCTAACCAAGAAGCCATCTGCCTTGCTGAGATTACTATTTGATCCGAAGAGGATGGATTCAGTTTTTCCCAGGTGTAAGGATAGTTTGTTATCAGCGAGCCAGGTGCAGATTCTACCGAGTTCAGAGCTAAGGGTCTTTTCAACCTGCAGTTTGTTCCTGTCCGAGACCAGCAGTGCTGAGTCATCTGCGAACAGGAACAAGTTGCAGTCACAAGCTGAAGTCATGTCGTTAACATATATTAGGAACAGTAAAGGCCCTAGTATGCTTCCTTGTGGGACGCCACAGCTCACTGGGAGGGGAGGGGACAGTGTTCCGTTCACCTCCACCATCTGTTCTCTCCCCTCCAGGTAGGATTGCATCCAGCTCACTGATGTGCTATCAAAACCAATAGCGTTAAGCTTGTTAACCAGTATGGAGTGGTTCACGGTGTCAAAAGCCTTTTGGAGGTCCAGCATGACCATGCCGCAGTATTTTCCAGTGTCCACCTCGTGTTTGATGTGGTCGCTCAAATAGAGGAGGCATGTGTCAGTGGAGTGGGATGTTCTGAACCCAGATTGGAACTCGTACAGCAATTTATTAGTGGCAAGATACTTTTCAACCTGTTCATAGACTATTTTTTCCATCACTTTCGAGATGGAGCTTAGAATAGAAATAGGGCGGTAGTTGCCGGGTTCTAATTTACTCCCTTTTTTGTACAGGGGGGTTACTTTGGCCAGTTTCAAATCTTCTGGGGGACCTGTCCCTGTTTGATGGAGAGGTTTACTATGTGGGTGATGACGGGAGCAATGGAAATGGCTGAGTCTCTGAGAAATTTGGAGGGAATATTGTCATGGCCAGTGGCCTTGTGGGGTTGGAGGGCACTCAGTTTTTTAAGTACCTCCTCAGTTGTTACCTTGCCATTTTAAAATCATCTTTACAAACACCTAGGTTTTTGTAGAAGGCTTTGATGTGCTCTACACCAAAACGCCCAGAGTGGGAGGGCAGTTTGTTAACCAGCATTGTTGCAATGTTTGTAAAGAAGATGTTCAAGTGGTTGGCTACATCAAGCTTGTCAGTGATGAGGGTGTTATTCGATTTGATGTTTATGTTAGTAAACCTGGTTTTTAGTTTCTGACCACAGCCTAGTAACTGGTTGTTTAGTAGCTTCCAAAGCTCCCGAGGATTGTTTTTAATTTCCTCGGCTTTATCATTGATACAGTTACTTTTTGCTGATTTGGTCATGGCAATAACACCGTTTCTTAGCTTGTTACATTGGGTTTTTAGGATGTACAGTTTAGTTTGGAGATCACTGTCGAAGCGCTTGGCTAGCATGGACTTGCATTTAAGAAGTTCAGAGCATTTGTTGTCTCTGGTTTTCATTGCAGTCAGTATGTCCGAATTCATCCATGGCTCCGAGCGGGTTTTGACCCTAACGGTTCTCAAAGGAGCCATGATGTTTAGTACTGATGTAAATTTGGTTTTAAAGCCAAGCCATGCTTCTTCGACTAGTGAGCTCCTGAGCACATCGGACCAATCCAGACTCTCCAGTTCAAGGTTAAAGGCCTCCCTAGAGTAGGTTTTGAGGTCCCTAGATATGACTGTTTTGTGACAGTCAAACTTTTGTTTTTGTTTTTTGCGGGTACAGAAAATCATAAAATGATCGCTAAGCCCACATGCAATAACCCCTTTCTTGGAGATTCTGGATTTGTCCGTAGTCAGAATGAGATCAATGACAGTTTGAGTAGAATCACACACTCTTGTGGGTTGGGTAATTAGCTGACTGATACTATGCAGATCACAAAGCCGACAAAATGACTTAAACACAGGAGCTTCCTTACGATGCATATCCGTATTGTAGTCGCCAATCAGGATTTTGAGGTTGGCAGATATACTGGCATTCCTGAGGAGCAGCGATTGTTTGTTCTTTGTGACCTGGGAGTTGTAGAGTTTAATGTTGTTTTCTATTGTCCACTATACCATGATTTACGAAACTCTTTATTTGAAAAGATTCAGGCTAAGAACCCAGATTTGTTTTGGATGTCTGAATGTTTTATGTTAAATTGGTTGTTCAGTAATGAAGTTTTTGTTTTAGGAAAATTCATAGAGAATGGCAGTTACGTTGGAGAACGATGTATCTATAAGTAACTATGTATTTTGTGTATATGTATCATTATGTATGTACAATTTAGTGAGTGTCTTGTAAGCCTGTCTTGTAAGCCTGGGCATCTTATGATGTAGGACACTTTAATAAAAACTATAAATGGTAAATGGTAAATGGTGCATTTATATAGCGCCTTTATCCAAGGCGCTTTACAGAGATTGTGCATTACATTCACCCATTCACACACACATTCATACACCGATGGCAGCGGAAACCATGCAAGGCACCAACTAGCACATCGGGAGCAATTAGGGGTTCAGTGTCTTGCTCAAGGACACTTCGACAGTAACTCCGGGGGAGCCCGGGTTCGATCTGGCAACCTTACCGTTACCATCCAGGCACTCTACCCCTGAGCCACCGCCGCCCCTGCAGTCTCAATATGAATGATTAATTGCATCGA
Organism: Protomyctophum parallelum; assembly: GCF_964188405.1. NCBI lineage: Eukaryota > Metazoa > Chordata > Actinopteri > Myctophiformes > Myctophidae > Protomyctophum > Protomyctophum parallelum. The sequence continues at coordinate 7,452,605 of NC_139711.1, read as the reverse complement.
CAGACGAGAAGCACTTTCGCATAAATATGCCTCATATTTATTTTATTTGAAATTATTATTTTATTTTCATTTTGGTCTTTGTAGGCCCCTATTTATATTTCAGAGAGGGGGAGAGAGAGAGTTTGATTGATTTGTTGAAGTATTTATTAACAGTTTGGAGAATTACAGTACATTTCAAGCACAACTCAATACAAAGACTGTTAACTGTGGACGACACCATAAAGCATTACACTTGTTTACAATAGGGAGAGAGAGAGAGAGATAGGAGACTGGGGATTCATATAGGAGCCTAATGGACTGTGCAGTATTGTTGCACTGACCCAGAAAAGGCACACCCCATTCTGTTTAAACTTTACACTTTAGGTGGCTAAATAACATATTTTAACCAAAAGCATATTTTATTACAAATGTTATACAATCTTGGCTTTATAAAAATATCCCCCAAATGTCTCTTTATTTTAGTACAGGCCCCAAATTCAATCAACGCTGCTCCAGTTTTAGTATATTCACTGGTTCTGCTTGGTAATTGTGAATTAAACTACTTTCTGCAAATTGCTTGCATAATTTTGTCTGCGTTGTTTGGAACTGTGGACTGATACACCTTATTTGTTTTCCTTCCTTTAAGTAGCAAGTAGAGCAAGTGATGCTTGTTGCCCGTGGAAACGAATAGAGTGCAGATGTTACAACTTTAATTAGTGCTCTTTCTGTCTCTTCCTGTAGTTAAATGAGAAAAAAGCATCCTTCTGTTGTAGATGAATTCATTATATGCCGGATTACCGTACAGCTGAACAAATTGGATTCCGATTTTGAGGGGGGAGGCCTGGTCCAGAAAATGGGGTATATCTGGAAGCGGTCCTTTTTATGAAAGGAGGCTGCTTTTGTTTTCTTCACCAAAGATTTATTTTTGGGTCGCCGCCTCCACACTTTCTCATTTACCCCAGTTCTGTGACACTTTCTATGAAGCCCTTGTTTATAATGTATATAATAATAAATAACTAATGCCTTTTAATTATAGTTTAAGAACTGATTAATACTCAATACTCCTAATGCTTCATACCAATAATTATAATCATAACCCACAATCATAATCCCTCTCTCGTTGACTGTTCCTCTCCACTCCCTTGGCTCGGTGCTGTTATCTGTGTGTGCATGGATGTGCCGTCGAGTGTCAATAGCATATGCATATCAATTGTCCATTGTGTGACCTCCAATCTACACTGTGGATTGTTAACCCATTCTGAACGGGTACCCATTTTGGTGTCAGCATCATGTTATGCTTTAGCTATTGAAAAATAGCAGATCTACAAGCTCGTATCGCGCCACCGAGTGGCGCGATACGAGCTTGTAGGTCTGCTATTTTTGAAAAATCGAAGAGCGACTGAGATTTTTAGAATCTGATCTCAGGTCAGAATGGGTTCATCAGACCAGTGTGTGTCCGGCGGAAACCTCGTATGAATCTGATCTCAGGTCAGAATGGGTTAAAAGCCAATGGGCGAGCTACTTCAACCTCAGTTGGTGAACTATCAAATGAACGAATGTAATGTAATCTTGCCCCCGTGTGCACGGCCGCGTGTCCTGATGTCATTTCCCCTGGGTGTGGAGGCAAACACAGACGAGCTGAGACTCGTCCATATGGCAAGAACATGTCGATATACAGCTGGGTCAATATATGGTTTAACCCCAATCGAATGAATACAAAAGGTCTTTACGATGAATTCTGTTATTATTGTGCATGCTAAATAACATCTAGGAAAAATAATACATTCTGGAAAGGCGTAATTTTCAAAGATGTTGTCCAAGATTACTGCCAGGAGCTTTAACTGGCTATTTCTCAATAAAGATAATAATTATTATAGCTGCAAGCAGCGATAAGACGTGGGTCAAGCCATAAAAGTAATAAAGCAATAAAGAAAAAAGCTAAATGCAATGCCTGTCTTCTAATTAATTACTACTGAACTACTACGTGCTACTCGATACAATGAACTACAATCACTGCATACCCCCACGAATCAACCATGCTGATTTTGGACCCAATCATGTTCCATCTTTTTGTTACACTGATTGGCGTCTGTCAAAAAGCTGTACTCCTGCAACCAACATTAGCAGGGTCCAGACTCCACAGAAATGAATCTCAAGGGGGAGTGGTTAACCCATTCTGACCGGGCACCCATTTTGGTGTCAGCATCATGTTATGCTCTGCTATTTAAAAATAGCAGATCTACAAGCTCATATCGCGCCACCGAGTGGCGCGATACGAGCTTGTAGGTCTGCTATTTTTGAAAAATCGAAGAGCCACTGACATTTTTAGAATCTGATCTCAGGTCAGAATGGGTTCATCAGACCAGTGTGTGTCTGGCGGAAACCTCGTATGAATCTGATCTCAGGTCAGAATGTGTTAACCAGACTACGAAAATCTTTGATGTCGCTTTTTTGACGTCAAGAGTGGATAGAGCAGATCATATAATTAATTCCTTGGGAGATCTAAAGGTCAGAGGTCCTTTAACGAATGAGTGTGAGCTTCAGTTCTTGAGCGGTTCTCGCAAACCTCTACCATATTGCCAAATGTTGTGGAAAACAACAGCACAGAACTGCCAAAACTGCGAAAAATGACAGAATCCATACAAATACAATGTTAATAATAAGTAAAATCTTTGGGGTTAAGTTAAGTGATATTTTTTGAGGGGTATGCCCAGCTTTTAGTGTTTGTGTAAACACAAAAAATTAAGACAAAAGTTGAAGACAAAAGTGAGGACGCAAATTGTGATTAGCCAGAATGAGATGATGTATGATGATAGAGCGCCCCTCACTTCACACGGGTGTGATTTTCCATATATTGACCCATCTAGTATAATGTATCTCCTGTCTTTCCAGACATATCACAAAAGGCAGCGGTCTTGATATCGGAAGGTCGCTAGTTCGTATCCCCGGACCGGCACGTTAAAATTACCACCGCTGGCTGTAAACAAGTTCTTGAGCTTAGTCCAGTTACCCTGGGTAAACATAGTAACTTTACTTTACTTTACTTTTACAACAATCTGTTGCCAACAACCCAAGTTGAACAGGCTCCATTGTTTCCACATTACATGTCGGACTCATCACACTACGTCATGAGGTGCTTCGTTTGGGCAAGCCCTATAATCTTATTTATTTGTTTATTTGACAGGGACAAAGCTCATTAATCAACATGTCAGTTTTCACCTCAATGTAAATGGGCCAGAGTTAGCCGAAGCTAAATTTCATCTGTAGTCCCTGGGCAGGCTCTTAAAAAATGAATGATAAAAGAAAGACAAAGTGTAGTGTGCCTGCACACAACACCATGCGTTGATGCCATGTGTGCATATATCTTAATACTGTAGAAATATACTGTAGAAATCCCATATAATACACAACCTGTTATTGTGAGCCCAGCTTACTTAGCGGAAGAGCAGGGTTCGATCCCAGCTCGGTGCACAAATTGTTTATTTTTTGTGTGCATGTTTTAAGATCATCTTATAAGATAATCTTATTTAGTTTCAACCAATAGTCAAACTACTTTATTATTATAATCCTGGCACAGTAGCACAAGTTGAAGTTGTTACCTAATTAAAATTTCATTAAATACATTTTTTTATTTCATTAAATGTCCCAGGTGCATCCATGCACCTGGGACATTTAATGAAATTAAAAAATGGATTTAATGAAATTTAAATTAGGTAACTGCCCCATCAAAATAAGAGCCACTTGTATTGATTAGTCAACACTAGTTTTATTTCTAAATCTACCTACAGGACGTTAACATCTCATTTGAGTGCCTGTCAGCATTCTCTCAAACTGGTCAGGCTCCTACTTGGCCTCACCCCCCGAACCCACCTCACCCCTGCCCACTTTGACAGGCTGGGATGGCTTAGGGTCGACGACAGAGTACAGCATCTTGCAATGGGTCTGGTCCACAAGATTCGATACACCACCAAGATACCCATGTACCTGTCTAAATACTTCCTTAATGTAAACGAAGTCCACACCCACAACACCAGAGGGAGTGCAACAAACCATGTACAACCCAGATTCGGCACAAACAAGGGACTAAATTCTTTTCGCTCCTATGCCACCAAAATGTGGAACGCCCTACCAACAGTCATTAAGACATGTGAATCCCTTGACTCCTTCAAAACCGCTCTCAAAGGGCACCTACGGACGGCTGCAATTCGAAACTGGCCTCTGTAAAATCTGAATCCCCCCCACCCCCCCACCCCATTTTCCCTCACTGTATATTGTATCTTTTCCCTTTTTTGCTTCCCATATGATGAATTCCTGTTCTGTTCTTTACCTACAGAGAAATGTCTATTTGTATGTCTCTAAATGTTTGTATGTCCTTAAATGTTTTGATGAATTGAACAATGTGGACCCTGTTGTAAACAAGTGTAATGCTTAATTGGGTCGTCCACTCACAGTTGACAGTCTTTGTATTGAGTTTGTGCTTAAAATGTACTGTAAATTCTACAAACTGTTAATAAAGATTTCAATCAATCAATCAATGAGAATCCCATCGTCAAATATTCGGGAAAACAGCACCTCCCCGAGGCAACAGTCTGTCTTGAGAGACTAGCATTCTCTAGTCTAAATCCCTGTCTCTCAGCTGGTGCGCAAATGGCTAGGCTGTGGCAATAATAATAAAATAAAAAAAGGAAATGAAAAATAACTAAAATCGTTCATTTTTTGGAACCATGAACTTTAGTTCAAAATGTTGAATTATGAACTATGAACTGAATTAGTTTCTTTTTAAATTTTTGAACTGTGAACTGAACTATAGTTAATATAGCTCCTGACACAACGACGAGGAGAGAACATTTCAGAAATGGATTACTCTAGCCGTATAGAAATTTATGTCATTTTGAGTTTTTGACCACACTTTGGTATTTATTTGATTATTGTTTCAATGCCTTTAATTTATTACGTTTCCAGTTTTTTTTCTCATACATATCTTGTACATGGTACGTGCAAGGTAGGCCTACATGAATACAAGTAAATGTGAAAAAGTTGACACCAAAAGCCAGACAGAGGGCTTGTTTCCAGTTTGTTTTTTAATAAACAATCAAACTCAGCATGGGGGGGGGGGAGGAGAGAGGAGTTGCACCACTCAGTTCACACGGTGTGATTTTATGAAGGAAAAACTAAAGGTTTGATTTGAAAGTGTCTGAAAACAAGGCACATTTACATGTTACTGTACATAAATCACCTTCAAGCAAACCCTATAGTGCAAGGCTTGGAAGTCCGATCATCATCATTTTTCGACCGCGGTCGAGATCATGGATTTCAGTACAATGCCATGCCAGACTTCCCGGTCCTTCATTGCCATCCCCAGTTCCTGCTTACTGATGCATGTGTCCCTATCGCGATGACATCAGGGAACGACAGTTTTCTACCTCTGGTCTGCTTTGAGGCAGGACTCCAGAGAAGAAGGGAAGATATAAACCTCATTGTCAGCTCTGTTAGCAGTGGCCGGCAAACTGTGTTCTTCTGGATCGGACTAGTGAAGAAACACGGGGAAGGTTGCCGTATATTAGATTAGTCGATGGGTGGCTCTTCCAAGACAGATTTTGCGCTCTCATTAGAAGGCGGGTGTAAGTGCCATCCAACCGTTTCATCCGTTTCATCCAACCGATGTAGTACTTTGCTTTGTACCTGGGAGTGGGAGGAACACAACAGAGTGGGAACACAGTGTGATTTCGCTTGTCTCATGCTGCTTCCATTACGTTACTCCATTATCTATTTTAGCCCCTTTATTCTGACCTCGTTGATGGTGAGAGGCCACGGAACAGTATTTCATACACCGAGTAGGCTAAATAAATCCCATTATGGCGGCAGAAGTAGTGGGGAAAGGGGGAGTATGCGCTGGGCAAGCAACTTCTTTTGAAACTCGAGTGGAAGTGGAATGTGTTAATTTGGCATAATGCCTGATTGAAACCTTGTTGTGTGCCAGTGGTGACTGGTGAGCACCAAAAACAAGGGTGCAGATCTACAAGCTCGCTTTAGCCTTTTGTGATACACACCCATACATAACCAAGTATAACTCAGCCTTTTTATCAGGCGATATTCCCCTGCTCCTCAGGCCTGGGGTTCATTACAGAGTGAGAGCTTTAATCAGACAGGAGAGAGAGAGGAGGAGTCATCTTTCTTGTCACATGCAGCAGTGCACTTCACTGGTCCCCAACAGAAGAGATTTTCCATTTATCTGATTTCAGCATGCGCCTTTTCTCTTTTGTCCTGCACCCTTCTTTGGTCCATCACCCCTCTCCTCAGCTTTACCCCCTCCCCCCACTCTCTTCCTCTTTATTTTCTCCCCCTGTTCCCCACGGGTGTAGTTGAAGGTCACTCAGCTCTGGCTCATTTTCAGAGAGGGCGAGATTGAATAAAGTTGGAGGAAATGAACGGGAGAGAGGAGGGGAGAGAGAGCGAGAGAGAGCGGGCGCGTTGTCGTTAGTAAAGACCTATTGTCCCCAACTTTTACTCTGCAGTCATCACTTTTCCTCTAGGCGTGATTTGGGAAGTTTAGAAGGGCATGTCTCTAGATGCTCTGGGCATGGTCTACTGGACCCCCCCCCCACACACACACACACACACACACACACAAACACACATCAGGCCAGTCTCTACTCTCTTGTCACCTCATGGAGATCATCATGTCCACAGACGTCATATTCAAGTTGTGAGCCGTCACCGTCTATGGTGATTTTTGTCGTTATCCATCACTCACAATCCTGTGTAAGTGCAACACCGACGCTCCTACAACACTGCTGCCAATCGTCATTGCAGTGCTGCTTTGTCTTTACCAGACTGTGGCACAATCAATCAGTCAATCAATCAATCAATCAATATACACGTGCACACACAGTCTCTGCCTCTCTCCTCCGGTTGTCATCCAATCTTACAGTTCTTCCGTCATCCCCGGTCTTGCCTCAGTCTTCCTGAGGTTCAACCTCTTCCGTTATGCCGCAGCCCTGCAACGTGATTACTCATGTGTAAAAAGCACAACGACGACGTCAACACGTCGAGGAGAACTTAATGGAGTCGAAAATGTGGAATTATTTTGCTGTGACGCAATCAATTTAATTCCGCTGCTTCTTGTTGTGTCTTCACCAAAACTCTAAACGGGGGAAAAACCATCCCGAAGACGAGCATGCATGTTCAGCTGCCGCTGCTTGTGGAATCAGAGCTGTCAGGTTTTTCACCGGTTCGGGCCGTTATGCAATCCATCCAATCGATAAAAAAAATAATAGCAGACCTACAAGCTCGTATGAGCTTGTAGATCTGCTATTTTTCAATAGCTAAGGCATGGCATAATGCTAACACCAAAAGGGGTTCCCGACCAAAATGGGTTAAACATGCTGTGTTGTTAATGTGATGTTGAATGGGGTGTAAACGCAGACCATAATATACGTCAAAATTGTCTTATCAGCTTATTATCTGTTGCTTCTTATCATTTCTATGCTCTATGATTTGAAAAGAACATTTCAACTCAAGTACTTCAAGTACAGATTCCATTCATTCTCACTGCATGGTGAGACGGCTCTCAACATGGAATTTATCAATATGAAACTAAGAAGAATTTTCCACGTAGTAGCTAGCTTTGAGAAAGTGAACTAGCTGTGTTAATCTTTCACCTATTTGCCCTGGACAAACTTTTTTTTCCTTTCACCAGTGCCATCGCGTTGTCGTGACTTGAAAACCGGTTCTGGGGGCGATGCAGCCATACAGGCATTTAGCTGCAGACACTCGTGTGAAAAGACCCAAACACCTTCCAGACACGAAGGACACAGAGAGAATAGATGTCTGGTGACACACACTGTCTGTCAGCCTTGAAAGGGCAAAACACATACAGTAGCAAATTATTCACAAAATAAGGCTCTTGACTGAGTCAAAAACGTAAGCAAGTAAGGCAAAATGCCTTAATTTGCCTACAGTAAATCCGCGCCGGCCTTCGGCTGAACAGCCCACACGTCTCAGCCTCGGCGCTGCTGATTTTAAACCCTCCTTGCAGGTTTTCACTGCAGTCTGTGTGTAGCTCACGGAAAATAAATGGTTTTTAGCTGCCAATCCTTCTCCACACCAGGTCGTCGTCTCTCTGGCCGTCCTCCAATCTGTTTTGATTGATTGAATTGATTGAATACTTTATTGAAAAATATATTTTCAAAAGGATAGAGTCACAAGAAAGCCGTTAGGCTTGTTTCCATTGTGGTCCTCTTTAGGGAAAGGGGAAGGGGAGCAACAGACAATAACAGTACAATACAGACAAAAACAGGAGGCAAAAAACAAACATAAAACAAAAAACAGGACAAAATTCATAAAAACTGACCTGGTTGTCACCACTGCTATACTGCCACTCCCAGAGTCTTTCAGTAAATTAAAACATCCACTGATGCACACACTTGGACACATCATCATCAGTGTTATAACCTGTGAATCGTTTTCGAATCGGCCGCCATTTAGGTGAACAGGCGCTTATATTAACTGTATGAATATCACTACTATCCATAACATACTCCGATATGTTCTTACGGACTAGGGATGTCCAGATCCGATTCCAATCATTTGATTTTGAGCATCTGCCGATACCGATTTTTCCCGATCCGATATTTATATTTTTATAGAACACGTTTATGCCATATGACGATAGTACAATATCCTAAATCGCAGACAATATCCAGTCTAATATCATGATATGGATATAATATTGATACTAGGGATGTCCCCGACCGAAAACAAAGCTATATATTGAATGAGTAACAACTTAGTCACCAATTGTAGCCTGGAAATAAGAGCTGATATCTGGCTCAAACCAGTTTTAAGTGTTTTTCTTAGCAGATCTTCTGAGATAGCAGATCTACTAGCTCACAAAGCGTTGCGATGCGACTCATTGTGAGCTTGTATAGATCTGCTATTTAAAAAAGTATATGTATATACAGAACTTGAAATGGGACATTCTGCAGTACTTTCTACTTTTGGTCCTTTAAGTACATTTTGAAGTCTGGTACTTTTACTCGTAACAGAGTATTTCTACATTGCGGTATTGATACTTTTTACTCAAGTAAAACAATTGAGTACTTTTCCCCCCCCACTGGATCCAATGTAGTTTTGATTTAGTCACGAGCTCTTTATAAAACCCACAGAGACACTTACATGCTTTCACTTCCAAAACCTTTCAAAAGGACGTACAGCGGGAACCCCTTTTGGTGTTAGCATTATGCTATGCTTTAGCTATTGAAAAATAGCAGATCTACAAGCTCATAGCGCGCCACCGAGTGGCGCGCTACGAGCTTGTAGGTCTGCTATTTAAAAAAAAAATCAAAGAACGACTGACATAGAAACATAGCTTTTTCAGAAAGCTGTCAGGATGTAGAAGATATTTTTAGAATCTGATCTCAGGTCAGAACGGGTAAAACAAAAAGCCAAACTACAAGCTCACAACACGTCGTGACTCGTGATGCGTCGCGCTGTCCGCTCGTAGCTAGGGCTGTCACGGTTACGACGCTTGATTGTCAAACAAATACCAGTGATCGCGATTAAGGTATTTTTGGCATTCTTTAGGCATCATAATCAAAAATTGTACAGGGCACATATGACAAATAACTTCAATATACAAAGAAATGACTAAACTATTAGCTTGTAGATCAACTTTTTATGTAGTATGAACTTTCTTTGTGATATGGCCTACTTGTAGTAAGTCATAGAGTGGTATGATGGGTCTTGGCGCTTTGGTAGTCGGGAAGAATTCTGCTCTTAATTGTTACACTGAAGTTTTGCTTCCAAAAATGGAAAAAAACACTTATGTTTTGCATGCTCCAAAGGTCACACAGGTCACGATGAGTGGATTTGAGCAGTGGTGGAAGGCATCTCAGATAGAGTGCGAGTTTGTTTTTCATGTTCAGGGTCATTTCAGTAAATGAATAACCCTAACCTTAACCCTAGTTAGAAATGAATTAAATTGCTGCATTTATAAGTAAGTTCAATTCATTAATGTACTATTGATTACAGAGCATGCATCTGTGATTTGGGAATCGTAGGTTTCTCGTGGCCTTGACGTCTTAGTTGTGCTTGAAGTTGAGCAAGATACTGACTGAACCCCTAACTGCTCCAGACGACCAGGTTGACACCTGGTGTTGGCTGTCCCCACCCCGTCTGTGTGTGAATGGGTGAACGTGAGGCTTATATATCGCATAAGTGCTCAGAGTGGTCTAGAAAAGCGCTATATAAATACAGGCTGTTCATTCTGTACTGCGCTTGCCAGTTTGTAGCTGAGGGTATGTTTATTAATCAGCTGTACTGAGACTATAAGACCAGGCTGGAAGTGATAAAACTCCTAACATCAGAGCAGATTAAATGAACAAGGTAATGAACGTAATGAATTAGTGTGTTTCACGCTGCAGAGTTTAATTAACCTCGCCTCCTGCCCAGCCCCTTTCCAATCAAACACCTTCCTTTCTATCCGGCCCAACCCGCAGCCTGCCAGGGCAATTTATCCAGCGTGCTTGAGTCCCCGGGGCAATTAATCCTGCCCACTGCCCCAAGGCCATCTCCTATGGCTGTGTCCTTTATCTGCATGTCTCTGCTATGCTTCCGTGCGCACAGTTGTTCTCCTGGCAAACTCTCCCTCCCTCCCGCCTTCCCTCTCTCTCCCCCTATGTCTCCTTATCTCTTCCCAGCCACCCACCCCTCTGTCTGTCTGTCTGTCTGTCTGTCTGTCTGTCTGTCTGTCTGTCTGTCTGTCTGTCTGTCTGTCTGTCTGTCTGTCTGTCTGTCTGTCTGTCTGTCTGTCTGTTCCCATTTCATTCTCTGCTCTCTGATGCAGAAACACCTGCGGCCAGCCAGGCTGAGCAAAAAAACGCATCCACACTGTCAGCACTCCTCCCAAAAATGAATATATGTGCACATTATTCACTCACATCTGATACACTTGTGAGATTGCACTCTCTTCTCGTCAGTCAAACGAACCTTTTCATTGTTCAAATATTGATCACGAGGAGGAACTCTCTCCACCTCTCGGCCGACTTTCATCCTCTCACGTCCATCCCTGTCTCTCCCTCTCCCCCGCACACATGAGGTTGCCTCCCTGGCTGCACACATCTCCTCTCCTCTCTACTCTCCTCTCTTTTCCTTTCCTGCCAGTACTATATCTTGTTAAAAAGAGTTGGTGAAGCTGAAAGGCCAATCACATTTACATGGAGAAATGGACAGCAAAAAAAGAGTGGTAGGGTCAAACCCAATGGACACCTCTCACATTTTTAATTGCAAATGCCTAATTGCCTCCCTTAACCCATTTTGGGGCGGGAACCCGTTTTGGTGTTAGCATTATGTTATGCTTTAGCTATTGAAAAATAGCAGATCTACAAGAGTAGGTTTTTTGTAGGTCTGCTATTTTTGAAGAATCGTGAAAAGTGTTCGAGAACGACTGACATAGAAAAACATAGCTTTTTCAATAAAAACAGTCAGGATTTACAAGACATTTGCAGAATCGTTCCCAGGTCCAAATGGGTTAACTATAAGTAATTGCGCTCCGTCCGCTGTGCAGATCTCACAATTAACTTAACCAGTGCTGCCATTGGTGACTTGATGGCTGCAATATCTCTGTAGATTAGCAGTTAATCCCGCTGCCCAGGATCTCAGAAAGCCTTTGAAGATATGGGAGCTGAATGTCCTCGTCTGGCGGCCGCCACTGGGTGATAGGCCGCAGCCATTTTGTACTGGAGAGCAGGCGACTCTAATCAGACATGGTGAGCAGAGAGGATTTAGCTGCGGCATGCTCGGACTAGAGGATGATTAGATGCTCAGATGGAGGGAGTGGGGTTAGGCGATCTGGCCAGGGCATAAACGTTAGTGTTGCACTTGTCTCTGTGATAAATGTCACATAAATGTCACAACAGTCCCAACTGAACCTCGCTTCCATGGCACCCCCATGCCCCGCCGCCAGTTTTAAAGACCCTCATTACAAGTACCAACACCACGGTTCAATCCCGATAATTACTGCAGTTTTAGACTTTAAATCGGCCCCGGGGTGAAAATGAAACTCGCTCACACTGTCATCTTCTATAACACTTCCCACGGCCGAACCTTTGTGTTGGTCATCTTAATTATAATATGATTACCTGTCTTATGCGCATAGTTTTGTGTGTGTGTGTGTGTGTGTGTGTGTGTGTGTTGTTAACTCGTATCCTCATGTTCACTATTCCCCTTGTGGGCCATTGTCTGACCAAGCTCCCTCGCGTACCAGGCGGAATATGTTCTCTGTATATTTCTCGCACCACACAGTATGCCCGAGGGGACGTCCCTGAAGCACATCGCCTTTGACTATCTTTAGCACAGTTGCTGCTCTTTCTGCATAATGTTTGGCTAGCCATGCTTTAAAAGCACTTTTTTTTTCAGGTTGTGTCCATGCTGGTCAGGGAGGCCCTTTCCTCATGGCGATGGTTTGGTGGTCTTCTACAACCCCGGGGGGAGGGGGGGGGGGGGCATTGTCTGACAGAGAGGCAACGAAAGAGAGCAGAATAATGTGAGGGAGTCCTGGAGGCTTCTTGCTTTGACTCATGCCCAACATCAGAGCCTTTATATTAATCCATATTTAATTAGAATTTCTACCCGCACTCTCTTGTTTATCCAAGCTGTGTTGTTACAACAATGGGGGTGGGGGGGGGAGTACTATACTATACAGTGGTGCGGTACTGTGTTTGACATGGGATTACTATTAATAAGCCAGGGAGGGGGGGGAGGGGGGGGGGGCAGGGGGAAGGTGGTGGAGGAGGGAGGGCCCTCCGGGGACGCGGTGGGTTTTCATTTCATTAATGGGATGTATTGTAATTCTAATGCAACACGTCGGTGGCCAAACAGTATTTGCTTGCAACACACAGTGACGCGCGAGACCAGACGTCCATCAGACTGAGTCAGTGTGTACGACGTAGAGAGAGCAACGAGGCCGGCGGTGTCGGGGTCTCCCCGGGGGGCCTAGTGAACTGAGACCAGACGTCCATCAGACTGAGTCAGTGTGTACGACGTAGAGAGAGCAACGAGGCCGGCGGTGTCGGCGTCTCCCCGGGGGGCCTAGTGAACTGATATGGGTTTGCCGAGACGAATGTGCGCCGATCAGCATGCATCAGGTGTGTTTTGAGGCTTTTAGTGGAGATGATGTTGGGGACTCGGAGGCGTTTCCGCTCCGTTATGTTCAAATAAGCGTCCTCCTCCCCGTTCTGTCATTGAAGAATGTCTCGGGATGAATGAGTTTTCATCAGGTCCATTATTAGAATCCGGAGGCAGTGCATTACTCTGCAGGCGCCACGCCATGGAGCAATAGAAGCTGGTGACTCCATTAAAACCCTTTTTTCCCCATTCCTAAAATGAACATTTCAATCAGTATGTGTTGCCCTTTGGGGGGAAAATGGCGGGCGAAAGTCGGTATAAATTTACGTAGCCGTAATTAGATTCCTTTAACAGTCATTGCCGGCTGATTCCAAGTCAGCAGAGGAATGGCGAGGGGAGAGAGGCGTTGGCTGGGTGTTGACTTAATGTCACCCATCCATTCTGCCTTTCGCTCTGGTTGGCCTGGCAGGGACTGGGAAAGGGAGACTCATTTATCACAGGGTCTCTGGGGCTCTGGGCACCAACATGCACTCTGTCATAACTCGCCTAGTGTGCCTCGCCTGACACACGCAGTCACACGCATACGCAGAATCTACATTTTGGTATTGTGAATGACCACACACGCACGCACACACACCCTCTCACACACACACACACACACACACACACACACACTACACATTGTGGAATAGTAATGGACCACAGACACCCAGCCTAGACCATGCCGGCATGAATATAATGGGAAAAGGAATAATTGGAAGTTGGAACAGCCCATTAAAAATAAATTGTATCATCACATAATTGTCTCCACCAGGCCGAAGGCACGGGGAGAGAGTATGTTTTGCACTCCGTCCGTGTGTGTGTGTGTGTGTGTGTGTGTGTGTGTGTGTGTGTGTGTGTGTGTGTGCGTGTGTGCGTGTGTGCGTGTGTGCGTGTGTGCGTGTGTGCGTGCGTGCGTGCGTGCGTGCGTGCGTGCGTGCGTGCGTGCGTGCGTGTCTGTGTCCGTCCTTCCTTCCTTCCTTCTGTCCATCCGTTACCAGCTAATCTCCGGCACCCTTTGCCCGATCCATGCCAAACTTTGCAAACACACTCCCTGGATGTCAACGACGAACCTCTGCCCCAAATATTCTTCAACGGCCTGTTATAGCGCCACCATAAGGCCGATTTGGAAAAGTATGAGTGGCATTTCGTCCTCAGCCTAGTGGAAATGTGTGTGTATAATTTCACGGAAATGGCACACTGTGTTTGTGATTTGTGGCATTTTGTTTGAAACGGACCAATCATGTGAGCTTTGGAAGCCAATCTTAGCCAATCAGGATGGAAGATGGGAAATGGTGCAGATCCGTGTTGATCACATGACTAAGGAGATAGTGTATACCGAATTGTGTGATGTATGGATAAAATGTGTACGAGTAATCTACAGAAATGTGTTTCGCCTAAATCGGCCTCATGGTGGCGCTATAACAGGCCGTTGAGGAATATTTGGGGCAGAGGTTCGTCGTTGGCATCCAGGGAGTGTGTGTGCAAAGTTTGGCATGGATCGGGATTGCTGCCAATTTTGTAATCAAGCTTGTTGTTACTGTGACGAGCTTGTAGGTCTGCTATTTTTGAAAAATCGAAGAGCGACTGACGTAGAAGACATTTTTAAAATCTGATCTCAGGTCAGAATGGAAAACTGTCAGGATGTAGAAGACATTTTTTTAATCTGATCTCAGGTCAGAATGGAAAACTGTCAGGATGTAGAAGACATTTTTAGAATCTGATCTCAGGTCAGAATGGGTTAAGGCCCATGGTACTGTAGCCAACATTTCTGGATGTGGTCACAAGATTAAATATCAGCCCAAGATTGAACAGAAAGATAATTTTAATGGTCCAGTAAGAACCATGTAAACGTCAAAACGGATCCAGAATGAAGTTAAAAAAATGAACAGTTAAAAGTTGCACCATCCGTCACTGAATGAAATGGGCTCCATGGTAGACAGAAAAGGGAAAGAGACACAAAAGAAAGCCTGACTGGACTTCACAAATTGCATGCTGACAAGCCACAGTCCTTCTGGCAGAATGAACATGGAGTCGATGGGATCTGTCTACTGTACAAAGTAACAATGAAGCTCTCAAAGAAAACAAACTCCATGCACACTGTGAAACATGGATCAGTGTCAGTGATGAATTGGGGTTACTGTGCAGGGTGCCCAGCCTTTACACCTGTGCAGGGCATAATGATGAAATCTGAAATTGTACAGTACAGCCCAGATAAGGTCCTTGCAAGCAGGAACATTTCAAAACAAAAACAAAACGAATCAAAAACACTGCAGCCTGCAAGGACCTTTAGCCACTGGTTATGTGTTTTTCTGCAGGATACATTAAAAAAAAAGCAGCATGAGAAGAAAACATTGGACCAGGTGGTGATCGGAATCCCTTTGAAGATCTTTGGGAAGAGCTGAAACTTGCAGTTGTTGTTTTTTCCCCCCCGCTTCCTGTCAGTTTCAATTTAATTGTGAGAAAATGTAGTTTTCACAGCATGGCATGGTAGGAGGCGAGTGAAATGGGTCTGGCTGGCTGTTGGACTGGTCAGTAACAGTTTTCTTGTGCACACTGCCATGGAACTACCTCCTCGTGTTTTTGGCCCACATACTGTGTGTTTCATATTGTGAAATAATACTTAACCCTCTAAGACCCAGCGTTGCTTTTTAGCAACAAATGTATTTTATTTAATTACTAATTCTTTCTTTTTTTCTGTTCTTTTTTCACCTAAACGTCATCAGTGATGTTCATTGCAATGCCATTGGTCATGATATTTGCATATAAATCCCCCCCACAGAGGCTGAAATTCACACAAATTAAAAATGTAATATATAATATATAATTGTAATATATGTTTTTTGTGATCATTAGAATGTCTAGAACATGTTTTATTCATTATTGTGAAAGATATCCCCAAAATGTAAATTATTAATTTATTATATTATTATATAATTATTATAAATGTTTCATCAAACTTTTTTTTATTTTTATTTTTTAACATATCTTTTAGTCTTAGTCCTAGTATTACAAAGTAGTAGTAAGGTTGAAATTATTTTTTGCAAGTAGAAATTAATGCGGGTGTTAGAGGGTTAAAGGACCACTTCACCTCTTTTCAACCCATCTTCATATAATTGGTTCTCACTAATGATCATAAGGTAGTGTTTTCCTACTCGGTCTGTGTCTCATAGGAAGGCTTTTGGGCAGTTAAAAACCCGTCCACCAGTGACATCGTCGATGGGGATTCCAAGCTAATAGAAAACTGCAGGCTTTCTGCTCCTGAAAAGTTGCAATGCGAAAATGGAAGCCCTCGTTCTAATAAAAAACATATATATTGTTTTTTTTAAAACAGTCCTCCTGTTAGATAGGTCGAAAGGTGGTCCTCTAACATTTTTAATGTTAAGTAAACCAGTATCGTCATATGTCATAGACATCCACATGGGGAAGGCATGCCATAATTAGACTTTCTTTATTTTATTTTAAGATGGTAAGGTAACAAAATGGACTATTCTGAAGTGGCCTGCTTTTGAGTCCTCATCTGAATCCCCATTGAACATTTGAGGCTACACATTCTATCCAGGCACGGCCAGAGAGAGAACATGCCTGCAATTTCCGTATAGTGCAATTATAAAACCCTGCATAAATAGCCATAGTCCTAGTACATCATTATGGTACATAACACACCATCAGCCATGCTGTGGGGCAGCAGCGTGTGTGTGCACCTCGTTAGACCACTTCTCCAAGGCTGGCTGACTGACTGACTGACTGACGGCAGCCCAGTCCTTACTATGCAAGCCTTGCAGTTTTTGCCATGAGTGACATGCGGATGAAGACATTTTAAAAACATTCAGCCCTACTTATACTCATTTTACGCCCTATTTATTCTCCGCCGTACACCAAGAAAACAGTTTATATACAATTATACATGCAAGCGCACAACGCGTTGCAGATGTCATGGGTTCTATTTTTTCTGTGTAAATTAAGCATCATTCTCCCTCTGCTTGTCTCTCCTCTCCTTACTCGTCGCTTCGTTCACCCCTCTCTCCACATTCAGAAAGGGATTCCCATTAGCCAATTTTGCAAGGACTTCAACGAGAAGACCAAGGACCTCAAGGAAGGGATTCCTCTTCCGATCAGGATCCAAGTAAAGGTAAAGCCATCTCTCACCACCTCCTATGCATTCATCAACTCTTTTTATACCCACAATGTTCTGGTAAACGCTAGTGGCTGCATAACATTTCCAAAAGCACTTCCATTATTCATACTCGTACCACCCGAAGTAAGCCTCCTCCATTTGCATTCATTAATGAAACCGTACCCCAGAGGAACGGGAGAGTCAGAGAGCATTTACGTGAACAGCAGAACCAACAGCAGCATACAGTAAGAGCTGGGCTTTTCCATACACCTTGTTAATGGTCCCCTCTTTTCTTGCTTTTTCCTTTGTACCGTTTAACTTAATTCCATGTGATCATCATCATCATCACATCAAAGCCTTGATCCAAATCAGCGTCTGAAATATATTTAGAGTAGAGTAGCCTGATTCCTTTTTATAGGGTCTGTACAGAGTTTTGTTTTGAGATGCTCAGTGCTCAGCCTTCACACCTGCTGCTTCTGTCACATCGGTGCCATCTGCTGGTGGAAAGTGGTCAGAAGAAACAAATGTAGCTGCAAGCATCCATCCAGGCCTAGTTTGCTTTATGTCAGCACATATGATACATCATAATTAGTTTATGACCACATGACATTTCTATAGGGGTATGAAACCAAACATCTTGGCATGATACAGTATATAGGACAACTAAAGCAGGGTGCACTGCAGCGATATATTACTGTATATTCTATACTTGTCTGCACAACAAAGGTGGCATTCATCCCATGATGTTACACTGCGATTAAGACTAATCCTGCTGCGTATTGTCAGAAAGTGCGCTTCGTTTGGGGCTCGTTTGGTGAAGGCTCATTCGAATTCTGGTGTACATAAAACAATCCCATTATAGTTCGACAAGAAATGGGGGTTTCGCTTCCAAGCGCACCTGACTTCGATTCACTGCAGGTGTGAATGCAATCTGCATCAAATAAAGGAGCGATGAATGAGAAGTAAGCACAGCTGGAGATATGATATATGCATATTTTACGCAGCGCAAAGATCAATCAATCAATCAATCAATCTTTATTTATATAGCACATTTTTCAGGCAGCGAGTGCAGTTCAAAGTACAGTAAGAGCAAAAATAATAATAATGGTAATAATATATATATATATATATATATATATATATATATATATATATATATATATATATATATACATATACATACACATATATGCATAAATATAACAAAAAGATGTGCAGTTACCATGGGTCGTCGTGGTCGAACGAGGAGACTGAAACCCTCAGCGAAATATGGTCAGACGAGTACATTAATCAATTAAACATGAATCGATCAAACAAATAAAAACACTGCAGTGTACAGAATATTCTGTCTGTCTGTGTGTGAACATGGAGCGCTGTCACCGTGTGTGTGTGGGGACTCATCTCGTTTAAATATAAATACTTCACTTTTCACACAGGCATTGACCATAATAACATGGAGATCTTAACGAAGCCCTTTTTCCAATTTAACAAATTATAAATTAATAATGAATGTATTAGTGAATTAATAATGCGAAAACACACCCAGGGCGCAGTACCCCCCACGGCCACAACGGGTAAGGGCTAGTGCATAATCATTTTATATGATGATCCAGGATCAAGTTTTCATTAACAACGCTTAAAGTTACCCATAACTGATGAGCAAAATATTGTATCTGTTAAACAACAGACTGTATCAACAGTCCAGCCTGCAACAACAAGTACAGACACACACACATGAGGGAGTGCATTTTATCTAGGGTACCCCAATAGGCGGCCCGCGGGCCATTTGCGGCCCACAGAGCGCCCCCTTGTGGCCCATGAAAGAACTTCCAAAAAAAAAAAAAATGTTTTTTTTTTTTCTTGTTTTTTTTTTTAAGGGTCCCAGATATAAATGGCATTAAATGGTCAGTAGCCTATGCATGTCAAACTGGGCATCCTTTTCAAATGGGGTCTTGCCCTGAAAATGAATTTTCAGGGCAAGACCTCGACCTCGCGCGTGCAGACTCGGCCCCCAGCCTGGTACGCTAGTCAAAATATGGACCTTGAGGAAAATTAATTGGGGAACCCTGAGTGTACAGCCATGCTGTGAGTGTGAAGTGATGTGATGCATGCAAGTATCTTCATTAAAGTAAATCAGAGACACCTTTTAATTCACCTTGCGCATGAATCATAGATCAATAATTATTTCCGGCATGCTCCATGAGGAGAAATATACAGGAAAAACATGTTTTCATAAACAGGAGAAGGGGGCACACCAGTATTGCTTGAGGTCCTGCTGACCTTGGTGCTGATGTCTAAAAGGGAAGAAATAGCCGTACAGTCATAACCACGAAATGGGGTGAAAACTATAATATCACAATATGTTTTCAAGCAGTATCACGAATCGATACATGATATTATCACTATTTATTTCATGCAGTTTTTATGGTTATTTTAGTTATTATAGTTATTATAGTTTCTTAACCGTTTCCCCACCCAAAATACGTAGCCTCCGTTATTTGTCGGGAAGCGGCGCTGCCAAAATGCGTAGCCTACGTTTATTCAGATCAATCCGATCTAGTGGAAAGGCTACTCACATTATCTTCGGGTGGCTATCTGTTGTTCGCTTAGACAGTGGACTGCGCCATCTTTAATTGTGCACCCTCGTTTGTGTGCATGCGCACGCATGCTTTCAGTCGCTTTAGTCTCCAAATGCCCCTCCCAGGCGGCATTTCTGGTCAAAACAACGCTTATTGCGCGGAGCCTGGCGGTCACAGTAATGGCACCGGCCAGTACTGATCTAGCCCTGGAACATGACTGCCATGATGATTATCATGACAGTCATGCAGTAACTTTGCCCTGTTTTTTGCGCTCGCTGCATTTACAAGATTTCCGTATATATAAACATTCAGATTTCAAATATAAAGTACTCACAAAGTGTCCCACGGGTGTTAGTTAGTAGCAGCGCCAGCGATTAGAATTGCTGCGTCCCGCGTTGTTTAATAAAAAGCATTTTTGTCCGAGCTCCCCGGCTACTTTTTTCAAACGGGGTTCGTTTGGGAAATCCACAGTTGCACACCGGGAGCGCACTCGCCTATTAGTCTGTATTGGCAGGGCGGCCAGCCTACATATATCGAACACACCGAGTGCCACCCTCCTCCCGACCGATAGGGGCGCATAGTTGAAAGCCAATGGCAAAATAACACCTCGGATAAAAATGCTTTTTATTAAACAACGCGGGATGCAGAAATTCTAATCGCTGGCGCTGCTACTAACTAACACCCGTGGGACACTTTGTGAGTACTTTATATTTGAAATGCGAATGTTTATATATTTTAATTATTTGTAAATGTAGCGTTCGCAAAAACCAGGGTGAAGTTACGTCATGACTCTCGTATGAATACGAGAGTCATGTTCCAGGGCTAGTACTGATCATGGTCCATGCAGACAATAACATCCGGTCAGGAGTCAACACACACCATTAGGCTGACACAACATCCGGTCACGGGGCCATAATTATTATCCTGGCATGTTATTAATTAATTCCGGCGGAAATTGTGTTAACAGTACAACCACCTACGAGCCAAGGTAACAGAAACTAAAATAAATGGGACTAAAGGTATCCTTCCTCCAAGTTGTACTGTTTGTCAAAGTGTAAATTGCAGACTTGAAAAGAAAATAATCCAAGGCTTTCTTTGGTGAAAAATGTAATAGTTTTATTTGATGATGAGCAAGGCAAATGAATAACAGGACCTACGCGTTTCGACCAAAAGGTCTTCGTCAGGGTCTATCTATTATAGAGAGAGATAGACCCTGATATCAAATAAACAATTTAATTTTTCACCAAAGACGGAGTGCCTTGGATTCTTTTCTTTTCAAGTCTGCAATTTACACTTTGACAAACAGTACAACTTGGAGGAAGGATACCTTTTGTCTATATGGTTTTACCTGTATCACCAAAGAGCACCCATCTAAGAGCCACTAACGGATCCCTGCAGCGCTTCCATTCCTCTATTTAGAAATAGGACTAAGTTAGTTTGTTTATTGATTT
The DNA here is from genome assembly GCF_964188405.1 of Protomyctophum parallelum. NCBI lineage: Eukaryota > Metazoa > Chordata > Actinopteri > Myctophiformes > Myctophidae > Protomyctophum > Protomyctophum parallelum. The sequence goes on along the minus strand of NC_139711.1, from coordinate 7,431,315 downwards.
TGGTCTTTTTTTTTTAATCAATACAGCTGTTGAGCAAAATGAGCATACAGTAGCCTACAACTTGGTCAACAAGGTGACTATTTGGCTGAAAAGGTTTGGGCTGAAGCCCACCTTATGACCAAAAATAACAGACCGTTTAGACCAAATTACTTGATTAATGTTGGCGAACGAAACCGTCGTTCAACGTGATGAATGTATAGAACTGCAAATCACAGAATGAATGTGCATTCACTGTCATTCATCTGGACGATATTTATCACCATAATCACCCACCCCTAACCATGTGCACGTATTAATTGCTGTTTAAGCTTATACATGTGCTCACTTAATCAAATGAGCTCACCACCTGCTATGGGTCTCATCCAGGGGGGCAGTCAGCCAGATATTTCGTGAAGCCTCATTTGAAATCGGTAGTTCATATAATGGCCTGTTGTGGCGCTGGACTGGACCCAAAAAGCCCCATAGCTCCATAGAGGCCCATGTATTTTGGCCCAACTTCACCTAGACTGTATTACCTTAATAAACATGGTCATGAATACTTTCTTCTTCCAGTCACTAGTTTAAAGTCTCATTTCTAATGTCATAATATTCTTTTTGGAAAATTATGGTCCCATTAATTAAAAAAATGACCATAAAGAAAAAAAAACATCGCGTATGTTCTGAGGGGCGTGGCTACCGTTACAGTCTATGATCGGGATTCCCCTCCCACTCGAGTCAAAATAAAAACCAACGGAGAAAAAGGGGGGAAGTCCCGCCTCGTTGTCTGGGCAGCCAATGGCCAGCTGGTCCAAAACGGAGCCAGCCAATGGCCAGCTGGTACCAAACGGATCTAGAAAGATGGCGACTTACAGTGCAGGAATAACAGGCTTCATTTTACGTCCATGTTAGACCCGGCGAACGCTTTGTCCATATTTTTTACAGTCTATGGTCTCATCCCTGTCAACGAGGGCGACTGTGATTGGTTATTGTGGATCTATGTGTATGTCTATGTGGCTACCTATTATCAGCAGATGCCGGAAGAAGGTCTTTTACCGAAACGTTGCCTAAATAAAGTTCGTATTGCAAGTGTGCAAAATGTGCATTTTTCTGAGTACATTGAGCCCTGCCTATGCACCCGTCTCAGAGCATAATAGTGTGCATAAGACTTTGTTGCCAAATTGCCTATGGACTGAGGCTTTTAAAAAACATATTCTAAATCCTGACCTAAGTTTTCTGAAAAACTTCAAATATTTATATAGCAGTCCTGTCCAGAAGGTTAGCGTTACAAAAAGGGTTTCCCGCCTATAATGGGTTAAGGACAAAACACTATGAAAATTGCAAAAACAAAGAAATTGTAAGACGCTACAAAGGTGATTTCCATGGTCAAACTCCTGAATGAGAGAAGGCCAGATTATTTTGGAACCTGATGAGGGTCTATTATTGACCTATACAATCATGTTGCAATTCAATACATCATCTGTTTTGGGACGTGGTGCATTCAGATTGAGAATATATTTTTGTCAAAAATTATATAATAGAAAAAAAGCATATGTTCAAAAACATAAAGGACGGGAATAGGCTTGAAAGGGGAACTACAACAGTTAGAAAGTCAGTTAATTTAGCTGCATACTCTGTTTAAAGTGCTCTAAACAAACATTTAAAAAAAAAAGTCCATAGACCTGGCTGCCATGATGAAATTTCCCCTCCCCTCCGACGTTGGAGGGGATAGCGGCCCTCAAAAATGGGAGCTCATGCCTTGGCTCCTTTGTAGTTCACACCCTGCCCACCCCTCTCTCTGTTACTCTCTCTCCCTCTCTCTGTTACCCTCTCTCACTCTCTCTCACTCACTCTCACTTATCTTGCTGATACTCTAGTAGTTGCTAGTACTACTACAATGTTACAAAATGTCTTGAAACTCATTGCTCTTCATATGACCACCGCGCTCTGACTATAGGTGCGTCACCCGTTCAAAACATATCAAAATAAAGGGTAGTGGGTCGCACACACCAAGACTGCAGTTCAAATATAGTTTATTTCATATTTGAAAAATGGACAAACGTTTCGGCTATCCAGCCTTCATCAGTGTGGAGTTGTGACTGAATGTAGATTCCTTTTAAAGGATTGGTGACATGGTGCAGGTGCACAACATCACCGCTAATCACCTCATCATGATGACCCACCGGGTGTGATGAGGTGATTAGTGGTGATGTTGTGCACCTGCACCATGTCACCAATCCTCTAAAAGGAATCCACATTCAGTCACACTCCACCTTGAAAGTCATTGCCCCACTACAGCCAGTATCTCAGTTTTGGCAGTGTGTGGCTGCGTGGGGTGAAAGCCATTCCCAGCGTTTGAAAGGTCACATGTAAGTCTGATCCCTTGAATCCGATAACAAATCACCTGCCACGCAGGATCCTTCAAGCCCAACCGGCAGTATCTCTAAGGTTTTGTTTATGACGGGTAACAAATGATCTGAGGTGTAAGCTCTCTGCTTTCTGTCTCTCTGCCCCATGCAGCCTGACAGGACGTACGACCTAAAGATCTGCAAGCCCACCGTGTCTTACTTCCTCAAGCACGCAGCGGGCATCGAGAAAGGGGCAGGAAAGACAGGTGAGTTGTGTTTCTTCTACGCCCGTGTTCTTTTAGCCAGCCTGTAACACACGTGTGTCTCGCTCTCTCTGGCCTTCAGGAGACACAGGTTTACTCCTGATTGATGTTATATTCATGAACGGGAGAGCGGAGTGGCAGGCAATTACAGACAGTACAGCATGAGAGGATGTGCACTGAGACAAGGGAGTTATGGATTTTCCGTCTTCCTGCTTCGAGCGATGGCCTCCCACGCCTCGATGGCTGACTTTTTCTGCCTCCACTCAACCACGTGCTCTCAGAATAATGCCTAATTTATACACCATAGCATGATGACAGTTCCCCCTTGACCGCCCAAGACCTGTTTTTTTTCTTTCACCCGGCAACATTGTAGTGCGATGGAGGATCGTTTCAGCTCTTTCTATATGTACTGTACTGAATTGATTGATTTGATTTGATTGAATACTTTATTAGGCAGAAATGTCAACCATACAGAGTACAGTCAAACGCTTAGTCTAAGGATATCACCGGAAAACAAGTCCTTGCGGTCTTGTTTACAATCAGGTACTGGGTATTCAATTCATTACCATGACATAAAAAATAACAAAATTCAAATCATCACGAAGAAAAAAGGCATGTAAAAAGGTGGGGGAAAATAAGGAAGGTGGTTATAAAGAGGTGGGGGGTAGTCACTTGACTAACCCATTCTGACCGGGCACCCATTTTGGTGTTGGCATCATGTTATGCTTTAGCTATTGAAAAATAGCAGATCTACAAGCTCATATCGCGCCACCGAGTGGCGCGATACGAGCTTGTAGGTCTGCTATGTTTGAAAAATCGAAGACACTTTTAGAATCTGATCTCAGGTCAGAATGGGTTAATAATGAAACTGTCAGGATGTAATAGACATTTTTAGAATCTGATCTCAGGTCAGAATGGGCTAAGGGAGGAGCGATCATTTCCTCTCCCTTATACACTGACACGGAACAAGACAGGAACGCCCAAAAACGTCACATCCGTTTTTTTACCCTGGGCAGAATTTTCTATGGCTGCCAATGCAACATTTTCCAATCCTTAATCACATACGGACAAACATCTATGCCGATAATATCTAATTTGCGGAGGTAGCGTGCCTTGTCCACGGGCAACAGATCTTTCAACGTATGGCATTGCAAATACGTTTGATAATCGCTACTCTGCGCAATATTGTTTTGGAAATGCCGCAAATTGCATTGCAGTGAACGAGAGCAAACCACAACTTACCCTGGGGGTGGTGACTCCGCCCTGAATATGCGTTTTCGTGTCAGTGTATATATCGTCGCTGTCGAGCAGAAACCTTGTATCTTCATTATACAACTTTTAATGTTTTTTTTTTAATATATAAATGAAGGCCCTTGAGCTTGTAGATCTGTTATTGTTGCTATTTAAAAAAAGTGAAAGTGTTTTGGATACTTAAATACTGGACTTATACTATAGTTGGTAAGGTATTTATTTCTTATTGGAGTCCCGTGGTTGGAGTTCTGCTCTGGTTTTGGTCACAAAACATTATACTTGCCCTCTATAACTAAAATGTAAAAATAAAAACACCTAAAATGTTTTATTTCTTAATTATTATTATTTCATAAATAGATAATCTTTCACTCAATAGGAACTGCTCTTGTTGCAAGTTGATGATGTCATATGCCCATATGGTCAAGCACTATGGAATGTATGGAATGTATTGTATATGCTAATAAAAATCACACCCGTGTGAAATGAGGGGTGCTGTCAATGGGAAGACGGAAATCTACACAACAAAAAAACAACGTAATACTTCCTAAGGTTAATATTAGGGATGGGACGATATGGGTACCTCACGATACGATATATAACGCGATATTAGGCCCTCGATAACGATAATATCACATTATTCGATATATTGTATGAAATTTCATCAACGATATATCGCGATATCTGCAACTACAAAATACTTCAAACTGAAAATACGCTATTTTAGTGCTCGGACACAAGGAGACACACACACACATAGCTGTCTATAGTGGTTGCACCACTCAAACACTAAATTAATACTCAATAAACTCCCCCTTTGCCTCATACCCTCATCATAATACCTCACAAACACATTAAAAATGTATTTGTAATGCTCAGACCCCCACCAAAGCAAGACCAGAACTTGTGTTTGTGTGTGCGTGTGCGTGTGCGTGTGCGCGTGCGTGTGTGCGTGACGCATGCGTGCGTTGCGTTGCGTGCGTGAAAGTCTCTCTAATGCTATTCGGCTTTCCTTTGGCCCTTTGGGGCTTCTCTGATAGTCGGGTGAACTTTGAGTTTCATGTAACGGAGGTCACCCAGTCTTGTTTTACCAACTACGTAATATCTCTAAAATCAAACCACTCAGGACTCCTCAAGACCTAGAAAATAATTATTTATGCTTTTATTTCTTCCCACCTCGACTACTGTAATGGACTAGTCTATACTTCCCTCACCGCCTCCTCTATTCATCAATTACAGTTAATAGAGAACACAGCCGCCAGGATTCTTACTAACACTAAGGGCCGATTCATACTCCTATTTTACCGCTGTTTCGGCGCTGTAGTGCCGAAATGAGCCGAAATCAACTTCAAAATTATTTTAACCACATATAAGGCATTACATGGGCTGGCTCCACTCTACATCTCAGACCTACTGCTTCCAAAACCTAATGTAAGATCACTCCGGTCTTCAGATGATAAGGGCTTTCTGAAAGTTCCTGCGACTTGACTGGTAACTAAGGGTGAGTAGCTGCTCCCACACTGTGGAATGCGCTCCCTCTTTCTATAAAGAATGCAGAGTCTGACGACTGTTTTAAGAATTTGCCTGAAGGCCCAGGCCGTAGCGTAACGGTCTGGGCACCGGACTGGTAATCCAGTCGCAGTGTGCCGCGGGTTCGACTCCCGGACCCGACACGGCCTTTACTGCATGTCATCCCCCCATCTCTCTCCCGTTTCCTGTCAGCCTACTGTCTGTCCCTTCAAAAATCAATAAAAGGCGTAAGCCGCAAAAAAATATATAAAAAAAAAAAAAAAAAATTGCCTGAAGACATATTTATTTTGTTTATTTCGTTTTTTCCCTTGTTGTCCCACTGTACAGCACTTTGTAACTTTGTTTTGAAAAGTGCTTTATAAATAAAATGCACTTAACTTACTTACTATACTGTACTAGATGTTCGTACCTGCGTCGCACCACTGATGTATGTTATGGCTGAGTCATGGTGACATGAGTGTGATGACGGATGTTCCATTCCCCGGCTCCTATTGGCTTTGCAATGAAGTGTCCTTGAGCAATAAAGGCACACAAGGTTTCCACCCTACAGCGACGATATCTACAGACGTGTGCGTGTGTGTGCGTGTGCGTGTGTGTGCAGGTCATGAGGTGGCTGGTATCGTGTCGGTGAGGTCGGTGTACGAGATCGCCCAAGTGAAATCTCAGGACGAGTGTTTCCAAAATCGCAACGCATCCTTGGAGTACGTGGTGAAGTGCATCATAGGCTCTGCCCGCTCGCTGGGCATCAAAGTCGTCAATGAGTAAGTCCCTCTCACTCCCCCCCCCCCTCCCCCCTTTTCTGACCAGTGTCCTTCATTATAATGAATTGCATTTTTATAGCGCTGTGCTCAAAGCGCTTTACAATGGTTCATTCGTTCATACATTGGGAGGTGAAGCGGCAAACAGTCGACACCCAGCGTCCTCACTTTCACACGCCAATGGTGTGTGAAAGTCGACACCCAGCGTCCTCACATTCACACACCAATGGTCACACCGACCAACTCAATGTAGCGTTCAGTGTCTTGCCCAAGGACACTTTGGCATGTGGACAGGAGGAGCCGGGATTCTAACCGCCGACCCAGGGATCATTGGACGACCTGCTCTACCTCCTGAGCCACAGCCAAGACTATTTAACAGAACAAAACAGTGACAGTACTTGAGGCTCTCAGGCGATCCATTAAGCCACTTTACCTTATCACCTCCTGGGGAGTGATTCAGTGGGTAATACTTTGTGTGTTGAACACCTTTTTAATCCAGGGTTCCAAAGTGCTTCACAGGAATACAAAAGCAAGCAGAAAAATTGAAAAGATTAACTATGAGGCAGAAAAATGTGGGATGGCA
>NC_139711.1:7369609-7419609 GCF_964188405.1 Protomyctophum parallelum | reverse complement strand
TGCAGCCTCTATATCTTCTTTTTCAGTATCTATCGGTATCTATCTTCTTTTTCCACATTCTCTTCTGATTTGTTTAATTGTGACACAATTATTGATCCCATTAATCAACTAGAACTGCACTCTTGTCGAGTGCATACTTGCTTGTTGCACACTAGTAGGCCATGAATGGCCAACTAGCGCGCAAGTACTTTCGACCACTATAAACTGTCAAATCTCAGTATCTCTGTGAAGGAACGTTTGAAATGTATAATTATTAGGTGTAACTATTTGTTACCTACCTACTTTATGCATGTAAAAAACTAGTATTATTAAGTATGGTTCAAGTTTCTATCTATAAAATATATACAGGTTTATCGATTTAGAAATATTCTGGATCCCTTTTTAGTTTCTCAAAGAAAAATAAATCATTGATATGTGATGAAGAAAAAGGTATATAAACTGAATTAAAATATGTTATCACTTATACAGTATAATTATTTTATTATTTATTGTAAATTAAACTACTAATTCCTCTCTGGGGCACGGCGGGTGTCTTAACTCCTCTCTGGGAGAGTTAAGGAATCTCCTGGGTAAGACAATTTATTTCACCCTTATGCAACCTTCGTCTGCTTAAGGATATACAGATGGGTGGGTATCTTAAATCCTCTCTGGGGCAAGGCTGGTATCTTAACTCCTCGTCTCTGGGGCACGGCGGGCATCTTAACTCCTCTCTGGGAGAGTTAAGGAATCTCCTGGGTAAGATCTTTAAATTCCTTTTGTTTTTCCTGGTATACAGATGGGTGGGTATCTTAATTCCTCTCTGGGAAAGTTAAGGAATCTCCTGGGTAAGACAATTTATTTCACCCTTGTGCAACCTTCGTCTGCTTAGAAAATTACTGATGATTTTTACTGGTATACCTTCTCTGTCTAGAATACAGCTTTATGATTTACTTTTTGGATACTACCGTTGTTTTTATACACACCAGAAACATAATGTTGTAATGAATACGTAAGTGACGACTTTGGATTGTGACGTATATCACCCATTCTTGAGATAAGGGACAAAACTTTTTTCAAACTGGATTTTTTTTTTTTTTAAGATACATTCAAATCAAATGGATGTATTTGTAGACACAGGTCTCAACTACCAATATTGAGAAGGAACAGGTTTTTCGCATAACATTTCTTTCTAAAATGGGACATTTATGCACTTAATACCTGATTCATGTCAACTCCGTCAGACACACTAAAATATTTTTTTATTGAATTTGATAATTTCAACAATAATATAAAGTCCTCAGTTATCTTATACTGGCTTTCAGTAATCAAGTTAAGTAATACAATTATTTTAATATTGTTTTTTTCCAATATCACACTATTATGAAATATCCAATTTCTCAAATCCGTCATTTCAACCTCTATTTTCAATATTATAACATGAAAACCATGTAAAAAAAAAAATATATCATCATTACGTATCATTTCAGTTGGTGTTTCAATACATATGCACAAAATATTTAACATCGAATTTTCTATTTCTTTGGAAATTAACAAAAACATCACGGGACGAACGTCTGACGGAGTTGACGAACATCTGACGGAGTTGACAAGTTTAACTGATTTAGGTTCTAGACCACCTAGGATCTTGATTCTGGTGACTAATCCCACATTTTCAAGGATGAGGAATACAGTGGTACTATTTATATTGGCCCTGTGACCATGGCAGCCATTTTCAAAATGGCCGCCACCTGCTGTTATTTTACAATAACTCAAGTTCTACACCACCTAGGATCTTGATGCTGGTGACTAATCATACATTTTCAAGGATGTGGGATACATTGGTACTATTTAGATTTGTCCTGTGACCATGGTAGACATTTTTAAAAATGGCCGCCAACTTTTTGTTATTTCCCAATAACTCAAGTTCTACACCACCTAGGATCTTGATTCTGGTGACTAATGCTACATTTTCAAGGAGGAGGAATACAGTTGTACTATTTAGATTTATCCTGTGACAATTGCAGCCATTTTCAAAAATGGTGGACCTGCTATTATTTTACCAATTTAGTCAGGGAATATTATCAGAATAATGTCAAATCTGTGATTACATTTCTTACCAAGAATTTTTTCACCAATGTGTTTGTAAAGGTGTCTACTAACATATCCCACATTGGTTTCTATTGAACCACCCTAGGGGCATTTTTGACAGCTGCTGAAAGTTGGGTACCATACCAAGTGGCTATGGCCAAACTAGGGAGTCTATGGCCAAACTAGGGGTCAAACCCCTTCGGCTAAATTTGGCCATATATCCACTGGCCCAAATGTGCTGACCTCATTTTGTGATGACGGCTATGGCCGTTTTCAGCCCAAGGAGTGTTCTTCGTGCATAGCTAATGCTTGGAATGCATTCAGAATCATGCAAACTCCCTAGTTTGACATGTCACATGCTACTTAAAGCATAATGAACATTTTGCCTTATATAGGTTGTTGATGGTACCCCAACTTTCAGCGGATATGTTAGTAGACACCCTTCCAAACACATTGGTGAAGAAAATTCTTGATAAGGAATTTATTACCAGATTGTATTAATAATCCCCTGACTAACTCATCTTCTAGACCACCTAGATCCGACTTCACCAACAGAGACCCGATTGACACCTAAACAACAAGTTTGGACAGCCCCACCAATTAGTGTTACGGAAAATAGCAAGTGTCTACCCTAGGCCCAGAGGGAGACACAGAACTTTGATGCGGCTCAAATGTTGCACGACTCCTCAAAAAGCTGCCACCAGAGATGAGAGCTGAATTCTGCCGCACAATGCTCTGCGGCCCAGGAGCAACCAACACAATGTTGGAGTTCTCTGAGTGGTTGAAGCACGAGTCCTAGCCATATAGCCTGTGCAAAGGCAAACACCTTGAAGACCTGCTTGAGGTGAACAGTGAGCAGTGAACAGTGAGCGAAAGACTGAAGACAGAAGATCTGCCTTCAGGACTATCAGGCAGGATGTGCAGACACTGAAGGCATCAGTGTCGTTCTGTGTCCCCAGCATGTCAACCAAAGCAATGTTACCAAATCAAAGGAGCCTTCACCTCAAGTCACCTGGGGCTGGGTGAGCAATCGTATCCTGTATCTAGCCTCACAACTAAATACAGACACTTGGCCAGACTGCCGTTTGAAAGGGTCAAACCCTTCATCCTGATTGGGGAAGACCACCCCACCTAATCACACCAACCGAACAAGTGAGGTTGGGGCCTCCAGGTGGGCCAGCAGCCATCTGCACAAGACTGGGCTGGACCCTGCAGGAAAGCAATCTCCAGCCAAGACAATGTAAGTTGACTATAACAGAGCCCCAGAACACAGAGCTCATGAGAAGGATGGAGAAACACTGGCAGGAGGCCACCAAGATACAACGCCACACTGCAGTGGCCAGTGAAGTCAAACTGTGCGTCTTGTGTACCTGAAAGGGACAAGTCAAAGGCCAGAAAGCCCACCTCCTTTTAATGTCCTGTCAGTAGCAACTCAACCTGCAGCTGAAATAAGCCCTGACCCCTCCCAGAGAAAGTTCATCCTTGAAAATGTAATGATTAGTCACCAGAATCAAGATCCTTGGTGGTCTAAAACTTGAGTTATTGGTAAAATAACAGCAGGTTGGTGGTCATTTTGAAAAACAATGGCCTCCATGGTCACAGGACAAATCTAAATAGTACCACTGTATTCCTCATCTTTTAAAAATGTATTATTAGTCGCCAGAATCAACATCCTAGGTGGTCTAAAACTTGAGTTATTGTAAAATAACAGCAGGTGGCGGCCATTTTGAAAAACAATGGCTGCCATGGTCACAGGACAAATCTAAATAGTACCAATGTATCCCACATCCTTGAAAATGTATGATTAGTCACCAGAATCAAGATCCTAGATGGTGTAGAACTTGAGTTATTGTAAAATAACAGCAGGTGGCGGCCATTTTGAAAAATGGCTGCCATGGTCACAGGGAAAATCTAAATTGTACCACTGTATCCCTCATCCTTGAAAATGTAGTCTTAGTCACCAGAATCAAGATCCTAGGTGGTGTAGAACTTGAGTTATTGTAAAATAACATCAGGTGGCGGCAATTTTGGAAAATGGCTGCCATGGTCACCACGAGACAAATCTGTGATGGCCCTATAGCCAAAAATGTTCCTTAAGGCATGCTCTAACTGTGTGCCAAATTAGAATACGTCCCATTATTCAAAAACTATAACTTTATTGTTTTAGGAACACTTTTGTCAACTCCGTCAGATACATGTCAACTCCGTCAGACACAAAACCTGACGGAGTTGACGTCTGACGGAGTTGACAAAATGTCATTTGTTTTCATCTTAACCCTCTGTAGTACAATGTAGCCATTTTGTTTTTGCTTCATTTGTTAGCTAAACCTAACCCTAAACTAAAATAATAAACATTATTTTGGAATTCTTAACAAAGATCATAATAATGTCCTGACGGAGTTGACATGTAAAAGCTGTGACCACCCTGATATCAACATTGTTTGTTTAAAATATCAAACAATTGAATGCTTGTCAGACCAGGTGCTCCACTGTTGCAACAAATACAAACGGGACTTGGAAAAGGAGTCTTCAGGCTAAATCTGTCGACAATATTTTCTGATTAATTTAAGACTTTTAAAAAACCTGACGGAGTTGACGGGAGACGTGGGACACACATTTGATATGAGATAACTAATGGAAAAAATAAATTAAAATTATTGTGTATATTGTTTGCTATGTTGTTGACAATCTACTTTAATTTAGTATGTATATTTATGTGATTGTGACAGTATTAGACACTTTTTTAGCAGTTTGAAATTATGACCACTTGCTGGGGACAGGCTAAATACAGGCGTTTTTGGGTACAGTGCCTGCTTTTAACTAATTCAGATGGCATATGAAAACAATTATAATGAAATGAATGGCATAATAATGCACAACTGTATTACATGTAACTTTGCAAGTGCTTTTATTTTTATTAAATTAATTTATTTTTAACAATAATAAGGCTCTTATGTGTGGGACATGTTTTTTCCACTTTTGTCCCTCATCTCAAGAATGAGTGACATGTCAATCAGTGCCCAACACTAAAACATATCGTCATTACGTCACCATCGAAAACCAATTACACTCTGGCATTGGGTCCTTTAATCCACATCTTTTTTACGTCATCATTGAGAGCTAGTTATACATACAGTATACTATGTATATCTATACTATAATAGAGCGAATGTCTGTGTGTGTGAGTGTGTGTGTGTCCGACCGCATTTTATCTCCTCATTATCTCCTCATTGCCTGCACCAATCGCTCCCACTTTTCACACAGGCATTGACCATATGAATATGGAGGGCGTGACGGAGCCCTTTTTTCCATTTTACACATTAATGATTATTAATTTATTTATTAGTGAATTAACCTCGCACCCTCACACACCTCCGCCCCTTAGCGACACCTGCATCACAGGCCACCGTTCTCACCGTTACTCCACTGGCATGCTTCCTCTAGCTACCGCCGCAACACAACAAAGAGTGCCCTATACAATTTGGCGCCGCGTGTGTGTGTGTGTGTTGATCTGCTCCACACACACCACCTCAGGCCCCTCCCCATCTGGCTACTGTCCTTTGCATGGACAGGCTTGAGGCGAACACTCCACGAGTCCACCAGTCCACCTTAGTAACAGTAGCCTACGCATCGATTCGACACAATTACTACATACATCAAACAACATGCCACGAACAAAACGACCATCACTTTCACTTCCTGGAAGCTGCAATGCAAAGCGTCAGTGTCTCACTCGCGCTCCTGCCCGTACCAACAACAACCAGTCCACCACTAACGCAACAGGTAAGCATTCCGTCTCATGTTGCTTCTTTGCTTGCATGCCTGTGTATCGAACAAGTTACCTCACAATTTACTTCACGCACGCACTACCCGTGTACATTAACTGCAAAGCGTATTCCACTCAGGACCGCAGGCATGACAAAATCCCCACCCCGTGTGTGTGTGCGATAAAATCCACGTAAGAATCTTTGTACTATTAACAATAACACAGTCTGACGGGCGCCACCATCTTGCTCAGAGAGAGCGCTGAGTAGTGAGCGGAGCGCTGCGCTGCGAGCGCAGCCTGTAGACCAGAGCCGTTTAGAGAGAGAGAGTGACGACAACAACCCGTGTACATTAACTGCAAAGCGTATTCCACTCAGGACCGCAGGCATGACAAAATCCCCACCCCGTGTGTGTGTGCGATAAAATCCACGTAAGAATCTTTGTACTATTTGTAACAACATAGTCTGACGGGCGCCACCATCTTGCTCAGAGAGAGCGCTGAGTAGTGAGCGGAGCGCTGCGCTGCGAGCGCAGCCTGTAGACCAGAGCCGTTTAGAGAGAGAGAGTGACGACAACATACCGTTCAGTGACCCATGAAGCTCCGTGAATAAACAGTGAACGGGGTTGTCGCAACTCTCTCCTCTACACGGCGCTGCAGCCTCCGACAGAAAGACGGGAACATTGTTGAGCATAAACGGAGTATACCCGATTTAATGCGAAACACATTGTGTAACAAACGCCGACACTGTTGTATGTTGTGTGTTGTGGACCGGTGCCATCACAGATTAACATGCCGCCCCCCCACCCCCCCCGAAAAAGAAGTGCCAAAGCCAACTGCAGGGCAACAGAAAATACTAGCAACCCTATTTTCTAAATCTAACATCATCATCTGCTAATGATGATGATGTGTGCTGCTGTTCACAGCCTACCTCCTTTATTAACAGTTAAAACTGGCAGAATTATTATAGATTTCATATAGCCAAAATAATATGTAGTATGAATGTTTTTTTATTTATTTTAATTTATTTTGCTACCTTTAGTTATAATAATAATTTCTTCTTCGTTTTCTACATGAATATAACCACAGTATAACCATATAAAATGAAATTGGAGTTAAATGCTGCAATTTATAAAAATGGCAAAATATGTTAAACGTCGCTGAAGTGGGACTCACCTTTGTCCCTGTGTGTGTGTGTGTGTGTCGTAAAATGCATAGTGTCACTTATCTGCTAAGCAGGAAGGTCAAAACCCCAGGTGGTCTATTTTAAGACCCTAAAGATAATATCAGATCAAATATCACTCAAAAGAATTTGGAATCACTGTCTTCTCAGCCATAGATTGACTTCCTGCCTGTGGAGGGTGGAACAATTGATATGCAAATAGACTTCAGTTCAAGGCATAGCAAGGCACCACTGTTACGTTCTTAGCTTACACATGTGATGATGACTACTTCTATCTATGTGATGTATTGCCAATGTGTGTGACTGCATGTGCAACTATCAGCAAATTGAAATGTAAGGGAAGATCGAGATAGTGTGTGTGTGTGTGTGTGTGTGTGTGTGTGTGTGTGTACCAGTGTCACACCTCCCCCACTCCCCTGCTGTATGTGTGTGTGTGTGTGTGTGTGTGTGTGTGTGTGTGTGTGTGTGTGACTGCATGTGCAACTATCAGCACATTGAAATGTAAGGGAAGATCGAGATAGTGTGTGTGTGTGTGTGTGTGTGTGTGTGTGTGTGTGTGTGTGTACCAGTGTCACACCTCCCCCACTCCCCTGCTGTGTGTGTGTGTGTGTGTTTGTGTGTGTCATTGCCCACACATTGCCCAGAAACTACTCTCCTTCTCCCAGTCAAATTGTATATACCGTACTACATGTATCACATTACCTTCCTTCCACAGATGACATGTTCTCATTACTTCTCATAACACAATATTTACATTTCATCCCTACCTTCTCAGGTCAGCACCATGCGGACAGTCACCACACAACGACACACTTCCCCTCATTGGAAAGGCCTCTGGCCACAGGTAACTACTCCTCTTATCCCCTGTACTGCATTTTTGCTACTAAACTCATTCACAACATAACCATAAAATATGTCATCATGCACACAACTCTCTCCATCACTATTAATAACTCATGAATGCTACACATTTCAGAACCTGCTGACATCAAAGGTGACCCTAACCCATCCACCACCAGTGCTACTGCTCCTCCCCATGCCCCAAATACACAAACTAGACCAAAGCGGAAAACCAAGTTCAGCACAAAAAAGAAAAAGAAAAAAATGAACCCCACAACAACCCCAAACACTGTTTCACTTGACACGCAAAGGCGTGCTAGGACAAACGCACAACAACAAGCTCGCACAGCAGAAACACCTGCCGAACGTCACCGCCGTCTACATGCTGAAGCTACTTCAAGAGCTACTGCTCGCGCAGCTGAAACACCTGACCAACATGAGCGCCGTCGACGTGCTGCTACTACTGCACAAGCTACTGCCCGCGCAGCTGAAACACCTGCCCAACATGAGCGCCGTCGACGTGCTGCTACTACTGCACAAGCTACTGCCCGCGCAGCTGAAACACCTGACCAACATGAGCGCCGTCTACGTGCTGCTAATACTGCACAAGCTACTGCCCGCGCAGCTGAAACACCTGCCCAACATGAGCGCCGTCGACGTGCTGCTACTACTGCACAAGCTACTGCCCGCGCAGCTGAAACACCTGGCCAACATGAGCGCCGTCGACGTGCTGCTACTACTGCACAAGCTACTGCCCGCGCAGCTGAAACACCTGCCCAACATGACCACCGGCAGCGTGTTGACACTACTGCACACGCTACTGCACGCGCAGCACTGTACTCTCAGAGGTTGGCTCAAACAACGCAACAAGGACGTCGCACAGCATGTCCTGATGACATGCAATACTTTGATGAGACTCTGTATGATGCCACACACACACTCGGCACAGTCAGCCTTTTCGAATGCTCCAAGTGCTCAGCATGTGGCGCATATTGTTGGAAAGAGGAGAGACCAGGATTCTGCTGTTCCAATGGTCGTGTCGATCTCCGTTACGACCCTGACAGCCCCAAACCAGGTTCAATCCCTCCCAAACCTCCACAGACCATCAGAGAATTATTTCTAAACCCACAGTTTGTGCGAGATGCCAGAAGGTACAACAACGCTCTGGCTATGGCCTCCATTGGAATGACACAACCCCAACCAGAACCTGGCTTCAACCCAACCCTGCGTATTCAAGGCAAGATGTATCATACAATTGGCCCTCTACTTCCTGAATCCGATTCTGCTATACCCTGTTTTGCACAAATCTATGTGCATGATCCACAACATGAACTGCGCAACCGCAGAGCACACCATTCCAACCAAAACCTTGACGAACACCTACTGGAACAAGCACAGGCAGCTTTGCACAACTGTAACCCTCTCATACAACAGTTTAAAACAGCTGCAGAACTTGCTGCTAAGGATCCTGCTACAGAGATGTACATCAACCTCAGTGCCAACGCTCCACGGAACATCCACCCAGGTTTGTAACTCACAACACTTTCACATTCGCTACACCACTCCACATGACACTACACATCCTTGATCACAATATCGCAAATACAACCTTTCACAGACATTACTACAGCTACTATACTCATTCCAGAGACAATTTTCACAACACCCTCCCCCCTCTCCACACAGGTACAGTCAACCTCCCAAGTGGCACAGACATTGCTGTCATTGTTCCAGGAGCTACAGAAAACCAACAGTTTGGACCCATCGACGTACAGATACAACTTCGGAGTGGTGGGCCAAAGCGGATCCACCCTCTTCACCCACTCTATGATCCCCTCAGTTATGTACTGCTCTACCCTCAAGGCAACTATGGCTATCATCTCGCACTCAATCAACGACTACCTGGTGGTCGACAGGGGATCACTGCCACAGACTTCTATCGCTACCATCTTCAACTACGTGACCCAGCAACTCACTTCAATTTGTTCCTCCGTGCAGGTACTTCACATAACACATATATGTAATGTACCTAATTCCACACTTACAACTACGCAGTACAATACCTCCATTCACATACCCTCATTCCACATATTTTGCATTTGCCTCCACCCTAAGCCCTGCATTTACAACATGACATTGTCTTACATTTACTATTTTTCTTACAGGGAAACTGAGCCAACAGTTTGTATGTGATCAGCAAGTGAAAATTGAGGGCCAGAGACTAAAATTCATGCGCAAAAATCAGAAGACACTCAAAGCAGAAAAGTACAAATGTGTACAAGATGCCATTGCATCTGATGAAGCCATCCTTCCAGGAAGGATCACAATACTACCCTCTACTCTCTACGGATCACCACGTTGGTATACACACCAGTTCCAAGACGCAATGGCTATCGTTCGTGAAAAAGGAAAACCGGATTTATTCATCACTATGACCTGTAATCCAAAATGGAAGGAAATAACCCAGTCACTTCTGCCAGGCCAAAAGCCTCACGACCGCCCTGACATCATTGCACGGGTCTTCCACATGAAGTGGAACGCGATGATCAACGACGTATATAACCAACAAATCTTTGGTCGTGTAGATGCATATGTCACAGTCAAAGAAACACAAAAACGCGGACTCCCACATGCACATGCACTGTTCACGCTGCTTCCTGCTGACAAGCCTCGCGTCCCTGCTGACATTGACCGCATTGTATCCGCAGAAATCCCCGATGCCACCACTAACCCTACACTGCATCGTGTGATCGCCAATAACATGATACATGGACCATGTGGTGCACTGAACATGACTTCTTCCTGTATGGACAAGGGCAAGTGCACAAAAGGATTCCCAAAAGAATACAGGACAGACACAGCCATGTCTGAGAGCTCCTACCCTTTATATAGGCGTCGAGAAGAAACACATGGAGCACCAGGCTGTTCGTTTTTGAAGACTGGCAGGGGTGGCATACAATTCCTCATCACCAACCAGTGGGTTGTTCCATTTAACCCATACCTATCTCTCAGATATGAGGCTCATATCAATGTTGAGGTCGTGTGCTCTGTCACTGCAGTCAAGTATCTCTACAAATACATTGACAAAGGTCCCGACGTATGCATGGTCAGTGTTGATCGCTATGATGAAATCACACGATATGAGGTGGCACGCTACATCACTGCCTCTGAAGCTTTCTGGAGGATTTATGACTTCCCTATCCAAAAGAAATATCCACCTGTTGAACAATTGGCAATCCATTTGGAAGGACAGCAACTCATCACCTTCAACAATGACGAAGATGCCCAGGCCCTCATTGATTCCGGACCACCGCGTACAACTCTCACAGCCTACTTCACAGCAATGCAAGATAATCCTGATAAGAGACACATCACTTACCCAGACGTCTTCAAGCATTTCTCCTTCACCGACAAGACGTTCAAGCGCAGGAAACAGAGAAGGAGTGGTGGTCATAACCAAGACCAACTGGCTGACACAATTGGGCGCATTCCTGTACTTGCCTTTACTCCTCACAACACTGACCTGTACTTCATGCGGATGTTGCTCTACCGTGTTCAAGGTCCAACCTGCTACAACGACCTTCGCTCTGTTAATGGAGTTGTGCATGACACATACGCTGCTGCCTGCATTGCACGAGGCATCTGTGAGGATGACCATGAAGTAGACATGGTTATGGAAGAAGCAGCATTGGTTGCATTTGGCCCTAAGCTACGTGAGATCTTCGCACACATACTCATATTTGTACTAAGGAAAGACCACATTCAATTCTGGCAAAGACACAACCATTCCATTTCAGAAGACCTCACACATGCTGCAGGCCTTACCGAACCAAATGACAACATACTCAACCAGGTACTTTTGGAGATTCAGCAGCATCTTCAACGATATGGATATGACCTCACTATCAACTTCAATCTCCCTCAGCCAAATCGTGATCTCATTCGACAAACCGAACCCCATGACATCAGACATGAGACACAACACAATGTTCCTGAGCTGCAGCGTTACATTGATGCAACACAACACCTTCTAAATGACAAACAGAGAGCAGTTGCAGATTGTGTCCTGGAAAGTGTTCAGAACAACCGTGGCAAGCTTATTGCACTTGATGCAAGTGGGGGTACTGGAAAGACCTTCACACTTACCTTCATCCTTAAATCTGTGCGTGCAGATGGAAAAGTAGCCCTTGCAACAGCCTCAAGTGGAATTGCTGCAACATTACTTCCAAAAGGAACCACCTTTCACAGCCGCACCAAGTGTCCCATTGTACTCACAGAGGAGTCAATGTGTGCTATCGGTACTACGTCCAGTACAGCAGAGCTCATCCGTCGGTGCTCTCTCTTCGTCATTGATGAGGTGTCCATGATGGATCGCCGTGCTGTTGAAGCTGCCGACCGCACATTCCGGAAACTCAGGGACTGTCCTAACTCACCATTTGGAGGTAAGACTTCATTCAAACGTATACACTTTATTACTGTACATTCTGACGGCATGAATGACTATATTGTGGCCTTTTTATGTACAACAATAACAGCTGCCAACACCTTTGCCAGCCAATCTTCATTACAAGACAAACACAACTACAAAAGAAACACAATATAGTATCACTTCCATAATAATTGTCTATAATGCAGCAACTTTGTTATTACACTCTCAGGTATTACCACCATCTTCAGTGGAGACTGGCGCCAGATCCTACCAGTCGTTCCCCATGGCACACGACCTCAGATAATTTCACGATGCCTGAAGAGTTCCCCTCTCTGGAACCATGTTCAAACCATGAAACTCACCAACAACATGCGCATAACACATGCAACAGCAGGGAGCTTGGAAGATGACACTTTGTTCCACCAGTTTCTGCTTGATCTGGGCGAGGGGAACATCCCCACTATTCAGGATAAGGGAGAATTTACAGTCACAATAATGGATCGCTTTCTCATGCCAGGATCAACTCTGCACGAAATGGTCGACTGGGTATTTCACAACCTTGCACACAATATGACCGACCATCAGTGGCTTTGTGAGAGAGCAATCCTCTGCCCAACCAATGCAGAAGTGGACACAGTCAATCAATACATTGCCCACAAATTCCCAGGTCAGGAGCACATCTTCCACAGTGTGGATTCTGTGGAACAACATGACAACCATCAGTACCCAGTGGAATTCCTCAACACACTTTGTCCATCAGGCATGCCACCACATCGCCTGTCACTGAAGGTCGGCATGATCATAATGCTACTGCGAAACTTTGACACAGTACATGGCCATTGCAATGGCTCACGCTACATCCTGAAGCAAGTCCGCCCACATCTTCTCCTAGCAGAGCTGGTAACTGGGGTCCATGCCGGCGCCCAGCTACTCATCCCTAGGATACCTTTCTCACCGTCTGAGAATATGTTCCCCTTCACACTCACCCGCAAACAGTTTCCTGTACGCCCTTGCTTTGCCATGACTGTTAACAAGTCACAAGGTCAGTCACTGTCACGAGTGGGTGTATACTCTGTGAAAGACTTCTTTTCACATGGACAACTCTATGTGGCAGCAAGCAGAGTTGGCAACCCCCAGCAACTCCGAATCTTGCTAATCAATGAGGAGGACAACACCAAACGTACCGACATGAACAATGTTGTATACAAAGAAATATTAACACATTGACCATCAAACTGAACTGCTGAACATTTCCTCTTTCACTGGGCCAAGCCACATACATAATAACCACATTTGCCCATGAAACTACCGGTATATACATACATAAATGCAATTACTACACTACTAACATGACAATGACTGTTTGACACTTTCAGTTCTATATATGACTATGATGTACTGTTTTTCCATTTCCAGTGAACAAGTCTATATTAAAGCAATTCTTCCTCAAAATACATATATCAATAATATGATCTATTACATCACATTACCCACACTGTACATTTGGGAATACCTGTGCGACAGTCCATACTTTCTGTGCTGCATGTCAAACTGGGGTCTTTCATACTTTTCAAATGGGGGTCTGTGGGCTAATAAGTGTACATTTTACAGTCCTTGCCATGAAAACATTTCCCTACCATGCATTTATACAAATACTGTCGATTCCTTCATTTGACTTGAGATAAAAGGTTAACGTGAGTTTTGTTTCTGACTGTTTTCTGCTTGCTTATTTAGGCTATTTTCATTACATTCCCTTTATCAATCGTATCCTAAGAGGAGATCATTCACAACCCGTGATATAAATAATTCGTAGCAGTGATAGCGATATCTGACCGTTACATATGGTCAGATATTACATACAACAAACATGCCACGAAGAAAATGTTATCTCCTTCCTGAAGGTAGCAGATATGGTGTACCAGCATACAATAAAGTAACATTCATCTTAATTTAATTAATTTGCGTTACAATAAAAAACATCTCCCCGCTGATCACGTGTCACCACCAGTGAAATGCATGTTGGGACAGACACACATTAATACTGGGACACATTTCGCTGCGCAACAGACCCACACGGGGAAAACAACTTGGACCCAGATACTACTAGCTACTCTTGCGTCAGTCGACATAACTTCTTCTTTGGGAAGCATCGCAGCCAACGCGCGGGTTGCGTGGCACAGGCACCTGAAAGCCAGCTCTGACAGTTCTGACGGGGGCATGTTAACGTGAACGAAAATATTCAATAACTTCCATTTATAGACAGAATATCACCACCAAATTTACATCACACATTAATGGTGTACTTATGATTGTACTACAGCATTTCCTTATTAAACTTACGTTTAATTAGCCTACTTTTGTGCCCAACCCAACTTCACAACACCATCTGTAAACAACCGCCCCCCCCCTATCACATTACCCACACTGAACATCATTTGCTGTTCATATATTCAGAACGGGTAAGGACTAGTGTATATGTAATTTGTAAATTGATTAGCGGTATACTGTGGTTACTTTGCGCTGTATGCACCGTCCCAGCCAACCTGCCACTTTTGATGCGTATGCACCGTCCCAGCAAATTGTGCCTGATACGGCAGTGGTGCCAGATTACATACATGTATACACAGGAGCATTACCTTTAATCCTCCCAACACTAAAACATATCGTCATTACGTCACCATCGAAAACCAATTACACTTTGGCATTGGGTCCTTTAATCCACATATTTCTTACGTCATCATTGAGAGCTAGTTATACATATACTATGTATATGTAATTTGTAAATTGATTAGCGGTATACTGTGGTTACTTTGCGCCGTACGCACCGTCCCAGCCAACCCGCCACTTTTGATGCGTATGCACCATCCCAGCAAATTGTGCCTGATACGGCAGTGGTGCCAGATTACACATGTATACACAGGAGCATTACCTTTAATCCTCCCAACACTAAAACATATCGTCATTACGTCACCATCGAAAACCAATTACACTCTGGCATTGGGTCCTTTAATCCACATATTTCTTACGTCATCATTGAGAGCTAGTTATACATACACACCATGTAATCTGGTCCCAGCAAATCAGGCACAATTTGCTGGGACGGTGCATACGCATAAAAAGTGGCGGGTTGGCTGGGACGGTGCATACGAGTCCCGGGCGAAACTCTGCTTGCGCAAGTAACAAGTAACAAGACCAAACATAATACAGACAGGAACAAACACCCCTCCTCTACAGTATACTTGGCACCCTCCAATCTAGAGAGGAGTGCCAGCACTGCAGAGGGGAGACAGGTGACAGACCAATGCAACTTCAGTCAATAAATACAAATAAACATTTAAAACTCTTTCAACCATTGTGTTAATTACTAAAAATGTCATGTGTACAATATATATAAAACTGTTACTTCCAGTCCAGCTTTTTGTCAATTGATCAAGTTGACTTAACTGTGTGGTCTATTTGCAAGGTCCTTGATATTGTCTAAGGGCAGGGGCTGCCCCGTGACAGATCCCATCTCTCACACGTTACAATTCTGGAAATTCCTGGAATAGTGGAATACAACAGGAAAAAAGGTTTCAGCACCACGGAGAGTGCTCTGCGCACTGACAAGGTGCAGCAACTGTTAGCCATGCAGCCTATATGATCTGTGGTGCGCTTGCTAGGCCTAGACTCTCAATTGGGGATTTTCCCAGAGGTTAATTTCACTGATGTGTACAACCTTTATTCAAATAGTTTCATTTGTATTGGAGTGTGAAGCTTGAACAATAGGTTAATTGCGGACCGCTACAGAGAAACTGTGGATATTAACCTACCAATAAGGACCCAGGCCAAATGCCATTGCGCAGTAGCCTACTCACCAACAAGTCTATGCGTGGCATGTGAAACTATATCGTGCTGTATTTTGCTTTCCATTTCATGGTCATGGTCATGTGAGGAGAGAGAGAGAGAGAGAGAGGGTGCAGAGAGAGAGAGAGGTGTGAATGGAATCATCGTGCGTGCGCATATATGGCACATCTCTCATGTTTAGGTAATTGTCACGGAAGCCGTGGATATACACGGCTTGGTATAACCGTGGATATACACGGCTTGGCAAGCGTTGGCAAGTGTTGCGTCCACATGCAGCGCGTTGTGAGCTTGATATTTTACTTGTGCGATATTCAGATAATCTTTAACCGATTGTTATAATTCGAAGTGGTATATATTCTGTGAAGTTTATATTTTCATTGGGTGTACAAGTCATGTTTTTAATATGCCTTTATCAAATGATATAGAGAGATGGTAGGGTAGTGCCCAAGCCCTGTTAGCCATGCAGCCTATATGATCTGTGGTGCGCTTGCTAGGCCTACACTCTCAATTAGGGATTTTCCCAGAGGTTAATTTCACTGTTGTGTACAACCTTAGCCAACCAGCCAACCCGCCACTTTTGATGCGCACCGTCCCAGCAAATTGTATACACAGGAGCATTACCTTTAATCCTCCCAACACTAAAACATATCGTCATTACGTCACCATCGAAAACCAATTACACTCTGGCATTGGGTCCTTTAATCCACATATTTCTTACGTCATCATTGAGAGCTAGTTATACATATACACACCATGTAATCTGGTCCCAGCAAATCAGGCACAATTTGCTGGGACGGTGCATACGAGTCCCGGGCGAAACTATTACTTGCGCGCTCTGCTTGCGTAAGTAACTAGAACTGCACTCTGTCGAGTGCCTGCAGACCTCCAGAGCACACAAGTACTGTCGACTGCTACGAACTCTCAAATCTCAGCCTCTCTGTAAAACATTGAACTGATATGTATTATGTAACAATGCCAGGGTATAACTGGCTCTCGATGGTGACGTAATAAAGGTATAGGTTTCAGACTACATACAAGAGGCATTACCTTTAATCCACCCAACACTGAAACATAAAGGTACATATCTTTATATAGTTTAAAAAGCAGGTGGCTTGCGCACATCCAGTTCCTGGCTGGTGCTGGACAAAGGTAGATACATACAGTGAAGAAGTGGTCCGCACACAGGCTTTGCTCCAGTAGTGTTTTATTGTGTTAAAACACCATAAATTAAGACGCAACGTTTCGGCCGTGAACGGCCTTCCTCACCTGATGAATGTGTGTGTGAATGGGTGAATGTAATGCACAATCTCTGTAAAGCGCCTTGGATAAAAGGCACTATATAAATCAGGGCTTGACATTAATACATCTTTCCGGACAAGTGCATTAAAATTGCACGTGACTCTTGGTTTCATGATTTTCTTTGGCACTCCTAGCAGCCAACAATATTGTCTGGCATTTTTGTCTGGCTTTCCTAATAATCACCTTTCCAATATTTTTAATAGCCCTAGAATGTCTGTGATCTTACATACATTTCATGTATTCCAAATACACAGCCATAGATGGACCAATTTTCATACATTTATCGTAAAGTGCACGATTTCTTCCTGTGGGGCCTCCGCTAGAAGTCATGCACTCATCAGGCCCCTCACCGGAGAGAATGCCGTGTCTATACATCTCCTTACAACAGTGTTTTACTGGATTTTGCAGTTTGCCTGATTAATACTTTAGTTGACCGGAGTACCCCAGGGGTCTACACTAGGCCCCCTCCTTTTTACCCTCTAGCAAATACTGTATCTTTGCCGAAAAATCTACAAGTTCACAATGTGACTCAACTTTGTGAGCTTGTAGATCTGCAGTTTTTGGCAAATGTTTTCCCCAGCATAGGTACTCATTCACTGCCACCAGGGGGCGCCAAATGGCTCAGACCGCCACCATATATATACATTTTTGTTATTATCTAAAAACAGAAAAACATGTCGTTGGCAGTCTAGAACATCATGAAAAAGAAGTTAAATAAGTCCTTGGCAGTCATTGAGTTTAGTGGGAGGTATAAATATGCCTCCCACGTACTGTGTATTCATGAAAACCCACCTGACACGTCTGTCTTTAAGATAAATACTGTGTGGTATGGTAATGTGACTGCTATGATCATCATCATGATGAGGATATTGTTAAAGAGGGCTGTGTGCACCCCGAGTCCAAAATCATGGGCGTCCCTCTGTTGCTTCCCTACATATACCACTAAAATATAAGTTATAATGCCAACCTTTCACGCCCTGCAAACTACTTCTTCAAATTGCTCCCTGTGGGCATAAGGTTGCAGAGCATCCAATGCAGAATAACAGTGGACCCTCTGTGTTCGCACATGACTTCACTGGGAGTGTAGTTAGATTAACTGTACAGTGATCTTAACTGGAAGATGCACTTTATGGGGCATACGCCATTGTTTTTTATTGTAAGTATTTGTGATTAAAACAGCATAGCTTGTTGATTAAATGTCTAACGATAGTTGCCTTTATTACGTATTTATTTAATTTCTATTTAAGTGTATTGATTTATATGGTAGAGGAAAGTAGAGAGATGGGACAGGGCATAGAGGAGGGCATATCAGATCTTCCTGTCTCTAAGCTAACTTAGACCAACCTAGGATTGCTGTTAAATGTTATTCTTATTAAGTGCTGCTATTGGCCTGGGCCATGGCTCAGTGGTCCAGGCACCGTGGCTGGTAATCCAGTCTGGCAGTGTGCCGCGGGTTCGACTCCCGATCCCGACGGCCTTTACTGCATGTCTTCCCCCCATCTCTCTCCCCATTTCCTGTCAGCCTACTGTCTGTCCCTCCATAAAAAAAATAAAGGCGAAAGCCACAAAATAAAAACATAAAAAAGTGGTGCTATTGGGAGAAACGGTTTAACCCTGTGCCTATAGGCCTCCTAAATCTAAGAAGGGTTTTATTCAAGAATTCACACACAGACTTCTTGGCTAGCGTTTTCCTTTGCCCTGTTTCACTCTGGTTCTTATCAGTTTGTTCATGTATCTGATTGTTCGGGGAAATACGCTTTTTTGCAGTCTGTTTCCAGTGGCTTTGAGACTGTAGAGTCATACTATTTATTGTGTGCTGGCTACTTCTTCCTTTCTATTATATTACCCTGTACCTAATCTGGATTGTTGCGGGCCTTCTGCTTTTGCAGATATTCCTCTCAATCAAATGTTTTTTATTAACATACTTTGTTAACTTCTTCCAGCTAAATTAAACCCTTTCCTCTCATTTGATGATCTGGAGATAGTTTTGCATGCCTTAATTTCTTCCTGTATTGATTATTACAATTCTCCTATAGTCAATCAGCCATATCTCTGACTCTGCTGCAGTTAGTACATGTGGGTATAGGCTTCTGTCCTCTTACAGTCATGACTGGCACTAGAAGAGCGACCATATTTTCTAAATATGGGCACTTTGCACTGGCTATATAATGTACTGTTTTAAGGACCACACTTTGTCAGTTTGTCATGTTTACCCTGTTGACTCGTGGTATGTTTGACAATACTGCCAGCAATTTGACAAAGCTTGATGTAGTTTGTATGATTTCCAAGGAAGCCTTTGGAATCCATTAGTTCAGTATGGCATGGCATGAAAAACAACTGGCAGAGTCCGCATAAGATTTGTGTTGTTTTAATGTTTGTCATGTGTTTGTTATTTTATTATTTGGACATACATTTTATGCATCGTATTTTACCGTAATGTGGACATTCTTTACTGATTTTACTTCATTAAAGGTAGGGTAAGTGATTTTCGTTAAAATAAGTGTTAAAAAGCTCTATATTGTGATAGTACTCATTGAAATAGAGTGTTTTTTCAGTAACAGGAGTCTCCATGTCTCTCCAGGTCTTTATTAAACAGAAAATGCATTTTCAGGTCGGGATACCAATTTTGTCCAATCAGGATAGAGAACTACAGAGTAGTAGTAGAATTGTAAGTGATGACACAAAGAAATTACAAAATTGGAACTGGAACACTATAAAACACAAGCTTATAAATGGTTACTTTCTCCTGATTGGCTGAAATTTTTTCACCTACCTGAAAATGTATATTCTGTTTATTAAAGAGCTAGAGGGACAGGGAGACCTTTGTCACTGAACAACCACTCTATAGCAATGATTCACAATATAGTTGTTATGATACTGTTCTAAGTATTGGACCCTCGTCTGGTTCTGGTGTGTGACGACCCGGTTGATTTATTTCCCTGGTTCGGCGGCGGACAGACAGACGGGCCGGCCCGGGAGAAGATTAACATGACACGAGACTGGTCACATTAAAACGTTCACAAAGTTTATTACACATTACAGAATCATATATAGCTCTGGATCCTAATGACGTGCCACTGAGACATAACAATAACAATCAGCTGGCAGCAAGTTGACCTTGCTCTATGAGCTGTCTCCAGTGGCTAACAAGACAGTCAGTCTATTACACTCCAGGCAGTACACAATACATATCAAGTACATTGCATATTCACGTACAAGTACACAGCATGTTGTATACTATAACAATAGTGATTTAACCTTTTAACAAAAAACGATCAACTATACCTAGCTTTAAACACTGAACAGCATGTTGTCAAATTTACCAAACGTAGACTTAACTTGCTCTATGAGCTGTCTCCAGTGGCTAACAAGACAGTCAGACAGTCAGTCTATTACACTCCAGGCAGTACACAATACATATCAAGTACATTGCATATTCACGTACAAGTACACAGCATGTTGTATACTATAACAATAGTGATTTAACCTTTTAACAAAAAACTATCAACTATACCTAGCTTTAAACACTGAACAGCATGTTGTCAAATTTACCAAACGTAGACTTAACATAATGGTAATATGCAGTATATAGAGGGTATGCGCATGCTTAAAGTGAATGGAGTGGCAAATGGAGTGGCAAAGTGAGTTTAACATTGTTTAATGCAATCAGATAGGACTTTTCTGTTTGGATTTATGGGCTGTCAAGGCCAGAAAGTAGTTTTTTGCCACTCATTAGGCATTCCTGCATAACTTCCGGGTTTGATGATGATGTCAAGTTATTTATAAAGTTTCAGGCTTAGTTCAAATGTTTTTTATTTTTTGTGAACCAGTCACATTCTGGTGCAGTTCTTCTATAGTCCACAAGATAGCAGCATTGGGCTGTCTTTGCTCAGATCCACTGCAGTATGCATGTTTTGGAACAAAATGTTCACATGTTGGGGGGGAAAAAACTGCTTGTTGTACATCTTTGTTTCTTTTACATATTTTACATGATGAATTTGATGTTTTTGACAAGACATCTAGACATGAGCTCACAACACGTTGCACCGCAACACTTTGTGAGCTTGTAGATAGGCTATTTTCAGCTCGAGAGACACCGTTTTATAATGGAGCATAAATTGGGCTAAATGTATTAAAGCCGACCTAAAGGTGTTTTTCACTTAAATGGTGTATGCCACCAGTGTCTGTTTTCCTTTGTGATTTCTGATCATCTTTCCATCCTGTAATGACAAGGTATCACAATTTGCCCCACATCCCTATTTTACTGTACCTCCAATTTTAGCCCCTTCCCTCCCTCCCTCCCTCCACTGAGCTCTCTTTCTCAATGGGAGGCTCAGAATAGAAGGCACTTGAATCAGAGCTGTGGTACGGGGATGCCTATATATGGAGTCTACAGCATCACAGGTACAGCCTGGGCTCTGTGGGATGCTGTGATTTGTAAAAGGGGGTGTGGCGGTGCGGGAGTGGGTAGGGTTTACGCGTGTGCGTGCGTATGTGTGAGCACATCACATCCAAAGTAGGATGGCACCAGCGAGCCTTTTTTTTTTTTTCTCCTATATTATTTGTTGTGTGCGCATGCTCGAGATATACTCACTGCTCGAGTGCTTGTGCGTCAGTGTGACTCAGATTGCGTCTGGTTCTGTCTCGTCATGCGTGTGCGTCAGTGCTGTTGCTGAGCGGACCTCACTCCAGGGGAAGAAATAGAGGAGAGAGAGAGAGGGAGGGAAGGAGAGAGGCAGGGAGGATGATGGCGAGATGAGGAGGAGGAGGAGGATAACTGGGGGTGCTTACTGTGACGACACAGACCACATGAGCCTCTTTAAGAGCACTTTAATACAAATGCATTTGTTTGACAATCAAACACACTCATAAGCAACACAATTGATTGAACACTGATCCACAATGTCCATTCTTCAATAAAGATATATATATATATTCCATCTTGGGCCAATAGAAATTCTCTTGTCTTTTATACAGACCAATAGCTATGCTATATTCATACAAATGTACAAATGTGTACAATCTTTCTCAAAAGAACATACTGTATGCCGTATCCACATAAATAATGCATATGCATTTAACATTGCTTTGTTTTCCAAACATCACACATACAATATAACAATTTTACACATATTAATTTAGCCTTTAATAGCTAGAACGTAGGAATCAATCCTTTACTTGACCGTAGACAACTCTACGTGAGCATGTCGACACATGGGAATAGTACCATTCTCAACCCGTGTCGCTTGGTAACTAAATAGAAATAGCACCCCATCCCCGTTTTTCATTTTTTAAAACAAAACCTTCATCATATAGTCTCTTAACAAACCCCTCTCAAAAAAGAAGAATCACTCATTCAGAGTCAGTTGTGCCGAACTACACCACAAGCCCCAGTGGAGCTCACGATGTGTATTGTCCATTTGTAATGGACGTTGGATAAAAAGTCCTTTTTTGCAGGTCATGGCCGTGTCAAAGCACACAGGAGCCGCTATAAGCTGCCAGCATTGCAAATATTGATGCTGCAAGAATATCCAGCCAACTGCCCTCAAGCCAAGGCTGACCCGCAGAGCCACACATTCAGAGTCTATAATGTACAGTACGATGTAGCAGTGAGTTGGCACCATGGTCAGAGTCCCAGCATTCTTCCAGATGATCTCTACAAAGAAGGATTCCATCGGGCAAAAGCCATGGACACCTTTGACATTCTTGAGACCTTCTGGTGCCAGGAGTTCTTCATGTGGTTTCTTTTGTAAGGATGTTTTTTTGTATGCAGTGAGTGCACATCACATTGATACACATAGGTTTCAGATAGAGAGATACTTATGGAATGTCACAAGGTTCTGCAGCCGCAAGCTCAAAGCTCAAAGCTTCTCTGGTTTTTTTAAGCATAGCTGGGATCATTAGGGAGTTCAGTGTGGCTTGTATGGCATATAGCTTGTATGGCAGAGCTGGCTCCGATAACCGGATAGAATCATTTCTTATATAGAAATATGCTTCTGATTAATGATGCCATTAAGACCACTGATAGCTGTCATCGCAAAGTGTTTAGAGAGATTGTAAACATAGTCTTCCAGCGCATTTGAGTGTTTGAGTTTGCGTTGCTGCAAGACATCAGGCAGAAGTGCTATAAATAGCACTGTTTTCTTTTTTTGATCACAACAGGTTTTTTTTTTTTTCACTACGAGTGAATACAAATGCGCGCCTGGAGAATAAACAGCGCGTACAAGTTCAGAGATACTGCTCTGTTTGGTCATAATGTGAAGCTCATATTACAGAAATGCACATGGACACCACATGGACTCAAAACCGGTTAGGATTTAAACTTTGCGAATGACCCTTTTGACGTGTGTTGCTCGAGGGTTAAAAATGACAGTTTTCCAATTGAAAAGTCTTGAGCAAGTGCTTCTTGACAAAGGGTCATTTGACAAAGCATTAATTTGCTTTTAAATGGTCCATGTGGATGCACCATTGTTAATGTTGCACCAGTCTTGCAGTAGAAGTAGTACACAGATTAATGAACAAAAAATAGAATTCCAATCTTTGTTCTCAGTAGACATGTAGGAGTTTAAGTCCTTAAGTTGTATATACATTATGTATATTTATACACTTAATAATTTTTTACTTTTCAGTAAAAGGGGCTCCACAAAATATGACAATATGCCATACTTAATGAAGTAAGTCACAGACTTATTTTAGAACGGAGGAACACTTCCACTCCCATCTGAAAAACAAGGAAGGAAAGGGAGAAAGAGAGGTTAGAATTGTATGTTCAGACTTCCAGCACTTGGCTTTATATCCAGAAACGGTATATATGCACGGACGGAAAAGAAACTGGTCGCTCTCTCACCTTTGTGGAAGCACTGCGGCGATGAATGACGCTGGAGTTGATACAACTCAGGTTGTTGCCCTAAACCAGGGGCGATCGAGGCACCTGCCCCAAACATGGGTTCCAGAGCGGCCAGCTCCTCCAGGAGGGACTGGGTGCAAGTCACGGTGGACGCAGGTGAGGCTCCGGACGTGGAGGTGGAGGCCGGGGCAGGCGAGGCCATGAGGATGAGGGGAGGGGAAGCCGGGACAGAGGAGCAGGAGGACATGGGAGATGATGCCACCTCGACCTCCATAGCTTCCTCTGCTTCGCCCTCGCCCTCTGCCTCCGTGGCCTCGGTTGTCCCGCTCCCCGCCAACATGGAGCCGTGTTGCGTCGATTGAACGCTACAGATGTGGCCCATGACTCCCTCAAAGTGGGAGGGTTGGTGCCACCTGACGGGGGTCTGGGGAGAGGCCGGGCTGGAGGGGGACGGGGAGGGAGACGGGGAGGAGAGGAGCGGAGACTGGGGACTGGCGGAAAAGTCCTGGAAGAGGTTCTCCAAGACGCTCTCCTCAAACAGAGAGTCGTCGTCGTCGAGGAACATGGGAGTGTCCAACCCCCTCCACACCTTGACGGGATAAAACTCCCCAAGCATGTGGACCGAATCGACGTCGGCCCCGTCCAGGGAGAGGGACGGAGAGCAGGGGGACGGGCACATGGAGGGAGGAGAGAGTTTGGATAGGAGAGGGTCCAGGTAGAATCCCTCTGCCAGAGTGCTGATGTGCTTGGCCAGCAGGGAGATCTCTGCCCTTTCCTTCTCCCTCTCTCTCTCCAGAGAGAAGAAGGAGAGGCAGGGCTGTTTGCCGGGGGAAGCCTCGGGGGTCAGGAGGCCCTCGGGCGGGCATTGGAGAGGTCGCAGTGGGACGTCGACGTACAGCGGGACTCGTACTTCGGGCAGGGTCATCACCGTGCAGTCAGCGTCCCCCGGGCTGTCGGGGGTCGGGGGCAGTTTCTCGTAGAGGCCGCCTGCAGTGCCGGGCTCAATGGAGAACAGCATGTCTGTGGTGGTGGTGGAGAGGGTGGTCGGCGGAGCAGGGCTGGAGGTGCAGGTTGGCGGTGGGGCAGAGGGAGCGATGGAGGTGGTGTCGGTGGCAGTCGTGGATGAGGGCGGGGGTGTGGTGGTGCCCGTGGGGTCAAAGCTGAAGAGAGGTTCGCCGAACAGGAACCCGGACCCGCCAAATTGTGGAGTGTACGGGGGCGTGCACGCAAACTCTTTGGTCTGCAGAGCCTGCGAGGTGGGCACGGGGGGGAGGGGCAGGGGGAGGGCAGGCAGTGGAGGATCTAGTTGGAAGGCGGGCGGCAGCAGAATGCTCTGCGTCAGGAAGTCCAAGTCTGCCACCGTGGCGACAGTGACCGGGGTCGGAGAGGAAGCGACGGAGCGGCTTTGTTCGGGACCAGCAGACGCCTGCTGCGCCTGCTGAAAGAAGGCCTCCTCCTCCAGAGAGGAGATGCTGGAACGGGGGTCACACTCCAGCTGCATGGCCTCCACGGACGCTCCTCCCGGTTCCTCGGAGGAGCCCACGCTGCAGCCGGCGGAGGTGCTGAAGTCGAATGACTGGGCGGACAGGCCGCTGCTGCCCGGGGTGAAGACCTGGTCCGGGCTGGACAGGGGGGACTGGAGACCGAGGCCTTCCTGCTGAGAGGTACCAGTGGTCAGAACCAGCGTCAGCTGGGTCTGCTCTGAGCTAAGTTGCTGACGCACTGCCCAGGCCTCCGAATCGCTGAAGGAGTAAATGAACAAAAATAATTATGGTTAGACTTCTCTTATTCACTGTTCATCATTTCATACATCTGAGCTGTGTGCAGGTTAAGGCAATATAATACCTGATCATGTAGTTGTTGCTGCTGATGGGGACATCTCCGGTCTCCAGTTGTAGCACCATGTAGAGCCAAACCCAGGAGCGGTCCTCGGCCTGCAGTCGCACCACCATCTCTGCTCTGCCGTCGCCTCCCTCTCTCACTGTGAGGAGAGCAACATGACAACACCAGTTGGTATCGGGCCTGCGAGTCCTATACTACTAGTCATCACCATGTGATTATTATGTCAGTGGGTGCAGCAGTGCGTGTGTGGCTGTGTGGGCGTGTGGCATCGTAACATGCGTATAGGTTGCATAGAAAAGGAGTCTTGGCTTACGGAGGCTGCGATGCTGAGCGGAGGCATGTGACAGGTCCTGTGGGTGGAGCAGGCTGTACCACGAGCGGGAACGAAGAGCTGCCACATCAAAGCCCAGATAGGCACTCACGCTGCAGGGGGAGAGTGGGCGAAGACATGTTAGCATAATGTGCTTCTTTGCTCTTTTAGTTGTCACTTTATGAAAAGTATCATTTGTATGGTATGGGAAAAAATCACACCCGTATAAAGTGAGGGGCGCTCTTATCATCGTACATCAGCATTTGCTCAGACACATATGATGTAAAGTCTCCATTCATTGTGAATATATAGGATTTCATGTTTGTGTCAACATAGAAATAGTCTGATTTGCTCTCTAGTCATTGTCAATTGGCATTTAATGTTTGTGTTGGGACAAAAATCTACACTATGAATAGCGCCCCTCACAAAAGTGAACCACAGGGGTGTGTGTGTGTGTGTGTGTGTGTGTGTGTGTGTGTGTGTGTGTGCGTGTGTGTGTGCGCGTGTGTGTGTGTGTGTACGTGTGTGTGTGTGTACGTGTGCGTGTGTGTGTGTGTGTGTGTGTGTGTGTGTGTGTGTGCGTGTGTGTGCGTGTGTGTGTGCGTGTGCGTGTGCGTGTGCGCGCGTGTGTGCGTGTGTGCGTGTGTGTGTGTGTGTGTAAACTCACTTGTCCTGTGCGTTCTGAAGCCTCATGTCTCTGCCATGCTGCGAGTGGAAACAAGCCAGGAAGAAGTTCCTCTCAGCAGAGAGAGAGGAGGTGGTGATGGACTCCTTCTCTTCTCCTCCTGCCAGGGAGGCGCGGGAGGAGGCGCTGGTCTCCAGAGGAGTACAGAAGCACACCCAAACCGGGTTGGAGGTCCAGTAGGAGCCAGCGGCGGAGGCGGCGGGGGGAGAGATGCAGCGGGCGCGGATCAGAACCAGCTTGTCGCCAGCACTCTGCCGGCGCACAGACTTTGACGTATTGAAGCGACAGCGAAACAGCCGGTCTGCAACAGAGAAGGGTAGGGAAGTCGGTTGGTGAACATGGAGTGCCACACTGCACTTTGTTTGACTGAATGCAGCTGCAGTGTTTAGGGCAGTGGTTTTCGACCCTTTTCATATCAAAGCCCATTATTTATTCCGTGTTTGAGCCACGGATTTAGCCTCCCGGACCCAAAACGAAAGTTGTTTTTTTTTGTCGATTGATAAGATTTGGTCCACAATTCCATGCTGTATTGATGTTGGTTCCATTCATATGAATTAATAATTCTTCTACATTCTCAAATTGTGTGTAGACTATGTAATGTAACTCTTGAGAGTGTAAAATGAAACAAAATGGACCCTATAAGATCTATAAGGGTCAATTTGGTTACCAACTCTCCATTTATCTGTGCTGTTTATCTTCAGTTCTTACCTGTCTCAGGTGCTGTAGTGCTCGATAGGTTGCTCCTCATGGTGAAGTGTTCTGAGCCGTCGATGATGTCATACACACTGTCCCCCTGGGCGACCAGATCAACCTATAGAAAGAAACAACATTTTAGGAAATGCCCCAAAATATAGGAATGCAACTGCATGAGAGAGTTTATTGATTTGTGATGGTGGCACGTTGACTGACCATGGAGTGGCCAAGATGGTCAGAGACACTGTCTGACAAGTAGAGAAGCTTCCCTTCCCCCGTCAGCAGCATTAGGAACCCAGGCAGTGCCTGCATCAACTCTGATAGCTCATGGAATGAGAAAAGGCTGGTGGTATCCTGGGCACTCCCCACTTCTAAAGTCAATAGAAAAGAGAAGAAAAATAATTAGAGGCTGACACTTTTTTTTTTAAATGTATAAATAACTAGAAAAAGTGCCCTTCCGGGCACAGGTCTCCACCAGGTTATCCACAGATCCGTGCAGTTAGAGGTAAAAACACTTTTTGGCCAGTTATAGCGCCACCTTGAGGCTGAGTTGAAATTGTTCATGTGGCATTTCGTCCTCGGCCTAGTGGGAATGTGGGTGCACAATTTCACGGAAATCACGCGATGTGTTCATGATTTGCAGCATTTTGTTTGAAACTGAGCACTCCTGTGAACTTTGGAAGCCAATCTTAACCAATCAGGATGGAGTCTGATAAATCTGAAAGACCCGTTTCGTTGAATGGCTCTAGAGAGACTGTGTAGCAATTTGCGTGATGTTTGGACAAAATCTGTAGGTGTACTGTGCAAAAACGTGTTTTGCACAAAGCGGCCTCCTGGTGGCGCTATAACAGGCCGTTCTGGAAAGTTTGGGGCAGAGGTTCATGGTTGGCATCCAGGGAGTGTGTGTGCAAAATATGGCATTAAAAAACTTGTTTTGCACAAAGCGGCCTCCTGGTGGCGCTATAACAGGCCGTTCTGGAAAGTTTGGGGCAGAGGTTCATGGTTGGCATCCAGGGAGTGTGTGTGCAAAATATGGCATCGACCGGGTTAACGGTGGCCGAGATTAGCTGTTCACGGACACACGGACACACGGACACACGGACACACGGACACACGGACGGACGGAGTGCAAAACATACTCTCTCCCCATGCCTTCGGCCTGGTGGAGACAATAAATAAAATACAAAATCATCCTATAGCACGCCATAAACGCGACATTCCTGCCCCCTTTCTTCCCCGCAATACAGCCAACTGCGTCCAATGTGGATTCAGCACCGCGGACAGCGACACTTGAAACAGCACCGTAGGTCGCTGTCCACGGCGCTGATGGTCGCGTTTCAGCACCATGGACAGCGTCACATTGTACTATTTCCAGACTGTCATTATTTATCATTGGTAATATTCGACCGTATACTGAATGTGTTTTTCAGCGATGGCATTCAACCATAAGAAGTTGCATGCGGCGCTGACACTTGTTGATTCCACCCACGAGCCAGCTAAACTAACTGGGGGGAAAAATGGCTGCCTATAGTATGAAGGAATTTTAATTCTAGCACAGTTAACATGCGCAAATGAATCAACAGGTAGCCTTCAAGGATGTCCCTCTTACCTTGGGAGAAGAAGACAGATTTCCTGGTGTAGATGGAGGCGAGGGACATGATGTGCAGGTAGGAAAGCCGTGCTTTATCTGCGTCAGAGATGGGCAGTAGGTCCTTCAGATTCCGGATCTCAGCGTTGATTTGGTCCCTCCGAGCCTTGGAGGCTCCTTTAGTTGAGCGATACATTGCAGCGTGCTACCAAATAATTCCTCTAAATGTAACGTAACAGAGCTCTATATAGCAGAGCTTTAGTTGAAGTCTTGTGGGATCTCCTTCCAAGATGAGAGTATATTGAGCCTCAGACTCTGTGCTGCTATTGGACTTTCATCTCTCTCTCTCGCTCTCTCTCTCTCTGTTTTTAAAGAGCAAGGTCTTAAAAACCCTCTCCTTGTGTGTCTCTTTCTGTCTTTAATTCTTTCTGCCTCTGCAGCTCCGTCCAGCTGCGGGTTGCTCGCTGGATGAGTGCACGGTCCCCCCTCTGTCAGATATTGGCTATAAGTAAGTCAAATCTGCGGCTGTGTGGAGCCGTCTCTTCTATAGCCCGTGAAGTCGGGCAACTCGTAATATCTGGTTGTTGTGAGGGTACTCTGCTCGTGGTTCACTTATATAGGCTGGGACTCCGCCTGGAGTAGGGGGGCCCCCGACGCACCAACACCGACGTAAAAGGGAGAGGGGGGGGGGGACAGAGAAGAGGGGGTGAGGGTGATGTATCTCATATCAGTGTTAGAGCAGTGCTGCAACTCTCTCCTCCAATCTCCGCCCTCCTCATGATGTGCGCCCCTCTCCTTTCGGTGACTCTCTCCGACGTCAGACCCCCTCCTCCCTCCTCCACTCCGGTGATGACGTTGGCCATGAAGCAGGGAGCTCCGGCGACGCAAAAAGCCCGATTTGGACAAAACCGAGTAAGTGGGTGGAGTCCAACCGAGCATGGGCGGAGTTAACCGTTAAAACGTAGACGGAGTCACCACCGGGCTCCGGTGGTGGGGGAGGGGAGGGGGTGGTTCGGGAGTGTTGGGATGCATACAAAACTGGTGCTCCGCTGTGTGCGTGTGTGCGTGTGACCGTGTGTGTACACCTGGGCCTGGCTGGCACCAGGCAGCCCGTCTACCTCGGCCTGTATAAGCTACCAGTCAATAAATCAGTAAGTCAATAAACGTACTAGCATAATGGGTTCTTGTTCTTATGAATTAACACCTTTGACGTGACCATTGTTTATTGTAAACAATGACTCATGCAGAGTATACGCACGCGTCCACCTCTGCATTGTGAAATAGACATTGTCTGACATTTCGTTTTCTTTATTCATGCTCCTTTTTCTGTCTTTTTAAAATGAATGACAAATGCCGCTATATAGTGCGACTGCAGAGCGGATGAACGCACAATGGATCCGTAAACCTAACATAATCATCCCGCAATTGTATGCGAATGTGATGTTACCAATTCAAACTTGGTATATAGTTTCCAGTTCGTCTTGCAGATTGCCATGTCAATATATAGCCTATAAAATAGGCTATACTGTAATTAAATCATCGATCTTTGTCGGTGTTAGGCTACATTGTTCAGTTTGCTGTGAGGAGACTAGCCTAATTTTACATGTTATAGCTTTTTCTATGCTTAGGCTGAGGCAAAATACAGTCGCAAACATATAATCAAATATAGCCTGTATCTGTAGCTATCACGGTATACTGCGGATTGGGATTTGGGACTATAGTATTTTTATTTTATTTTTTCTCAAACAAATCGATCATCTTTAACGAGTTAATGAGTCGTATCATAAAGACCATTCACCAAGGCTAAAATCATTCATTGCGCTAGTAATGGGTTGCAG
This sequence comes from Protomyctophum parallelum, assembly GCF_964188405.1. Classification (NCBI taxonomy): domain Eukaryota; kingdom Metazoa; phylum Chordata; class Actinopteri; order Myctophiformes; family Myctophidae; genus Protomyctophum; species Protomyctophum parallelum. The sequence continues at coordinate 7,388,382 of NC_139711.1, read as the reverse complement.
CGCGCACGAGGTAAATGTTTCTATAAATAGCTTTCACCGGTGACTGACACGGCCACTGCAAAGACGCGCCCCCGCACACAGCTCCAATTGTCCTATTTATAGGCAAGATGTTTTGACTCGGAGCCAGAAATAGACTTTCATCATCCACTTGTGATGAAAAATCGCAGTGAGGTTGGTCCATTCATGGTTTTCTTTCCTTTCTTTTTTTCTCTTCCTTTCTTATCAGTGATTGATTGTGTTTGTCCTTTCCATCCCAAGGTCTTTTCTTCTTCTTTTTCCTTTTCACTTTAAACATAAACATTTCCAAAACGAATTAGGGATTAAACATCCCTGTTGCAACTATATCCTCACAGAGTTCAGGATATGGACTTGGACTGGGAAAATATTGATATGGGATATGGAAATTGATTTACCGGTATTCTTGAAACTCAATGCTATATTACCCTTTCTACTAATTTTTAGCATTCTGGCATTCCTCATGTCAGCATTTCTGTTCTTGATTCATTTATTCTCTTCTCCGGATTGTCTTCTGTGGAGGTTCCACGTACGTCAGTGACAGTGTTTAACTGTTGGTGCAGTGCAGTCAATCATTTTCATGTCCTCTGCTGTTTTTCCATTGGTCTTGATCTTACCACCACCACAGTTGAAGGTGAGGTGACTGGAGCCTGTTCTTGTCACTGAACTACAAAAGCAGAATGGTTCTTCTGTAAGTTAAAATGTTTATTTGGTTCATTGAGGAGACTGCCTCTTTTCTTTTTGGTACATATACCAACTATAAAAGTGCATAAATTGTTGAACTTGTTTTAAATTGCATCTGATCTTGGAATGTGTTCTGCTAACTGAACCCTTATATACAGAATTCCTGAGTGTCCAGAATTGTACCCAAATGATATGACCACCTGGGCTCAGGGGAGTGGCCGCATATGGCAACCATAAGGTTTCCAGTTTGAGTTTCCAGAGTTAGTGTCGAAGTGTCCTTGAGCAAGACACTGAACCCCTAATTGCCGATGGCAGGTTGGTGCCTTGCATGGTTGTCTCCACCAGGCCGAAGGCATGGGGAGAGAGTATGTTTTGCAATCCGTCCGTGTGTGTGTGTGTCCGTCCGTCCGTCCGTCCGTCCTTCCGTCCGTCCGTCCGTTATCAGCTAATTTCCGGCACCGTTGTCCCGATCCATGCCAAACTGTGCACACACACTCCCTGGATGCCAACGACGAACCTCTGCCCCAAATATTCCTCAACGGCCTGTTATAGCGCCACCATGAGGCTGATTTAGGCAACACACATTTATGTAGATAACTCGTACACATTTTATCCATACGTCACACAATTCGGTATACACTATCTCCATAGTCATGTGATCAACACAGATCTGCACAATTTCCCATCTTCCATCCTGATTGGCTAAGATTGGCTTCCAAAGCTCACATGATTGGTCCTTTCGAACAAAATGCCACAAATCACAAACACAGTGTCCAATTTCCATGAAATTATACACGCACATTTCCACTAGGCCGAGGACGACATGCCACTATTATTTCCCCAAATCAGCCTCACGGTGGCGCTATAACAGGCCAATTCCTGTTTTTACCTATAACTGCATCACAACTTATGTATGCAAACTCCCTATAGAGGCCATGGAAAAACATTTTCCCTGCATCCCTCCACATCTGCCGGTTATAGCGCCACCATGAGGCTGATTTCTGCAAAACACATTGTTTGTTAGTCGCACAGATTTCATCCAAATCTCACGCAAATCGGTCCACATGATCTCTGTAGTCATGTGATCAACACGAGCCTGTTGGATTTCTCAGATTCTACACTGATTGGCTAACATTGCCTTCCAAAGTTTTCAGGAGTAGCCCGTTTTGTACAAAATGCTGCACATGTCCTGCTCATCCAGAATTCTATCCTCAGAGATGCTATGAGTGATCTTGCTCTGCATTTCCTCAACAAAATGAAGAAAAACAAATAAAAAAACATGTTTATATTACTCCTAAACATTTTGCCAAACATCACACACAGTCCTATCCTCCTGGTGGAGACCTGTGCCCAGAAGGGCACTTTATCTCTTCCTCTGCCATCGGTGTATGAATGTGTATGTGAATGGGTGAATGTAATGCTAAATCTATATGTAAAGCACCTTGGATAAAGGCGCTATAATGCAGCATTTACCATTTTACATTACAACACCTGGCTGGTAATGAATTACCAGAATAAACAAAACATTATTTTGTTATAGGTAGAGCGACCGCTTGTGAAACAGAAGGTTTCCAGTTCGATCCTGTAATCTTGCACATTTAAAGCGCCTTGGATAAAGGTGTTAAATAAATGCACCATTTACAAAGTGTTGCAAAGTTAAAAGGCTCTGTGTTTTCATTTGTGAGATACTCTTGACTTCTCGTTCATTTCAAATTAATGACAGCAATCCTATTAACTATTAGAGTATTTGTTGTATTAGTTGTAAACAGTGTTCCGGTTTGATTTCCTGTCAGGACGCCATGCAGTCAGTGACCAGTGAGTCAGATCGATACTGGATTTTTGGGTCCAATCATACCGTCAGTGTTGTCTGTGTCATCCAAGCAACAGGCCTTTACAATGCACAGCTAGACCCACATGGGAGATGGATTTGTCAGTCTGCAGAAAGTAAAGGGATTATGCATTTGTATTTTCTTTAGTGTGGTCAAGTTATTTTTTTGCAGCTTAGTGTGTTTGGTGTTGGTCTGATTGCCGTTAGATTTCTTGTATATTAGTAGTGTTGCAAGTGTGTTTTATATTGTTGTGTTAACCTTTTTCTTTCTGCCACTGATCATGACAAGGTCTGAGCCCAATGATCGTAAAGGATCTGTTATTTAGACACAAGACAGAGGTGACTGTTTTGGGGCTGGAGAACAGCAGGTGACACCATGGAGGCCAAAGCAGTACACGAAAAAGTGTACTTTATCCCTGTAGGGTAAATGTGTCCCATGCTATCTACTTAGGAGCATTGAGCAGCCACAGTGCCGTGCTTATAGGGGCCATCTTCTCCAGTTGTAATGCCAGTACCTTGTTCAAGGGAACTGGCAGGAGTATGTACCTATCATGCATATTATGTTTTGGTGTGGGAGGAAACCCAATGCACGAATAGAGTACAAAGACATGCACAATCCAACCCAAACTTGGGCAGGTGCCGAGCGATGAGTAGTATAGAAGGATAAGGAATGAAGACGCTCACACACTGTGGGCTCCGATGCTAGTGATACGTGCCTCTATTTGCACAAATGAATGACTGTGACGTTTCGAGCACAATGCTCTTCCTCAGACTTCCTCAGAAAGCCAATGCAAACATAGGGAGAACATGCAGACTCCACCCCCACTGGGGATCGAACCCTGGACCTTCTTGCTGTGAGCCAACAGTGCTAACTCCTGCACAGTGCAGCTCTATAGAGAGAAAGCAGGGAGGTCAACATCAGCTAATAAACTGCGTACGGGGACACCCCAGTCAGAGAGAAATGAGGCTAGCGTGGCACTGGCGTGAGAATGTTGTTTGGTGACAGTTAGGGGTGTGTGTGTGTGTGTGGGTGTGGGTGGGTGTGCGTGTGCGTGTGCGTGTGCGCGTGTCCTGACTCCTGGCCACTGTTTGCTTGTCGTAGGGAACACAGACCAGAGAATCAAGCAACACAACTGGATGTATTTTGTTTCGGTTCCTGACTTCGTAGCAGCATCAATAATAATAATATTTATAGTAAACATACGGTATATGCAACCACAAGGAAAATAAACGGGTGAGGAAGGCCCCCTCCCGGTGCCAGCACTTCCGTCTTTTATCTTTCTTGATTTTATGGACAATATTTGTTTGCCTCCGGTTCTAACATTGTTTTATTGAATTGTGGGGCGCCTACATTATATTATGGTGTTGATAGGCGGGGCGTGTCCTGTCCGCTATCTGCTTGTCCTATAGGGACAGACTATATGGGAGCAGAGGCGTTACATTAGGAATTACATGTTGGGCAGGCAAGCTGTATTCGTCCCCTCCTCCCCGTGCATAATCAAAAGCACTAAATGTTTTCAAAGAGATATTTCACAGTCACAGACTGTTGTCATTCATTGTACAGTCTAGGACTTGTATTTCTATGTATTGTTCCCTGGTCTAGTTTTCATGGTTCTATGTTTGTTTGCTCCAGCTGTGTCTCATTTTGTAATCAACCCGCATGTGTTTATCAGTCTTGTTCCCCAGTCAGTCCTTGTTGAGTCACTGTCACCTGTTTCAGTTTGTTTTAAGTTGTTCATGTTCACCTGTCTTCTGTATTAAAACACCAATCCATGGTTTTGAACACTACTACATGCCTGGCTGTCCTGCGTTTGGGTCCTTACCTCACCTACACGTGACAAGATATACTGTACCTGCCAGACGAGTAGGCTACAAAGGCATGCATTTGCAGTCCAATGGGTGATTGAGGGTCGCGCTCTATGCGCAACGGCCATTCCGCTGTCCACTAATATTTTTGGCCATGCAGAAATGGATTTGGACAGGCCTGTCCTCGCCTTGTTGTAGATACGCCACTGCGTGGGAGGAACACAGACTGGCAAACAGTTCCAGGGGTTCTTTATTGTTACGTCTTGTGTACAGGTACATACTGTAAGAGTCAAATATTTTGTTCTAGTTCCTCGCGTCATTGTAGCAGCAACAGTGATACCGATGTAATCATATATACAAAAAGCACACCCGTGCGAAGTGAGGGGCGCTATATATAAATATCTTATGACGCAATTATCAGACAAAACAAACATTAAACTCTGTTCATTGTTAATGGCATTTAATGTTTGTGTTAGTGACAAAACAAACATTAAACGCTGTCCTGCATGTTAATGTAGGAGGGGCTAGCGCCCCTCAACAACAAGGAAATAAAGTAATACTCAGCTGCAGGGACTGAAGGTGCTGCATGTAAGGTTCTTACTCCCAGGTTATAAATATCCATTTTAAACATCTGTGTGCATGTGAAAGCTGTAAAGTGACCTATGCCAGTGTCTTTTTTCTTATTGTTCAACCCACAGCCTGCCCCTGACCCCACACAGGCAGTCAGGGGTGGGTGGGGGGCTATTGGCGTTTTCTTAGCCTTTCTAAGAAAGGAAAAATATTCCTTTCTATGGCAAGATCGTTCATCGTTTATATGTCTTTATATGCGCTTTAACAATCTACTGCCAGTGGCCTTGTGGCTGAGGAGTCACCCTCCATGTGCCAGCATCTGAAACAGTCCATGGGTGGGTTCGATTCTGTGAGCTTTTCTGACACTGACAACGTACATGCAGTATATGTCTTGACTGATCCACTGATGCACTTGGCTGTCCACAAGACCCTTTGCATTTCTTTCAGATTGAAGTCGGTACAGCTCCAATAGAGCGTCGCAGTCCCGCCCCCTACCAGGGCCCAGGAAATGATTCTCTGTTCATTTTCCTCATAGACATTTCAAAAAGTATTTATTTAAAGACGTTTACGCCGCGGACAAAGCCAACTCTTGTCGTGACAAATCATGACAACAAACACAATTATTTTGGGCCGAACAAATAATTAGAAAGAAGAAAGAAACGGCAGGTTACAACACTTTTTGTTGTTGTTTTTCTTCTTTGTAATTATTTGTTTGGTCCAAAATATTGTGTTTGTTGTCATGAGTTGTCACGACTCGAGTTGGCTTTGTCCGCGGCGTAACCGTCTTTAAATAAATACCTTTGAAATGTCTATGGGGAAAAATGCATTGGGAATCATTTCCTGGGCCAAAATATTGTGTTTGTTGTCATGAGTTGTCACGACTCGAGTTGGCTTTGTCCGCGGCGTAACCGTCTTTAAATAAATACCTTTGAAATGTCTATGGGGAAAAATGCATTGGGAATCATTTCCTGGGCCTGGCGTCGTCATGAAAGGGGACCAGTGGATGCAGTGGCAGTGATGCAGCCTGTCAGGATGCTCTTGGTGCTTCCTCTGGAGAAGGCCTTGGGGCCCATATAGCGAACATCCTCAGTTGCCATGAGAAAGTAGAGGTGTTGTGCCTTCTTCACCACTTGTTAGGTGCAGGTACATCCCGGGTACGTTTTTCAGAGATGAACTCCAACAAATTTAAAGTTGCTCTCCAGTGTGGCACCATCAATGTACTACTTACTGTATTCCATGATCAGCTCTTTTGTCTTATCGACGTTGAGAGCCAGTGTTTTTCTGGCACTTATTGTGTCAGGTTCAACCACCTCGTTCCTGTAGTGTAGGCTGTCTCACTGTATTTGGGGAGGACATGTGCGAGACTACTCTCGCCCAAAGGATTGGATGTTGACTGATTTAGCCAAGAGAGTAGACAGAGAGACTGGAACCGAGTGCTACAGGTGAACCTCAACCAACCACAGCGGCAGATTAGTAATACTCTGTCTGCCCTGTGGCTTAAAAGTAGAACGCGGCTTGTTTTGCAAGGGGCGTGTAAGCATTCCGCTGCCGGGAACTGGTGACTACTAGCCATGTTTTGTTGTCACCTCCAGAGATCCCGTGGTGGTGGATGACGCAGCTGGTGCAACCATGGAGAATGACGGCTGAGGAAGGCTCTCCCCGGCCCATGCCAGGAGTGTCTCTCTTTTATCTCGGCTCGATTTTATGGACTGTATTTTGTTTGCCTTCCGGTTTTAACATTGTTTTATTGAATTGTGGGCGCCTACATCATTTTGTGTATTATATTATTTTAGCTTTGGGTCTGTTCTTAACCAGACGTTTAGATCGCCATCTGTGAGTTTTAATGGTTATACACTCATTTTATACGAATCTGTTTTTTGTGGTTTGGTTGGATTGAAGTTAAAAGACCCTGTGGTGTAGTTGGCTACTTTTATCGTTACTTTTTTTTCCAAGGCAGTGTGTGTGTGTGTGTGTGTGTGTGTGTGTGTGTGTGTGTGCTCCTATACACAGGTTTGTCTTTAGTTTAAAGTTTGTTTAGTAAACGCATTGACAATGAAGGGAAAATGTACGCCATAATGTGTCGTTTATTTCATATTGTCTCTTTATTGTTAATGGCGTTTAATGTTTGTGTTGGCACCGTTTGTTTTACATCACCATTGCATCACCTATACTCAACATGAGTTAGACTTTAACCCATTCTGAACGGCATCATGTTATGCTTTAGCTATTGAAAAATAGCAGATCTACAAGCTCATATCGCGCCACCGAGTGGCGCGATACGAGCTTGTAGGTCTGCTATTTTTGAAAAATCAAAGAGCGACTGACATTTCTAGAATCTGATCTCAGGTCAGAATGGGTTCATCAGACCAGTGTGTGTCCAGCGGAAACCTCGTATGTATATTATATTAGCGCCCCTCACTTCACACGGGTGTGGTTTTCTACACACTATCACTATAGTCATGTGTTCAAGACGGATCTGTCCGATATTTCATTATTCCATCCTAATTGGCATTGGCTTTCAAAGTTTGCAGGTTTTGCCCGTTTTGAACAAAACGCCTGAAATCATGAACGCAGCGTGCAATATTCGTGAATCTTTCACGCACTTTCCTACTAGGCTGAGGAATATATCCCACCCTTTTCACATTGGCCTGTTATAGTGCCACCAACAGATGGATTTTTGCAAAACACATTTTTGGAACAAAATGCCTCAAATCATCCAATTGCCATCAAAGGCGTAAGAAGAAATGGCACACTCACATTGGCCTATTATAGCGCCACCAGGAGGCCACAACCTGACCTGGCCTGGTGGAGACCTGTGCCCTGAGGGGTTGCACTTGTGATAATTACATTTATAATAATACGCTTTATTGTCTAAAATGTAACCAGTGCACTGAAACAATAAACTTTGTATAATTATAAGTAATGATGAAACAAAGAAAGAAATACAAGTATTTAAAAATTATCCCAAGCATCTTTAAATTGCCCCAAGCATCTTTAACCACATTATGTTCTTAGAAAGGTTTTCACATCTGTGTATTTCAGCCTATACAGTATGCCAATACCGATCCGTGATAGGCCAATATCAGCTGATGGAACTGGTTGAACTGTATAATTCAGGCTTTAATGTTTTCTTTGTTTGTTTTCTTGGCAGAATAATTAGACAGCAGATTAATTCAACAGATTGAAAGAGCATGTGAAAGACAGTTCTATACATCCTGACTTACCTGCTGCACGGCACAGGTGAGTCTCGTCTTCTCGTTATTGACAAACATGGACGTTCTTCCAGAGACGGTTCAAATGTTGAGTGGCGTGATGTCGGCTTCGATGCTCAACGGAAATAGAACTCATGTTTATGTAGGAGCTTCCTGAATAAAAAGTGCTCCGCTCTGTGCATTCTCATCGGTACTTGATGTGTCCCGCTGTCCTACTCACCCTGTGTTGTCTCAATAGATAGTGGCCCTGGCCTGCAGCATAAATTGCTAGCACTTCCATTGCTATTGTTTGCATGTTAATGCTGTGTACTGTAGGAATAGGTGAGTGGCATTTGGAAACATGGCTATAGTGCAGACTGCAGTGTAGGGAGCTACAAGGACAAGTGCATGTATTTTTCTCTCAGTGGTGAATGGACACCATTATGAAATATCCATACTAGACACTAAGTAGGGGCACACACACACACAATACATAAACACACAAACGCTTGCACGCACGCGTGTGCACGCACACACACACACACACACACACACACACACACACACACACACACACAGTCACACACACACACACACACACACACACACACACACACACACGAACATATAGTCATCATGAATCATGCGCAGTGGAATATCTATATAATGAAACTATGCGTATACACTATAGAGTGCTATGTCTACATGAAATGCTATCTAAGTTACATAAGCATATGCATACGCCTGTAAGGTCGTCGAGGCTAGGGCAAGTGCTACAGGCTCTAAGATGGAGTCTGAAGAGGTGGGTTTTCAGACTATATGGCGGAAGATTGGGAGTGAGTTTGCAGTTATCTGATTGCAATTGGAGTGTTGCTGCACCGGCATTCTTTTTATCTCTTTCTCTCTCTCTCACTCAGTCACTCACTCTCACAATGGCCAGATGGACACACTGCAGCGCAGCACATTCTTAACCCATTCTGACCGGGCACCCATTTTGGTGTCAGCATCATGTTATGCTTTAGCTATTGAAAAATAGCAGATCTACAAGCTCATATCGCGCCACCGAGTGGCGCGATACGAGCTTGTAGGTCTGCTATTTTTTGAAAAATCGAAGAACGACTGACATTTTTAGAATCTGATCTCAGGTCAGAATGGGTTCATCAGACCAGTGTGTGTCCGGTGGAAACCTCGTATGAATCTGATCTCAGGTCAGAATGGGTTAAAGATATGTCTCGTCCCCCACTGTTAGCGGCTCCAGTGAGCAACACACTGTCCACCTGCCAGGTGTGACTTTCACGGCTTTCACTGTGGCCGAACACGGTGAAAGATGTCCAGCAGCATTGTGTTGTTCCTCTCTCATTAGACTGAGCCACCACACCACAGCCACAGTAGGCTAATCAGACTCACAACTGTACTGTACTGTACTCCAGCCGTCATGGACGCCTTAACGACAGTGGTGGACACTGTGGTTGGACAAATCACTCAACTCCACTATATACTCGTGGTTCAATGTTACTCTCAACCACAAGTGAAAGTATACCGGAGCACTTAAATACTTGAGTATTCAAAAGCACAAGCTTTTAAAATACTTAAGCATTTAAAAAAAAAAGAAAATTACAAAGTGAATTGTCTTTTTGATGTGAATGCGTTGCTGTATTGAAATATATACATTTTAGACACAAGCTCACGATGTGTCACACCACAATGCACTGTGAACTTGTAGATCTGCTATTGTCACTGCCTATTTTCAGCAGTCAATTCATAATGTACTCTTGTAGTACAAGTACTCTTGTGTACTCTTGTGTCAAGTGGAAGTCATAACAAGTGATAATCCTCAGATATACATCCGATACAGTAATTATAAAAATAATTGTACAGTACTCAAGTAACGGTATGCTGTCTATCATGGATACCTTAACGTTAAAAAAAAGCACATAAATTATACAATTAGAGGGAGGTCATAGTTATCTCAAATACAAAAATGTCTATAAATAAGACATAAGTACATTATTTCTGCAGCACTATCGAGATAAGAATGAGGGGGTTGGGTTGGAGCTTCTAACTAACCCAGCCATTACCATGCGTTCCAATAAAATAAATCACACCCGTGTGAAGTGAGGGCCGCTCTTAGTCTTATCGTCATACTAGTGTACATCATACATACATCATCATCCATCACACGCCATGCTCAGCCAATCAAATAATCACTATGGGGTACACACAGACGCAAAAATGTCATATCTAAATGCTATTGTGAAGACGTTTATAAGAAGCATTATGTTATGGCGATAGGCCTGTCTTGTTTTTTCCACATGCAACACTCAACAGCCCAAAATGCATCTGCCTCACCTTATCGTCCATGTCCAGCTGCACCTTGCAGCGATACCAGTTGTTGTCTTTTGAGAAAAGAGCTCCATAAATCTACAAATTCAGAGAACTTAACATTTAAACTGTGACATGGGCAAGTGTGTGTGTGTGTGTGTGTGTGTGTGTGTGTGTGTGTGTGTGTGTGTGTGTGTGTGTGTGTGTGTGTGTGTGTGTGTGTGTGTGTGTGTGTGTGTGTGTGTGTGTGTGTGTGTGTGTGTGTGTGTGTGTGTGTGTGTGTGTGTGTGTGTGTGTGTGTGTGTGTGTGTGTGTGCGCGTGTGCGTGTGCGTGTGCGTGTGCGTGCGCGTGTGCGTGCGCGGTACAGTGGTGTTGAGGTACAGAATGGATATGTTTAGTCAGTTGAGTTGGTCAGTGGACATGTGTGTGCGTGTGTGACGCATTAGCTGTGTTTTTGACTTTTGAACGAGTCTTCAAAATAAGTGCTCGATAGCTCACTGATTTAAAATTTAAATCTTTTTCAATAACTTTTTCAATAAGTCTAAAAACTTAAATTGTGTTCTCCATTGTGTCAGGCTCTCTGTGTCCCCAACGTCTTTGAATTACACTTAGACTCGCTGGAGAACATGAGCACACACGCACGCAGAGACGTGGCACATTTATAGTAGGATAACATTCAATAGAAAGAAACATTTAGCTTCCTCATTCTCCATATGACGTGTAAAGAGATAAGGAGGATTCTAGAGAAAGTCTTTCTCTCACCAGCACCATTCATGGAGGCTGTATGCCAAAGCAAAGCCAACGATGTTTTACTTGAGGTTGTACTGCTTTTGTGCTGTTTTGTGCTTCCGTGATCTTAAAGAGGTCATGATGAGATCATTCATCAACAGCTGCCTGAGGAGGATCTTGAGCATGGTCTGGCGACCGTGGCCAGGCCCCATCAGTCATAATGATCTCTGGCAGAAAGCGGGCCTCCCACCAATCGACCACGCGCTTCCTAAAACCCAATGCCAGCATCACCAGGCAAGCCCTTGGATGGAACCCCCAATGCACAAGAAAGAGAGGCGAGAATAACACCAGGCACAGGGACCTTACGCTTAGCAGGCTGACATGGAAACGGCTGAAAAGGAAAGCCCAGGATAGAAGGCTTACTGTATGTAATTAAGGAGTAGCAAGCATGCGACTCAAATGATGCACGCACGCGCGTGCGCACACACACACACACACACACACACACACACACACACACACACACACACACAAACATAAATTCCCGTGGAACATGGAAGTCAGATTATACCTATACCCGGATACTTACCTTTCCTACCTGGAACTCTAACACAATGAAACTTACCTGCTTGGTTGATATACTGGAACTCTGAACTCCTACACGTATACTGATACCTAACCTAAGGGATAATTCACCCCCAAAATTACATTTTCTTAATCACTCACCCCATCAAGACTTGAATTTATGGATATTTTTTTGTTTTTGTCGCATTCCTTAGCCAATATGACCAGCAGTGGTTCCCTATGGAGACACAAAGGAAACCTGTGACAACCAGTATCAATATGTACAGACATAATTGTCTACACATACAGGATATGCATACATGCAACAGAAGGCTGGCCAAAGTATATACTGTATAGTACATAGTGCAATGTTTGTGTGCCGTAACTGCCGTTATGTGTTAAAATGTAGCAATTTTGAGCAAGACGGAGTAAAAAGACAACTGGCAATATAAGCAGGATATGTGGTAGAGAATTGTCCAAAAATGAAAAATAATAATACCAAATATTAGTATTTACAGATTTGAGCTGGCAGTTTGGTCACTGTTCAGGAATGAAAACAAATCTCTTTCTGTAAACAACGATGCAATTCAAAGCACTTTACGCAGAACCTTTTAATTCTTTAAAGAATCTAATTAGCGAAAAAGAGTAAGCTAAAACAAAACAGATACAGTATCAGTAAGTACTAGTGTGTTATATACTATTTTTGGGTTGCAGCTACACTACAAACATTTTTCGTAATATAATATACCAGCACACACTGACTGTCTCCTCTCAGTGATGCAGGGTTTCCATGGTGATGTGATGTAGTTGTGATGTCAAATCACTAGACACCTCCTAGCAGCAGATTCTCCATTCATCCCCCTCTCTGCTGTCTTTGCTGATTTCTCTCTACAGTATCTCTCTCCTCCCTCTCTCCATCTTTTCCTCTCTTTCTCTCACTCACTTTGTATAGGGGCTGTCGCCATTACACATTTAAATTGATGATTAATTGGCACACAAATAATTGAGATTAACAATTTAATTGTGTCTTTGGGCATTGAACATTGGAATATATGAACATATATTTAGGCTTAAGTTCCGTAACAGCAGGGCGTTTCTGCCTGCCAGCTCCAGCTGTATAGGGTCTTCAGCTGGGAGCCATCCTGGCCTGGTGTTTTGCCCACCAGGTGGGTATAGCGACCCTATAGCCTCTGCATGGCAGGGGCCTCCTCCTCCCTGTGCCACGGTCCGCGACTACGCGATGTGTTGACAATGTTATGTTTTCTGTCTCTACACGTGTGTACTCTTATTTTGTAGTCTTGATCCTGTGTTTCCTGTCTGCCTTGTTTAATATGTCACCTGCCTCATCTCACCTCCCTGTATTAGTGTAACCGTAGTCACCTGTGTTCTGTTTGCCTGTTAGCCTATCCTAGTGTTGATTGTCAGTTGTGTTCACCTGTGTCCTGTTTTTCCCTGCCTTTATATACTCCCCTGTTCTGTCAGTTGAGTTCCTTGTCCCATTATTATTATTATTGTAAGTCTGTTCTGTTCCTGAATCTTTGTTAAATAAATCTGTTGCATTTGAGATCTTCTGCCTCTGCCTTGCTGTCTGCACTTGGGTCCTACCCTCTTGCCCTGCACACGTGACACCCTGAGCCAGGCCTGCGCCTGGCCGCATTGAACATTGGAATATATATATATGAGTATAATATAGGCTTAATAATAACAGTTAATAATTTAAAAAATCACCTGTGTGAAGTGAGGGGCGCTCTTATCATCACACATCAAAGTGACGTGTTGTAAACTTGTAGATCAGCTATTTTTGGGAAATGTTTGAGAATGTATATGAAACATTTTCAACATGGAAACGATTTTGACAAAACAATTGCGATTAGGTGAGTTTGTAATTATGACAGGCCTACTCACTTGTCTCAAACATCTGCCCATGTCTGCCCCTCTCTCTTTCTGCTTGCCTTGCCTTATTTGCAACAAACGGTCAGGGGACAGGCAGAGTGAGACAATTTATTGTGAAATAGTGACAATGGATACAATACACTGAATACAGTATGGGCTGCCTATATCTGCCATGTACATCAGTGTTTGCAGACAGATGAGCAGCTGAGGTGTTGCATAACAAATGCAGTAAAAGAGTGGGTTGATGTCTGCAGGATTGAAAATTGGAAATCAGTCCCTTTTCTTCCATATACTGTGCTTACTTTCCTCTCTGTTGTTGTGTAATGTGCCATTTGGTCAGTGCTTTGATCCGAAATAACATCAAATAACTTCCATTATGGTGACAACCATTCAGTCATTCTTGTCCTGTGTCTCACCCATCCATCCATCCATCCATCCATCCACAAACAAGCCAATTACTAGGCTTCTCTCTCACCTCATCGATTCATTCGTTCAATGTATATCATTGTCAGAGTGCATTAATATGAGCAGCTGTGCATTCTCAACATTCTAGAGCAGTGATTATCTTATTTAGGACCCCCTGTTTGATTTTATATATATATATATATATATATATTTATATATATATAAACAAAAAAAACAAAAAGAACAAAACAAACCTGTAAGAATCCATTTGGTTCTATTCATATACTCAGAGTTACAAACCTGAAAGAGACCATTTGGTTCCTATAGCTATTCATTATAACAGGCCGTTCTGGAAAATGTGAGGTTTATCGTTCGCATCCAGGGAGTGTGTGCGCAAAATTTGGCATCGACCAGGTTAACGGTGCCGGAGATTAGCTGTACACTGACGGACACACACACACACACACACACACTCACACACGGAAACACACACGGACGGAGTGCAAAACATACTCTCTCCCCATGCCTTCGGCCTGGTGGAGACAATTACGGGTGCATTTGTTTCCACTTTTGCAGAGTTAATTTAACCCTGAGGATTGTACCGTGTAGTATACCGTAGATTGGGGTCCAATGTAGAGATCCAAATTCTATCAGGTCCGTTGCCTTGTAGTGCCTATCAAACTGGGGGCCCTTTTTTTTTCTTTTTTTTTTAGAATCATTGGTATAGGAGTAGATCACATGGTCAATTTGCAGTGATTTGTGTAATATCCAACATGCAATGATGCAACTCCAATACCAAAGATTATGAGTTTCTACTTCTACCTTTGTTAATTCACATACCTCTCTGTCTGTCTGTCTGTCTGTCTGTGTCTCTCTCTCTCTCTCTCTCTCTCTCTCTCTCTCTCTCTCATTGCTGTTATTTTTACAGGGCTGAAGATCCTTTCAGCCTCTGTACACCCACACAGCCATAGCAACGCATTGTCATTTCTTAGTAACCACATTTACGCAATGAGCAAAAAGAAGGGAAAAAAAAGACCTGAAGGTAGGGCAGAGTGTGAGAGAGTGTTATGTGAATCTACCGAAGACTCCTGCAAGTCAAGAGATGTTCTCTCCTGGAGAATCTGCCTTTACCACGGGCATTGAAAGTGAATTCTGGTGCAAAAAGTATTGCTCCTTTTGAATCAAAGGAGGAAACATGTGTTCAAATATATACTTATACGTAAACTGACCTCATATCATTGCAGTTGTACGTGTAGGTTCAGGCCTGGCCAGTAATGTTACTGTACATGTTATCTATCCTGTGGTCATTTCTGTCTCATGTGTGTCTAGACCTGCTGTGTATATACCGTATTATATTACAGCCATGTTGAACCTTTTGGTAGAACCTTTTGTTGTATAGCTAGCTGTAGCTGGTCACGATATATTATGTAAGTCTAAAATATTGTCCATCTTTATCTGTTGTCTGTGTTCTGTGAAGGCAAACCTCAAAATCACACTTTTAATACATGAATAAATGCAATATTCTTTCAATTTATGAAGAGACTGGTACTCTCTTTTTGCCTATTTCGCCTATTGGAAACGCTTGTGCTCCACTGCTGTTCATGGTGATCCATTACAATTGACTTCCATCAAGAGAAAACATGAATACAGCCTATTTCCCTTTCCCCAAAATGAAGTACCAAGGCTACTAAGTTTAGGTTTATGCTTTGTTTGTGAATTAACTGTCAATGAAAGACTACTTCTGGTTCCTCGATCCCAGACCAAGTTACATACAGATGAAGGACAATATTTAGACTATACAACCCAATATTCTACCGAAGCTCAACATAGCTTTAAAGATGTTGCTGAAATGTTGACCATATGACACACTACCCTGTTTTGGTGAGATACCCTGCATTTAATCCTCATAATTATGTTGCATGGGCATGGCATTTAGGTGGCATTTGGATTTGAACTCTAATGTGATTTTCTGAGTTCAAATCCCTAATCCAAAGGTGCAATAAGATTCATGCCATAATGTAAACTAGAAATGCACTCTCTCTCGAGATGCCAACTTGCGCCTTCTACACAAGTAGGCTATGTATGGCCTACTTGTGCGCAAGCAGAGCGCGCCATGAAGTGTGCTCACCACTGCTCGTACGACTGCTGCGTGAGTCCTAGAGCGCTCTAGCTGTCTATGTGGGTACGACTGCTGCTAGTCCTGGAGTTCTCTGCTGTTTATACCAACCTTGAAACTTACCTTAGTTACGTCACCAAGAATAGTGGTCCCTTATTGGCTGTTGGAGGACACCGACATACACCCTGACATACAGAACATGTCAGGGCATGACATGACATCCAAATCGCCCCCAACCGTGAAGAACGGTCGCACCGACCACGAAGAACGGTCGCCCCACCGACCGCGAAGAACGGTCGCCCCAAAGACCGGCGAAGTCGCCCTAAAATCTTTTACCTGTGCTTTTAAACAGAGAGAGAGAGAGAGAGATTTTTACCTGTATTATATTTTCACCATGTACTTTGAGATTTTTCCCTGTACTTTTAAACAGAGAGAGAGAGAGAGATTTTTACCTGTACTTTTGGGGGCTAGACAGAGAGGAGGTAAAGTGTCTAGCTATAGTGGGAGTGGAGGGGGCCCAACGGAGGGTCATCAGCCCCTTTTGTTTGAGCGTGCTGGGTCGTTACTAGACAGACAGACTCATAGACAGACTCACTCAGCCCCTACAGCAGCCATGTCATAAAAACTATCCTGAAACGAAACAGGACCCGACTCAAAATCATACTTTTAACACATACAAACAAACATGTACAAAACGGGTTCTGCAAATTATAAAACAATAAATATTAAAAGAATACTTGGTATAGAATCTTGGCAGGACTCTGAGCTGTGACAGTCAAAGGACGATGCCATATTGGTCAGGCGCTCTTGAAAGCATGGTGATCGACACCATTATCATCAGAATCCACCCACCCAGTAGCTGGGGCATATTGAGATTTCTATATTTAGCCACTTGGAATCTGTCAGACTGGCTTGGGGGAGTAGCTTCAAATGAGATGTGGACTTATTTGTGAGACTATAGGGTGTGAATCTGCCACTCAAATGATGTGTGATGGTGATTTGTGAAGTCTATCTAGCATTCACATATGTTGTGGAGCTGTGTATGCCCCAGGTAAGTGGAAGCTATTTTCACACGCACGCACGCACGCACGCACGCACGCACACACACACACACACACACACACACACACACACACACACACACACATGCACACACACAAAAACGAGCTTGTTTGTTGTAAATTCTTCTTCTTTTTTTGTGCCAACATGCCAATTGATGCCTCCCCACGCACATTTCTGTGTGTTGTCACTGCTGTTGTATCCTACTGGCCCTTCTGCCAATTGTGAGGAGCCCCCACCGAGAGGATGATGGCCACCTCTCCGTGCCGACAGGTGCCGCCCCAGCCCGGGGCATGGGATTTGTATTTATTGTATATTGTGTCTCTGTGCCCATTCATCCACCCATGGCTCAATGTTTTGTTGAACAAAAATGCAACATGGAAATGCTGAAGTGATCAGTTATAGTTGGTGCTCATAATTTAGATGGAACAATACCTTGTTTATTGACTCAATAATTCAACAATGACTAGGTGCTGCTATTTATAGACACTACTTGTGACTACTACTGTTATTTGTGTATCGTTAACTTCCAGCTTTGATACAGTGCATAATGCCCTGAATTTGACACGCACACACACACACACACACACACACACACACACACATGCATGCACACACACACACACACACACACTTACCACCACTAAAATAGACGTACATTTCCTGTCGGCCACCCCTACATCGTCCCACTCTCCACTCATACAGACCTCTTTGGATTCGGATGACTGTGTTCTTGATGTGTGCCGGGTGGTGCCGGGGTTCATTAATGAACCCATCCGAGTGCTGGGGGTGGGTGTAGTTATTAAATGACAATCCAACTCGCTCAGTGCTTCCGCCATTGATAAATATAATGCCTGTATTGTATTGTCGTGACGGATGGGGCAGAGAAAGCTTTCATAATGCAACGGCTGTGGGCCAGATCACAGCATTAACACAATGAAAAGATTACTCCTACAATTAGAGAATTTTCAGATGTCTTAAAACAAAGAGCTTGGAAGATTTGCCACTGAGGATGTTTGTCTGTCCGTTTATTACATAGGATGATAGGGAATATAACACACGTTAGTGATATATAACATTAACAACAACATAACAGCATGCGTTGCCATAAGGATGTGAAAACTATACCCAACTCTGGACTCCTGAATCGCTGTCCTCCACATGCACCCTCCTTGCCTAGCATCAGGGTCTTGAACTCTGCAGTGTTGTTATAGCTCTGCAGTGTCTACATAGGTAGTACGCCTCATTCCCCTTCTTAGCTATGCCGTGGGTTGGCTCCTACAGTGACAGTTTGCTTGCCACCTATAGTTCCGGGTGCCTGACACAAGCCTCATCCTTCTCTCTCTATGACCTTGTCTGTGACCCTTGAGAGGCCCCCATATAGAGGTCCATGTTTCTGATGTGTACTTTACACCAAGTGCGGTTCGTAGCATTCTTGTATAGACGTCTAGGGTCTTTTCCTGCTCCACGATAGGCTCGACAGCCACAAACGACTGCCTCTTGAGGTCCCCCTATATGTCAGATTTCCACACTCTCCTCATCCCATGCAAGGCATTTCAGGCAAGTGCCCTTTGGACCTTCAGTATACCT
>NC_139711.1:7112109-7364609 GCF_964188405.1 Protomyctophum parallelum | reverse complement strand
GTCTCTTAATGTTTTGATGATTTGAACATGGTGGACCCTCTTGTAAACAAGTGTAATGCTTTATTGGGTCGTCCACTCACAGTTAACAGTCTTTGTATTGAGTTTGTGTCAGGGGTGGCTCATATCAATGGGCAAGGGGGGCTCAGCCCTCCCTATCTTATGGCGTAAAGATGATAAATTATTATTAGAAAAAGAAAAACACAAATTAGGTCAAAATGGGCTGATTTTTTACAGCCCAAAATGCTTCCATTGGCTTTAATTGCGTTGAATGATTGACAGCTGCCAAGACACGCCTGCTTGGTTTACTTGCCATTGGGGCTAAAATCTCTCAGCCCCAGAGCCAATAGAGGGCTGTGCTCAGCCCTAATGCCCGCCTCAGACCGTGAGGTCATTGGCTATTGACCAATCACAGCACCTGCTCGTGTGTGGTTGTTTTATTGTTTATGATGTGAAAGAATGGCGGGTGGAAGTAGCCTATTTTAAATTAAATAAGTTTATTATTTACTTTATAATCCGTTTTGTCCCGTGTCCGTGGAGGGGGAAATGAAGTTAAGAGACTGGGAGCATATAGTCCATTCTGGATATAACAAAAGGAAAAGAGACAAAATACGTTTTGTGAGTTTGAGATTCTTGCTTGGGGCAGACAGCTGACCGCACACCGGACCCACAGAAAGGTATTGTGCTCTGCTTCATTCATCTCACAACGTTAAGAAACATAATCGCTGGTTTAATCACATTGAAAGTGGCTCGAGCTCTCATTGAGTTGGGAAGAGAGAGAGAGAGAGAGAGGCTGTGTTTGTGTGCGTGTGTTACTGTTGTTTGTGTGCCGTGTGCGTGCGCACGTGCGTGCATGTGTGTGTGCCTTGCAAGTTGCTTGCATCTTTATTGTCTCCACCAGCCGAAGGCATGGGGAGAGTATGTTTTGCACTCCGTCCGTCCGTCCGTCCGTGTGTCCGTGTGTCCGTCCGTCCGTGACCAGCTAATCTCAGCCACCGTTAACCCGGTCGATGCCAAATTTTGCACACACACTCCCTGGATGCCAACCATGAACCTCTGCCCCAAACTTTCCAGAACGGCCTGTTATAGCGCCACCAGGAGGCCGCTTTGTGCAAAACAAGTTTTTTCACAGTACACCTACAGATTTTGTCCAAACATCACGCAAATTAGTACACAGTCTCTCTAGAGCCATTCAACGAAACGGGTCTTTCAGATTTCTCAGACTCCATCCTGATTGGTTAAGATTGGCACCCAAAGTTCACAGGAGTGCTCAGTTTCAAACAAAATTCTGCAAATCATGAACACATCGCGTGATTTCCCTGAAATTGTGCACGCACATTCCCACTAGGCCGAGGACGAAATGCCACATGAACAATTTCAACTCAGCCTCAAGGTGGCGCTAGAACTGGCCCAAAAGTGTTTTTACCTCTAACTGCACGGATCTGTGGATAACCTGGTGGAGACCTGTGCCCAGAAGGGCACTTTTTCTAGTTCCATTTTGGTCGGTGCCGTTTGCGCCAGTTGCGCGCGCGTGCGTGTGTGTGTGTGTGTGTGTGTGAGAGTGTGTTTGATTAGTCTCGGCGCTTGTGTGTGTGTGTGTGTGTGTGTGTGCGTGCGTGCGTGCGTGGATGCGTACTGTTATTATTAATGACAGAGTATAAGAGCAGCTATCTGTACATACAAATACAAACAATGTTCAGCGGAGTGTTTGTTGTGGGCATGCACTTCTGTTGTTGTGGAGCACTTGCTGTAACAAAGTATAGGCCTGTAGTAGTGTCATTGCTGTACTTTGATATCTGGAATATGATGCTATTGCTGCAGGTTGAACTATAGCATTATACAGTATAATAGATGTCTTATATAGCCCCCCCACCCAAAATCACTGCCAGCCTGAAATGCAAACTGATAATAAATATTTCAATCAATCAATCAAAACTCTCCCAGGATGCTTGGGCAAGCTCCACAATATCCACCATTGCGGGTGTCCCCAAGAAACCCACGGTTAACACGTCTGAACGATTGTGAACACCTGAGGGACTTCATTTGTTCCATGTTACATGCCTCGCTGGACCCATGGCAAGTTGCATATCGTCAAAATATATTGCTGACGCTGACGATGCTGAACTCAACTGCCATGGCGGCTCTGCTGCACACCGCCCATGTTCCACTTGGAGGAAAGTAACTGCTGTGTGTGCACCAGGCCATGTGCCGCTGGCTATTGGACTTCCTGTCAGGCTGTTGCCAGGTAGTGAGAATGGGCAGCAGAACTGCCAGAGCCACACTGACCGTCAACATGGGAGCCCCTCAGGGCTGCATACTGAGCCCTCTCCTCTACTCCCCGTACACACACACACACAGTTGTGTGGCCATGCACAGCAGCTCCAACATCAACATCAAGTATGCTGACGGTGATGTGCTGACGACAGTGGTGTCATGAGAACCACATTGCCCTCAAGGTTAAAGGCGAATAACATGATGACACGTATCCATTGATCACTGGAAAAAGCACAAAAGAAATTATGCCGAGCGTTCCATACCGATTTTGCGGATTTACCCTTCGCGTGGGCCAAACGGTAGATCTCTTCTTCAATCATGCAAAAACATTTTCTTTTGTCTACATCTGATGTAGATGATGTGGAAAATAAGTCCACAGAATGTTGTCGCTCTGTTGCTTCCTCATCGAGTAGATCTGGCGTTCGGTCCTGCCTACCTTTCTTAAAAGACCTATATATATATATATATATATATATATATATATATATATATATATATATATATATATATATATATATGGTAACAAGACCTGTTTTCCTCCCAGAATTTTCCCCAGTGAGGGGTGGGAGAGGCTGGACAGCAGACGGCTGGACTTTGAATTTCTCTAACTATAAACTTTCATGACAGCAGACAGCCTACGTACAAATATAATTCATGAAAAGCTATTACAGTGAAGTCTGTTCACAGAAGTTGTTGTAGGATATGTGGGGGATTATCTGACGAGGTACCATTTGAGTGGGCAAAACCTTACATATACTAAATAATACTAAATTGTTTATAGGGTCAATATAAGTAAAATAATATAGCCTTTCCACAGGAGTATCTTTTTATGTTTTTCCAAAAAGAATACAAACAGCCAATAGCATATTGATATTACAAAGTTATCCCCCTCACTGGTGAAAATTCCGGGAGGAAAAACGGGCAAGCACCGGGGTGAGTTGTCCAGTATTCATATATATATCCCCCCCCCCCCCCGCCATTAACAGGGGTTCATATACACATTAGCAACAGAATTCAGTAAAAAAAAACGGCTACTGCGGAATTATCCTTTAAATTGATCTCCATCAACAGTTATGAGTTTCAGTGACTCCAACTCCAAGTTCCTCAGTGTACATACTGTATCTCAGAACTTGAAGGCATCACATTGGCCAGGAGCAGTTGAAGAAATTCAGCATGAGCCCCAACATCCTCAGGAGCGTTTTACAGCAGAACAATAGACCTTTAGCTAAGCCCGCCCTCTCCCCATGGGTTGGACACTTTCCAGCCAGGCTCATTCATTCCAATGTAAATATCATGGATTTTACACATTAAATACTGGTTCATTTTTGGAAACAGACCGTCAAAATCTCTTCCAAATCCGCCAACAAGGCCTGCCGTATGCACTGCTAATGAATTAGTTAAATTTTCCCTGGAAACAGACATATCATTATGAGTGACTGACTGTCGCAAACGATACAGAGACTCCCCTCCCTGACAATAACGCAGAGACAGCTTGTTTATTTTTGGACCACAATGCTTATATGAAACGATTTTAAGATGACCCCATGTTATTCTCCATAGAGAAATGACTTCCGTGAACCAGGGGATGAGCGAGTGACGTCAGGACTTTGGCGCTCTATTTGTGGAGAGGTTTGTGTAACCCATGTTAAATGGTAAATGGTGCATTTACGGTATATAGCGCCTTTCTCCAAGGCGCTTTACATAGTGCATTACATTCACACACACATTCATACACCGGTTGCGGCGGAAGCCGTGCCAGCACACCGGGAGCAATTTGGGATTCAGTGTCTTGCCCAACGACATGTAGACAGGAGGAGCCGGGATTCGAACCGCCGACCCATGGATCATTGGACGACCTTCTCTACCTCTAAGCTCTACCTCCTGAGCCACAGTCGCATGTTATGCTTAGCTGTGATTGGACCATAGCAGGTTGGGGAGGGGCTTAGCTAAATGTCACCACCTGGTATGAGAAGTTAGAACTTCACCTCCTTTGCTCGCAAAGCGCTACAGTCAGTGTGGTGCACACATCGTCAGAGGTGAGCTACTGAGCTTCTCCAGGACATAATTATATGGCAAGCGGTGTGTAGCCGCCACCTCAGCCATGATCTGCTCACGCTGTCTGATACAGCCAATTGTATCCCTTTTAAATTTGACCAAACCATATGGACATAAATAAAATGAACATATGTCCTTTATGTACGTGGCTGAGGAACTGTCTTCATCACACAGTTCATGTATACCGGTATTTGATATTTGTTTTGATATTTATATTTGCATTGTTATTTAAAATGTAACGTGAGAAACATCACAAAATAATTCCACCCACTAAACTAATCAATATCTGGAAGCATTGCCAATTATAGAAAAGGCAACTCTTTAGTCTTTAAAGTGGCATACTGGGATAAATACAGGATCATTTTTACTTTTGTCCTTTAACTTGAGATGGACAGATGTAGGAAAATTGATCGACCCGTAGACAACTGGAAAATGCTCTTGTGGGATTAGTCCTAGGCCAGAGGCGTGTGTTCTTTCCAATCACTGAAATTGTCTCCAGACACAGTGAATTTAAAAGAGCAGCAACAGAAAAGGGATATCGTTTTATTTTAGTTAAAAACTTGGACAAAACAAGTACAACATGTTCAATAATGCTGACAAACTACAGTGAGTGGGGGAGGTGCTTGAGCTTAGGGTGGCTCGGACACAGTCGCACAGAGAGGGAGAGTTGAGTCACGCTTTGATCTCGCCGCAAAGCGGGATGTTGCCTCCTGTAGTTCCAAACATTGGAACTTCCTCATTGAGATAGAAAGAGAACGTTTGTATTCCATTCTTACAATGAGAGTCATGCTAGTGAGTAGTGATGCAATTCTCTCTCTCTATGGGTCGGGTATCTGGAACTTAAGTGGGAGGAGCCTGAAGGCTGAGGTCTGATCTGAGTGGTTACTGAGTCATATGTCAATCAACAAGAAAGGAGACTGGCATGTAGATAAATGGTGTAAAAGAGTGAAAACAGATGGCTGGTGGGTATCTCTACTGTGACAACCATTTCTTAAGGTGACAATGGTAGAAAGCTTTTTTTAAATATATATTTTTTTATCACCTAACACAGCTGGGTGAAAAAAGAAGAATAAAAAAGAAAGCGGTAAAGCACACACTAAACAAACAAAAAACAAAAACACAAAAAAATATTTTTTTCTTTTATCACCAGGCTGTATTGGGTGAGAAAAGCAGTGAAGTGAATAAAGTTCTTCAGCATAGAAACCATTAGAAATGTATATCTTTAAAAAAAGTATAGCATATTGACCACAGAACAATGTTGTCACACAGATATACAGTAAACCATAATCTCAACCGTGAGCAGTTTAGAACGGAATCATAAGAAATGGGGAAGACAGCAGAGGGACAGGTTAAAAACACACTGCTAGTTATCAGTGAATCGCTTAAAACCCCAATTAGTTATCAGTGAATCACTGAAGACAGTTATTTATCAGTGAATCACTGAAGACAGTTAGTTATCAGTGAATCACTGAAGACAGTTAGTTATCAGTGAATCACTGAAGACAGTTAGTTATCAGTGAATCACTGAAGACAGTTAGTTATCAGTGAATCACTGAAGACTGTGAATCACTGAAGACAGTTAGTTATCAGTGAATCACTGAAGACAGTTAGTTATCAGTGAATCACTGAAGACAGTTAGTTATCAGTGAATCACTGAAGACAGTTAGTTATCAGTGAATCACTGAAGACTGTGAATCACTGAAGACAGTTAGTTATCAGTGAATCACTGAAGACAGTTAGTTATCAGTGAATCACTGAAGACAGTTAGTTATCAGTAAATCACTGAAGACTGTGAGTTATTAGTGAATCTTTTAAGACTGCAAGTCATCAGGGAATCACTTAAGACTGTTAGTTACTTAAGAGTCACTTAAGACTGCCTATTATAAGTGAGTCAGTACTGGCATGCTTCCCGACCTATGCTGTGTTGCGTAATCGCTGTATGCTCTTAACAACTCATAAATGGCCATCTGACAAATACGTAGGAGAAACCAGCAAAGATGCAACATCCGGTGAACTGGTGATAATGCATGGGTGAACTGCTTTGACCTCTTTGGATTTTGTACACTGGTTTACATCTTGTGTCATCTCTTTTTTTGATGTCTGTGTTTCTCTCCATCTCTCTCTCTCTCTCTCTCTCTCTCTCTCTGTAAGCCCAGGGACGTTCTAGAAGGCGTAGGGGCCGATGTAGATGGAGAGCCTGAGGGCGGAGCTTGTCTGGTAGCCTATCAGCAGGGGGTTGATGGACACCATCTCCAGATCCAGTGTGTACTCCCTAGGTCCTGTCACAGCACGGGCCAAAACCAGCATCGCGCTGACGTTGTTGATTTGCTGTAAGGAGGTGAGACGACAACAAGGAATGTAAATAATAATAATGATGTACCGTGTTTTACTGGTTTTCACTCCCAATTGCTTCTATGGAATTACAGTACATCTCCCAGATCTACTGTAATTAGTAATTAATTTACTGTAATTAACATTTTAGTTATCGTCACATCAGTGTTGTTTTCGTCGACTAAAACTAAGACGAAAAATGTTCGTCGACTACCTTTTTTTCACTGACTAAAACTAAATAAAAACTAAATAAAGACGAATCTATGATGACTAAAACTAGGACTAATATACTGACAATTTCGTCAACAAATAAAAACTAGACAAACCAGATCCAGTTTTATGCTGGGTTGCATGCTGAAAATAGCAGATATACAATCTCACAACACGTTGCAGCGCGACGCGTTGTGAGATTGTATATCTGCTATTTTCAGCATGCAACCAAAGTGTAAAATATGTCATTGCAACGACATCAAGGCCTGTCAAAACACATTTTAGTCGACTAAATCAACCGTAGATTTAGTCGACTAAAATCGTATGACATTTAGTCGACTAAAACTAGACTAAACACTAGAACATTCCAGGTGACTAAAATGTGACTAAAACTAAGTGAAAACTATTCAAAGAGACTATGACTAAAACTAAAATAGAAATTTGCTGCCAAAAACAACACGTCACATCCTTCGCCCTCACCCTGATGTAGAAGTCTCCACTGTCGTCTCCAGAGCGGATGCGGAAGGTGTTGTAGGCGCCCGGGGACACGCTGGTGGCCTGGATCTGGAAGATGTCCGAGGGGACGGAGCGCTCGGAGGTAATGCTCATGTAGCGATGGACGATGGAGAACGGCAGGTCTCGACACTCGGGCTTGTTCACGGGACACACACAGCGGCTAGACACATGCCGGCGGGGGGACAAGATCGAGAGATTGCAGATCAAAGGCATTGTGATTTTAGTAAAGGGACTAAATAAATCCTTTCAACTACACTACAATATAATAGGACCTTTTCATTGAAAAAGCTGCAGAGTACTATACGGTTAGTCAAGCAAAAACATGAAAGGTGCTGTAAGTGATCTTTTGGTTAACTTAAAACAAACAAAAAAATTGCTTAAAGAAAAAATGTTAAAGCTCTATATTGTATCTAGTGTATGTTCAGTAACAACAGAACCTGTCCCTCCAGCTCTCTGATAAACAGAACATGTCCACTAGTAACAACAGAACCTGTCCCTCCAGCTCTCTGATAAACAGAACATGTCCACTTTGGTTGCTTTCCTGTATGTAGTAAATAAGAGCGAATTAAATCACTGCTTCTGGAAGCAATACTGGAGATGATCGATGATCAGTGTCATGCGTGAGCTTGTAGATCTGCTTTTTTTATGTCTGACAATGTAATTCAGAATTTGTACTTTTGAATATTCCACATGAACGCAAAGTCAAAATCACTTTTGGTTTTTCAACAATATAGTTGAAAGACCCTTTTCTAGGGAACACTGGGTCAATCTATATGAACCACTTTTATCCTAAATACCTGTAAAATAAATGTCAAGATGGCCAACATGGTCAAGACGAGCCTTCAGTGATTAGTACATTCCAGTAGTTCATAATTCAGCCAACAGGGGGTGCAGTGTGATGTAAAGGGGAAGTACAACTGTCCTAAAAAGCTAAACTAAAATGATATTTGAACAGTAGCCATTTTCCCATCTGTTTTTCTAAAACACATTTATACCACAAAAGCAGCTTTGAAGTATTAACAACTCCCCCCCACACCTGCTACCAATCAACACTTGTTTCACCATCCTAATAGTTTTCTAATTGTACTGGAACACGTTCAACAGAGAAGGTCATGGAGTTGGACAGATATATGGAAAAAGTAATGGGAGTAATCTAGCGATGTGAGCCATGCTCCATACAGGGCCATTATATTTTGAGATGAGAGCCAGCACATATTTTTGTAATGGCTTAAAGGTGTTTGAGTGTGTGTGTATGTTTGGGGGACTGGGGTTTGGGAGGGTGGATGGAGGGGGAAAAAAAAGAAAGCATGGCTATGTTCAGACTGGCAGCCCAAATTCGGATTTTTGGCCTATCCAAATTGGTTTTTATCAAGTCAGAACAGCAAAAACGCATGGAAAGCAGATTTGAACCACATTCCTATAGGTGGTTTGAAATGCAATACAAATCTGATTTCTGAAGATGTGTCTGGGACACTGAAGCCTCACGTATGGACGATGGAAAATAGCCGATCTACAAGCCCACCACTCTCTGCAGTCTGAACAAAGCATAAGTAGCTTAAGCACGTTGTAATGACTCACTTATCAGACACTTGCACGTATGGGTCCTGACAGCGGTTGGTTTCCACACACTGATAGCGTCCATGGATATTCACACAGGTCTGAGACTCTGTGCACTGATGCTCTCCTGTTTCACACTCATTTATATCTGGAAAAGGAACGGAGAGGGGAGGAGAGGCGAGTTGAGTTGAGGTGAGGTGAGGTGATGTGCTGTAAACGTGTCAATCAGTTGTAGCATATAGTGCATGGCTGTTTTAAGTTAAGCATGACTCAAGGAAGGTTCTACAAGTACTTTCATTACCAGGTGCACAGCTTGGAAGAATTTATTCAAAACAGAGGAATCACCAGCACTCGGAGAATAGAGTCATGGTTGTTTAAGTCCAGACTGAATACGTTGTTCTTACCTTGGCACAGTCTGGTGCCCAACAGTTGATATCCCTCCGGACACATACAGGAAAACCTCCCTGGTTCATTCACACACTGGTACTGGCAGAGATAACTGGAATAGCTGCACTCATCGATGTCTGTGGAGACATGGGAGAACCCCGCGTTACTCGCAAACACAGCAGTGCACACACGCACCGTCGCACGCACATACCCAAATGCAGTAATTTGGCACAGTAAAATCCCCAATGTTAATTTATCTCTGAGGTTGTCAAATGGACCCAAGTAAGGGTCCATTTGGGTATATATTCCATTTGAAGCAGTAATGGAAATATGTTTTTTACTACTATTACTTCCAGTGTGCAGAAGACCTTCATTCATATTTACAGTATTTACCTAGGTATAGCGTCTGTCTGTCTGTCTGTCTGTCTGTCTGTCTGTCTGTCTGTCTGTCTGTTTATTTCTGTCTTTCTGTTTTATTACATTATGTTTACATTTTTAGCAGAATGTTTCATCCACAGCCACTTACAACAGGTGCAACCACAGAAGAGGCTTCAATTCATGGACTGCTTTGCTTGCATTTACAAGCAACTAATATTTTAAAAGTCTAAGGTCGAAGTCCATAAAGCTCAGAAAATGTTGCCATCTATTGAGGATCAGACCATGAGAACTTGGCAGACAACTACAGAAAAAAGATGGATGTTTGTGTTTGTTTGCTACTATGGCAAGTTTGAATATGCAGCATGATGCTTAGTCTGGTGATAACACAGAGGCACATTTCTACTTTAATGTGTTTTGTCTTTTTTTTCCATTATAAAGTTTAGTTTTGTTGTTTTTTTGACAGTGATGGATTATTACATTGATACATTGAAGTCCTACCGTTGCAGGCGAAGCCGTCTGGCCCCAGCTCATAGCCCTGGTCACATCGACAGAGGAAGGTGCCATATGTGTTGTAACAACGCTGAGAACAGGGTGCTCCCATCTCACATTCATTTACATCTGAAAAATGGAGGGGAAGATTAGATTTACAGTATATTTGTAAATTTGCTGTGTGTGTGTGTGTGTGTGTGTGTGTGTGTGTGTGTGTGTGTGTGTGTGTGTGTGTGTGTGTGTGTGTGTGTGTGTGTGTGTGTGTGTGTGTGTGTGTGTGTGTGTGTGTGTGTGTGTGTGTGTGTGTGTGTGTGTGTGTGTGTGTGTGTGTGTGTGTGTGTGTGTGTGTGTGTGTGTTGCGTGCGTGCGTGCGCGTTTGCGTGTATAGAAAGAGAAACCAAGAAAATCACTACATTTCCTTGGATGTGGATATACGATTCATATTCGAATTATTTTCCAAGTACGCAAGGTGTGGGGTTATGTTGTTCTGTTCAACAGCGAGGATGGTGGAACTCACCAATGCAGGAGCGGTTATTTCCTGCCAGCTGGAAGCCGGGCTCACACTGGCAGGAGAAGGAACCGGGAACGTTGACACAGCGATGCTGACAGTACCGATACCGACACTCGTCAATGTCTTTGAGAGAGACAAAAGACAGAAAGACAGACGGAGACACACACACAAAGAGCCAGGCAGAAGTCAGCATCGCCCTTCGTTCATTACGCTTGCATTTCATGACTCAGCTCCATCTGGCGTCTCATAGTTACGGCATGCGTCTTTCATAGATATACCATGAGTCAGCCAAACCAGAGTAGACCATACGAGTGTTACTAGATGCCATTGTCTACTGTCAACGTTGGCCACAGAGTTTATAAAAACCTAACCTTTTACCCCAAATTGCTTTATTTTTTTAGATATCACGTTACGGAATGCACCTGAATGGTTTTCGTCATTCGCTAAAATAAAGTAATCTTCAAGCTAAAAATTTGAGTTCTAGAAGCAGCACTTGTAAGGAACTACTTCAGTGGTATTCAAATCCAGCTCATGAACTGTATCGGAGCAATAAAGTAATTTTAGATAAAATAAATGGCATCGTGGTTTTCAAAAGAATGTATGACCTATACCTACAGTAGCAACATTTTCCACAGTTTCAACATGATTGGCAGTGAATGACATTTAGAAATGTACAATCTACTAAACAAGTCTAAACTCCATACCCTTAAGTAATATGTACACATTTGTTGAAGATAAAATCAACCCCTGTCATTGGTGAAAATACCCAAATCAGTTAATATAACATCGAAACCAGTTTAGCCTGTTTAACATTAACAACCCAAATCTCGTATGGGTACTGTACAAAGTCCCTGGCAGAAAATATTTTCAGATGGGGGGGGGGGGGGGGGGTTCCATGGTAAAAATACATATTCATTTGGGGGGGGGGGGGGGGGGTCCTTGAAATGAAAAGTTTGAGAACCACTGCTTTGAGTAGAAGGCAGATGAAAGGAGCTGAACGTACCGATGCACTCGGTGCCGACCTTGCGGTAACCGTGGGGACACTGGCAGGTGAAGGCTCCGGGTGTGTTGATGCACTGCTGGCTGGGCTGGCAGTCGTGGTCATCTCTTTCACACTCGTCCACATCTGCGCGACACCAACGGCCACAGCACACACACAGACAGATTGCAATTAAGACAGATTGCAATTAGCGCGACATAATCACAGCCGAGACCAGAGCACTAAACGCTACACATGCCCTTTGATTTGTGGTCGGCAGCTGAGAACGTCCCATAAATGTTGAGTCATTCTCGCTGTGTCACGCGTTCCAAATCAACACCTCCCAGCACAAGTAGCTCTTGGCCAGCACGAGTAGCCAGGCCAGCTGATAAAGCACAACGGCGGGTGAAATCTCTGAATTCCAACAGTGTGTCTGTCTGCAGACGCGCACATACACCCACACAGCTCACACCAGCAGCCGGCCCACACAGGCCAAACACCTGCTGTGGCCACCTGTCCCTTAAAATCTATGCTAGCTTCTGCAATACACGCACGCACACGCACACACACACACACACACACACACACTGCCCACTCATCCTGGCTGTGGCCACCTGTTCACCTCCAGCCCACTCCATCCCTCACCTCTAACACAGACACCCACCCAGTGGTGGAAAGTAACATTTACAGCGATATTTAAGTATTTTTGATTTATGAGGAGGTACTTTTTATTGTTACTAACATTAAATGCCATTCACAATGAATGGCCAGTTTTGAGTGTTTGTGCAAACACTAACATTGAATGTCATTGACAATGAATGGCCAGTCTTGAGTGTTTGTGTTTCTTCATGACCAAAATAGGGGTGCCAAGATTAGCCATTAGCAATTTTGGTGTTGGCATTATGTTATGCTTTAGCTATTGAAAAATAGCAGATCTACGAGCTCATAGAGCGCCACCGAGCGGCGCGCTACGAGCTTGTAGGTCTGCTATTTTTTTTAACTCGAAGAACGACTGACATAGAAACATAGCCTTTTCAGAAAACTGTCAGGATGTAGAAGACATTTATAGAATCTGATCTCGGGTCAAAATGGGTTAAGTGTACATTTGGCCTAAACAGCCTCCTCCACTTCTCCACCTGACAGGTACCCACCCACGCAGCTGTCTCCCTGGGGCTCGTAGCCCACAGGACAAGGGTTGAAGGGCTCGTGGTGGTGGTCGGCGGTCGGGGTGCTGGGAGACTCCGGAGCAGGGATGACGGAGGCGGACCGTGGGAGGCAGAGGTAACCTCCATAGTGGTTGAAACACTTCATCTCCCCTTTGCAGGCGTCTGGGATGGTCTCGCACTCATTTATGTCTGGCAGGAAAGACAGGAAAGTAGCCATTATTGTCTGCCATCATTATTATAATTCTGTGAGACGTTGGGTTCGTGCAAAAGGTTGAAATTGACCTTAAGGGAGGAGGAGTGAGATTCAGTACTAAGCTATTGTACAGTAAGTAAGGTATTATTTTACTCTGAAATGTAACACGACTGAGAGTCTAAAAGGGCACCAGTAGCAGCCCCTAGAGGCTCTGTGGCTACTTACACCCAACAGGACCAAAGTGGTTGGTTTCATTGAGCATAGAAAGAATAAAAGGAAAAATATAAGAATTATTCATCATGGCAGAAATTGATGGAGGACGGGGACGGGGGTCATATATTGTATACTTACTGAAGGAAGCATTATATGAAAGGTCATGGGGTCCCTCAAATGGTTAGCGTTCATCTATTCTATCACGTGCAACAAGTGCACTCAGCAAGTTTCGTGGCAATCATCTGACTATTTACATTTTGATATATCATGACTTATACTGGCCTAAGGGTGGCGCTACAGCAGGGGTTTTCAACTGATTGTAAACAAGGGACCATCACCCTGACTTAGAATCAACCCGGGGAGCACTGTTGTGTCGAGTGGGGAAGTGGGAAGTGGCTAAGATTTGTGCTTTTGTAACACTTGCTGCTATGCATCCCATTTGTATACATCAACCAATGGTCCATTGACCACTAATGATTTCCTAATGATAATGACTCAACCAGACATTCCGGTGCTGTGCACTTTCTTCCCCCTCTTGAGATTATAACTCTTGAATTCCTTGACCTCCAACTGTCAGTAAATGACTACATGGACGGTCATCATAGCATCATTAATAGGGTTTTCTGCGCACCTTTACAATGCTGAGTGTGGGAATCCCATTGATACCCATCTGTACATTCCTACAGAGGGAGAGAAATAGAGAGAGGGAGATTCATTTAGGAAGAGTGTTATAGTTACATAATCGTATCATCGCTGTCGAGTGGAAACTTTATGTCCAAACCGTTCCTTTATTACCGTTATTATAAAAAAACAAACTAAAAAAAGTTTTAAAATAGTGAAAATAGCTGATCTGTAATCTCAAAACAACACGTCACATCACAGCACCTTTTGAGCTTGTAGATCTGCTATTTTCACTACTTGTTTTGTGCGACTCTTGATTGATGAAGCAGGCTGTTAATGTAGACTACAAAAAAAGTTGAACAATACAATACAAGGTTTCTGCCCGACAGCGGCAATATGTATTCAATATGCATACACTTTTCATATGGTTGGAAATATATATCTAACTCTGGTCTAACTGTTTTATTCTAGAGTAGAATAAAACAGTTGTCAGAACAGTAATAAATTACGCAGATATACTAGAAATCTGCACTAACCCCCCCCCAAAAAATAGCTCCCACCAAAAACAGAGACAGATGTGAGACTATCTGCTACAACCACTATAAGATATTACCATGGTAACCACAGAACACAAGAGAAGATAAGAGAGCAGAGGTTCAGATTTGGAGAGAGGCCTACTAGAAAACATTGATATCAGCGAACAGAGGATGCAGAGGAACATCGAGAGTCAGATAGAGAGAGAGAGAGAGAGAGAGACCTTCATCCATCCTTACCGTGTAAGTGTCACTTTCAGTGGGCGGCTGTGAAATAACACTGCGGAGAAGCACGGACACACACACGCACACACACACGACTGACAGACTAATGCCCTGCATGCTCAGGCACTGGCTGGCGGGAGAAGGTGCAGGTAAACACACACACTGTCAAGCGCTCACACACACACACACACACACACACACACACAAACACACACAGACAACCGGGCCGACACAGGTAATGGATGGGGATGAGAGGGAGGAGGTTGGCTTCAAAGTGGAATACCTGAGAGAGAGAGAGACAGAGAGACAGAGATGGAGAGAGAGAGAATCAGGCGTTAGAAGTTTGGGGAATCAAAAATATTTAAAGTCATTCTTAACATACGCAAGTGCTCTTCAGGGTGTACACACACCCTGTGTGTGTGTGTGTGTGTGTGTGTGTGTGTGTGTGTGTGTGTGTGTGTGTGTGTGTGTGTGTGTGTGTGTGTGTGTGTGTGTGTGTGTGTGTGTGGGCGTGCGTGCGTGTGTTGTTCCTTTAACTGAAGTGGATGAATCAACTACAGTCGGGTTCTACAGTCAGAACACATACAGTAGCTATTTGTCAGCTAAAACAACTTCTCCCTTAATGCAGGGCAAAAATGAACGCATGAATTGTCCCCGCAGGTGAAAATGTAAATATAGTGACGTACTCTATATCCTTCAGCTGAAAATAACAGAGTCAACAGTACAGAAATACTTTCATGTTAGCTGGTCGCACACAGCCACCTCTGTGTCCGCAGTCTGGCACGCTGCAGCTCTCTGGAATGAAAGCAGTGGTGGAGCGTAACTAAGTACATTTACTCAAGTACTGTACTTAAGTACATTTTTGAGGTATCTGTAGGTGAATATTTAATAAGCTTTTAAGACACAAGCATTTATCCTGTGATCTTTGTATATAGTCAAACATTTCGCAGTATAGTCGGGGTCACATGAGTGGGTGACAGCTCCAAGTGTGAGTTTCTCTCTCCAAACATCTCACATGGTGTCTTTTAAAAAAAAGTTTAAATTATTAAACTATCGATTATTTCACTAACAGTTTAGTGCATCAGAACCGTGCTTAATCATCTCACAACCCCTGACTGTAAAGAAAGTAGTTCAAACAAGCTCCACATTCAGCAGCTCAACAGTGCCATGCTGCTCACCAGTATTAATATTAAAATGTCATATACAATACGGTAATACGTATGTCAGAGGAATCAAACGCGTACTTTTACTTTTAATACAAATCTATCTCTTTCTATACAGTACGTGTGTACTTTTAATTAAGTTAGTTTCTTTATAGTTTTATT
The DNA here is from genome assembly GCF_964188405.1 of Protomyctophum parallelum. Taxonomy (NCBI): domain Eukaryota; kingdom Metazoa; phylum Chordata; class Actinopteri; order Myctophiformes; family Myctophidae; genus Protomyctophum; species Protomyctophum parallelum. The sequence goes on along the minus strand of NC_139711.1, from coordinate 7,348,649 downwards.
GGTACTTTTACTTAAGTAATACAGATTCAAGTACTTCTTACAACTCTTGACGAAAGTGTTGCTGGAAGCTGCCTCTGGAGGCTGCTTGTACAGTGTGACAGTGGTGCCTGCCGTCTTGGGCTAATCATCTGCCCACTTTACAGCACACCGACTCCGGTGTCAACAACTCCGACACCAATTCAGCATCTCTTAAGAACAAACCCCCATTGTTTTCATTTGTCCCCCGACGACGTGGAAGGGAATCTCCTTTCTGGCCGCTGCCATTGTGTTTCTGGGTAATACAGCGTTTGTCTTAGTCATGCTGTGTTATTTAGTGGAGTATGGGGGAGGCATTATGCTCTTTGAGCCGAGCAGTATAACACAACTCTGGGCTCCGCTCCCAGTGTGCCTGTACTCATGTCTGCAGACATCTTTCATAATCTTCCTGGAAGGAGATCACCACTGTTTAAAAAGCACAGAGCCTGGATGTAGACAAATGTTCTACCCCAGCCTCTCCACCCCCCCACCCCAAACTGCAGAAAACAGGCCAAATTAAACAATAATAAAACATTCTCTTAGCAGCCGTTGTTTGCAGAGCCAGTCAGCTCCAGTCAAAATATATGAAAACGAAACGTATAATCATTGCCTGGCTGACGTGTCTACGTGCATACGCGCACGCGCACACACGCACATGCACACACACACACGCGTGCGCGCGCACACACACACACACACACACACACACACACACACACACACGCACACACACAAGCTCCACAGGCCACATTGAGCGGATTGCATATTGTTGTTGTGCCACAGAGCGATGTTCACAGACAACCATTTGACATCTGACATCACCTAAAAACCACTTCGTGATCCCGGTGTTGGGAAAGGCAGGAAAAACACGTCCTCGCCCCAACAGCGCCTGACGGTAACTCATCCCCCCATCATGCCTGGCAGTCAAGATGGCCACAATACGGAATACACTACTTACTCCAAGCGTCCGAATTGGCACTGTGGTCAAACTTAACGGCCGGCAAAAAAATGTGACCCAAAACCACCCCGAAAACAAACTCGACCGCCAAGTCCAGGGTCCAGTAGTCACCAGTCTGGGCTCCTGACCGCTGTGCGAGGGGGAGACATGGGAGCTGCCCTATAGCCCGTGCATGAATCCCAAGTGGCGGTGGACCTCTGGAATTCCCGTGGCGAGGATGTGGGTCCTGGAGCTAGCTAGGGTCCAGCTGGGATGCCCTGCTAGTGGCAGCCGTTCCCAGGGTGTCCGTTTTCCCGGGGATCCCCCCACCCCGGGGGTTTACCCCCCCGGGAGGACAGTTGGTCACCCAAACCTCTCGTCTCACTGCGTGGGGCGTATAGGTGAACGCCCAGAGGCCCCAGCCCATTCTGACCTGAGATCAGATTCTAAAAAATGTCTTCAGTTTTCTGAAAAAGCCACGTTTCTATGTCAGTCGCTCTTCGATTTTTCAAACATAGCAGACCTACAAGCTCGTAGCGCGCCACTCGGTGGCGCGCTATGAGCTTGTAGATCTGCTATTTTTCAATAGCTAAAGCATAGCATAATGCTAACACCAAAACGGGTCCCCCCCCCCAAAATGGGCTAGAGCAGTGCAGAAGTTCAGCCAGTTGCCCTTTGAGTGACCACTGAGGCCGGAGAATGTTATTGGACTACACTCTGGATTGTTCTTCCTCAAACACTGGCCAGTGTTCTCTTCAACGCTTTCTCTTCCAAGACTTTTTGGTGGTACGGCACCAGCAATCACACACCACAACATTATTATTTCATATTGTTTCTAACACCTTTTGGTGGATCAGTGTTCACGGCCCCTCTCGGTAACATCTGCAGTGCAACAGAAGGCTTGACCAACGCTTAAGTCAGCCACATTTAACGAGCAAAATGTCTGCAGGCTCGTAAAGGTCACCTCTCGGGGACCAGGAAAAACAGTCAAGAAGACCACACACACGCGCGCGCACGTGCGCACACACACACACACACACACGCGCGTTAATAAAAATACACACAGACACACAAGAGAGCAGGCTAAAAGACAGGTCATGTGTTGTAGTGTATATATCGTTCCGTTCCGCTCGGCGGTGCGTGGAGCATCTCTTCGGCGCGGGTTCTACAACACGTGGGCCCCAGCCAGGCAGGCTGCAAAAACCCCAAGGCCCTGAAGCCTTTCATCTCAGCCAGCATTGCTATACCGCTTGGGGGATAAATATATATATTTTAATTTTTTTACATTATATTCAGTGACGGGGAGAAATTGCTCCCAAAACACCCACACTGTAACATAATGGCTCCCTTCAGAGCTGTTTTCTCCTTGCTCTGTGCTGTAGTGTCTCGCTTGGCAGTGGCAGTAAAAGCACACTGAAAATGCACTGATATACTGCTATATTGCTATATTCTCCGAGACACAACTCTCCTCGCCGTCCCTCTCTGACCTCACCTGAATCGTACCAAGAAGGACCTGTCAAATGCTGGCAGCACTTTAAAGTATATGTAGTACATAATAACATGCTGCCTTTCTGTGGATTGTCGCAAAGGCAGTGTTGTCTACGACTCTACGTTGTGTATGTTTCTGTCCGTGAGAGTGTGATGATTGCACGTATAGCCTAGCATGATGGCACCTGCTCCTCCTGTTTGATGCGGCCGGCCACATGGCTGGCTCGGTCATAAAAGTGTTGTAATGCCGTGGCTCAATGATTCTGAAACTCGGGGTACGCAGACGACCCCCTGGGGTCTGTGAAGCATTGTTGAAATTGTGTTTTTCATAAATCATTTTCATATTTTGGAAGCGGCACTTCTTCACTAGCCAAATGACTGCACCTGATAAAAAACTTAAGCCTACACACACACAGCGACTCAATAACCAAGTGGTTATGTGGCTGTAATCACATGGGCCTTACAAATGCCTGACAGCGAGTCCCTGGTGGCTGGTTCGATCCCCCGGCCAGCTGGACCGTTGCGTCTACTCTACTCTTTCCAATAAAGGCTTAAAAAAGCCTACACACACACACACACACACACACACACACACACACACACTCCAGTGCAACAGATGTTAGTGGGTCATTTGGTGTCTTTGGTGTTATAATTCCAGCCTGGTTCAATTGAAACAAACGTCTACACTTCACATGATGGGGTGTTTATTGACCCCGTGTGACAGCAACAAACCAGTCAAGTTTCAATGTGACAGAGATAACGAGATAACTGCTGCCACAATTGGTGTTGGACAACCACATGCAAAGGGAGGGGGGGGGGGGGGGGGGGGGGGGGGGGGTCCAGAGAGAATACGGTTCTTTGCTAAAAGCATGGTCCATAACTCTGCCTTAGGTCCGTGGGAGGTATGAGTAAACTCTGATTGTGACATAGATGTCAGCTGTTGTGAAACCATATATACTGTGGCTGGGGAGGTAATTTTGCAATACATAATAACGCACCTACTCTTTGTTACTCACTGTGTGTGTGTGTGTGTGTACCCCTCTCCCCCCTCACTGTCTTACTCACACTGAAACACATGACACAACTAAAACACACACCATAGACCAGAGCAGAGGAGAGCAGAGCAGTGGAGCTGTGTGTGTGACGTGTAAGGCCTCCCAGCACCGGGAGTGAAAGTGAATGAAAGACTCCTCTTCCTCTCCTGTTGGTGACAGTCACTCGCCGATTAATTCATTCACCCACCCTTTTGATTTCCACAAACGTTCTCCCACATAGCAGAAACATAATGTCAAATGATCGACTGCACACACACACACACACACACACACACACACACACACACACACACAAACTCACAGACAAGCCTCTGTGAGTCCTCAGGTTCCAGTCTTCTTCTTGTCCTGCTTCTTGTCCAACGATGGTCTATTGCGTCCTCTCGGCGTGTTGCATCGGTTCCCTGGTGTGTTGGGAGTGTTCCTGCTGCCTCTGTGACCCTGAGTAGTGAGAAGAGAGACCGACAGCTGGAGAAGCTGAACGCATGTGAGGGAGGGAGAGAAAGAGAGAGAGGGAGAAAAGACAGAAGGAAAAAGAGAGAGGGAGGAGAGAAGGGACAGCCCATTCCTTACCCCCCCTCTGGCCCCCCTGCGCTGCCATCTTTTACTCTCCACCCCTCCCCACCCCCCAAACCCTACGCCACCCCCCCCCCCCCCCCTCTCTCTCTCTCTGACCCCCCAGGATGCAAATTCCTGGTCTGCGGCCCAAATTCCAAAATTCCAAATCTGTCCAAATCGCAGGCAGAACAACAACTCACACAGATTCTCACACACACACACACACTCCACCTCCCCCGGAATCGCCCACCCCCGCCCCAACCCCGGCTGCCCCCGTCCCCCTTGCCCACTGGTCACACAACACACCTGTTTTCATTTAAAATGCCCCCCCTCGAGAGAGCCCTGAGCCCTCCCTCCCTCCCTCAACCCCATGCTGCCTTTCTCCATTTTACCCCCCTTTCTCCATTTATCTATTCCTGACCCCCCTCGGTCGTTCTGTCTTTTGGAGTGCGTGGTTTTGTTCCTGTACTGGGCACAAAAGGCTGTTAACTCTGCCTCTCTCTCTCGTTCACTATATGACATGGGTGGATATTTATAACTCGAAAGAAGTTAGCGGAATGTGGATAAAAATTAGAGGAATAGAGAAGGAGGCAGAGACCGACAGACGGAATACACACAGACATGACCAAATTTGTTCCTGCTTTTCATGAAAACACGTATAAGCTGGAGGTTGTTTTTGGATCAAATGCAGGCAGGAGACCAGGAGTACATTCTGCTTTAACTGCACTCGTACTGTACATTCCCAATATATTACACACATTACAGCACCTAGTAGGATTTACAGTAGTATTTCATTTTACTCTCCAGTTTCATATGACAGGAGAAAAGTAGATTAAAGTGTTTTTGTCCTAAGCCCACATAGTTCCAAGCATACTTTTTAACTCTCCAAAGAACTTCCCACACTATAAATCCAATTGAAGAGTTTCATTCCCATGAGATTGCCCCAGTTTAAAAAACATAACGGCCATCTATTGACTATCAATGTTATTAGCTATTAACCTTTACCAAATAGCAGCTTTTCAGGGCACATACTGTATTCCTCTGTAGGGATAAGATTGACACCGTACGGATTTGCTTAACACTTTTCATCATGAAGCCTGTATTCATTTTCTTGTAATTGGGGGTCTTATGTGTCTTTTAAAATATAGAGCGATGAACATCAGGGAGCAATCTTATTTTCCAAAGTGGATAATACAGCAGTAGGGAATGTTACTCTTCAATTACCCCCAAACTGTTTGCGTGTATTGTGGTTCAGCTGGTGTAGGAGATGACAGCTGTCATTACAGGAGGGAACTCTTGTTAAAAATCGCACACTCAGTCACTCGACAACCCCCCGGCCTGACAAATTGTGCCCCTCGTGTTGGTCCCCTCTCCACCCGGCCACACACAGACACCCCACACATTACTCATTAGACTCAAAACAAGTTCAACAAGTTCTACAGGAATTCCAGTAGGATTATGCTATGTATTATATGAAATATTAAAGTTGTACATTAAAAGCTCCATTAACTTCCAAAGGTCCATCTTGCAAATGCTAATTATGTTATCCAGATAACATAATATTGTTCACATTGTTACTTGTTCACATATACTTTGTATTGTTAGATGAATGTATGCCGTTGGCTTGTTTGTTATGTATGTTATACAGTATAGGCTGCTTGTACAACCTTGTGCTACCAAACTGTCAATGTAAAAGCACTCTTAAGGCTAAGTAAACCATATGCCATGCCGTGTAACGAATTTCACAAGTTGTGGATTTGTTTCCATTATGCTACGGCTGGGTTTCAGATAAAGTTGTCAGACCCCAATTTGGGCCCTGCTCAGGAAGTAGTAATAATGCTGAATTCTGGGAACACATGGGTACATCATCTCTGCAGGTAAATCTACTATTTTTTAAACTTTCAGGAGTGGTACTGGTTATAATGGAAAAGTAAAAAAAAAAAAAACACAGAACTTCTTTATGAGTTTATGGCAGGTTCTGGGTTAGTAAAACAAAGGCTGTTAGACAACATGTCGTTTAGACAGATGCTAGATTGGACCTTTACTTGGTATCCTAGTTACCTTTGTGTCACCCATTGTTTTTCTTTGCGCTTTATTTACTTGACCACCTACCCTGTCGTGTTTTGTGTTGTTGCACCTTGTAAGTCACTCTGTGTAAGAATGTCTTAGTCTTAATGCCTAAAAATTGTTCAAATAGTAAATTGTCAGCTATGTTATATACAGTAGTGTACGAAATGGATCATTTTGAGGCACAAACTATATACACTATACTATACCGTATATGTGTATGTCGTACAGTAGTAGTAATCTCCAAGACAATTGTCTTGCTCATATAAAATATCTGCAAGGAACTGGACCCCTTTCATTTTCTAAAGGCTTACCTGCCTGGGACTCTACTATACAGTAGGTTGAAGACTTCATATAACTAGAACTAAGCTAACAGTTGTTGAGTTGATGAACTGAATTGCACCTAGTGTTGAAGTTTGATCCGAAGGGGTTTCTGTGTACATCTCCTGCCCTCTTCAGTTGTGTTGTATGTATTTCATCTCAGTTCCAACATAACAATCTCACCCATGTGAGATTGTGAGGGGCGCTCTTATCATTACACATCATCATACATCATGAACTGAATGTGATTGGTTTAGCAGATTTGCTTATCTACATATGACGTCAATTTTCCCTTCGTTGTCAATGGCATTTAATGTTTGTGTTGCCACAAATTTACGTCATATTTGGTGGACATTTGACCTAATTCCTCCTTTCATTGTCAATGGCAAATATGAGACGTGTGTGGACAAAAGCTGTATATAGGAGGGGCTAGCGCCCCTCAACAAAAGAAAGAAGCAAATGCGCAAGATCTGTAAAAGATTTATACTGTAAATAGGTTCATTTTTATTTACAAACTAATATACAGAACAGAATACAGAGACTTTGAGCAAAACATGGAGGAGGATGCAGAAAGAACAAATATAAAGCAGAGAGTTGGGAAATCCAAGAGGAGAGGAGCAGAGAGCAGGAACTTCTCAGTCGTGGTACATTTTCAAGACACAACTTTTGACAACACCCATGTATCTGTCCCATATAATCTGATGTCTGAGAGAGAGAGAGAGAGAGATGGAGAAAGGGATGGAGTGATGGAGAGAAAGAAGTGGAGAAAGGGATGGAGTGAGAAGTGGAGAAAGGGATAGAGGGAGGTTGGCGAAAGAGAGGGAAAGGGGGACAGATTTAAGAGCAGCAGAGAGGGGAGAAAAGAGAGAGTGGAGAGAGGGGGAAAATAGAGCGAGGGGAGAGAGAGAGAGATGTTAATAAATGCATCAAAACAACTGACGAAAGCAGGAGATGAACATTTCTTATGATGAAGGCGTGGCGACGGTCATAAAAATGAAGCAATCTGCTCATTGGTCATAATGGGGGGGGGGGGGGGGGGTGTTTGTGTGATGAATATGTCTTTGTTGAGCGTGTAGTGGTGCAGGGTTGTGTAAACCGTTAAGTACATTCCAGAGTGGCCAGCGAGAAACAAGGTAACTTCAGTTTAGCAAATCAAACGGGAGATAGGGTGACACCCACTGGCCAAAAGAGGCACATTATTGTCAGCTGGCATTAGCGAAAACCTGTCCTATTATTATGGAAGTTCTGGAGTCGGCAATTGGATATAACCTATTGTGTGCATTTCATTGTTATAGGTGAAGATTTACACATTTTCAAAAGTAAAAAAAAAATAAAAACAGCTGATCTAAAAGCTTGCACCGTGTTATCACCATGTGCTACATTGTGGGGCTTGTAGATCGGTTGTGTCAGCAATATTTCGAAATAAGGCTTAAGATCAAATGCTGACATTCTAGTGTATACATCAGGATATTTCCTTTGTACAAATGCACTGAATGGAAAGGGCCGGGGCAAGTATATATACATACATGATTATCTTTGAGAACTTACTTGAACGTGTCGAGTATGTGTGCAGAGTTGGTGTAGTGAGTGAGATACAGTTTCATGTCTGCGCCTGTCCATTTGTCCGAACGGCAAGGCTCAATAAACTGAGAGAGAGAGAGAGAGAGAGAGACATTACATCACACTGTCTCATGGGTGGCATTAAAGTCAGCAGACCTTGCAGCCATGTGGGGTGCAGGTCGGCTGGGCAGCTGAATGGTTGCTCTTGTTTGGGGGACCAGGGTTTTAAAAACAGACAAATGTACCTTTTCCACCAGGTCAATGAAGAAATCTCGGACATCCTTTGTGTTTGTTAACTTGGCAGCAATGTTGACGAGACCTCTGGAAAGATTCTGAGAGGACAATACAGCATTTGTAGCAAAGCATTAGAATGACGCTAGAGAAAAAATGAATCTGTATTCAGTACCATAATATTTACTACTAGTGAATGACAATAATTGTCAATTAAATTAAATGTAGTCTACTGGATTATCTATCTAAGACGGGCAAATTCAAATTGTTTCTCAAATCTTTAGTACTGACTTTTACTATGTGGTTTGCAAGTTGAAGTGATCAGATTGCTATAGCCTATAGGATATGTGAGGTTGTTGATCAGCTATTTTCGCATCGTCAGACGACAAACCATGAATCAGCCTTCAGTGTCTAAAGGGGCTCAGCTAGCTTTGTGACCACCTCCATCAGACTCTTGGACACCTAGGCTGACCCCCCCCCCCCTCCTCGTTGGAATACCTAACAAACAACCCCCCCTTTCCACCTGATGGACTATAGTGAACGCATAGGTTGCATACAGTAAATATTTAGATTTTTAATTATTAGTACTTATAGAACAGATTTTTTATATATTATGCTTTTAAATAGTTCCTCTTAAAAAGTCGTTTTTATGATCTTTTATATAGTAACTGTGTGTACTGTGATTTAAAGTTCTCAACGGGCCCAAAAATTATGGCCCGGCCCGACCCTACCCTAACTGGGTCGGCCCGAGGCTCGGCCCTACCCTAAAAATTGCCATAATGTAAAGCCCGAAGCCCGACAAAAGCCCGACAGAAAAAAGAGAAAAAAAAGCAGCACTAAATGGCAGCGCAGCGGCGCCGTGTTTCAGTGTGAAAGTGAGAACGGAGATAAACGGATTTTTCTAAATAAAGGATGTATGTAACTCACGTTAGAATAGGCTATTAATGTTCCATAACTTCCATTTCCAATCATTCTAATGGATTCCATACAGTGGTGGTGGTGACTGGTGAGTAAACACGAATAGCTGCTGCAGCTCCCTCCCTTAGTTTCCTCTGAAGTCAAGTTGCTTTACGTGTAGCTATAAGTTATATATCACTGGATCGTTTGGTGACGTTGATTAATAATTAGGTTTTATTCATCACAGCCAGCTGGGTTAACGAGACTCTCAGTGCAACATGACGAAAACCTGACGCTTCTTCAGCTGTGATAATCCGATTGATTTTATAAAATATTTAAGCATATGGCAACTTGGCAAGTTAACTGGTGGTTAGTAGCTCGTTTGGTGCGCAAACCAGAGGGAAACCAGCGGTAGCAAGGCACGCAAGTCTCTCACCGTTCACTGTTCTCTACTGCCTGCGCGCAGTGCAGGCTGCATGCTGCTCTGGCCTCGTACACACATGCTGGACTGACATGATCTGTTCTGTCTGTGTTTCATGGCCGCCTCATTCTCAATGCTTTTCCAATGGAAGTCACATGGTTTGACATGTGTGTACGAGGCCTCCGAGTCTGAAATGCCAGTGCGATGCGACCCCCGTCTCCAGTCCTCCTGTCACAAGTGAATCGCCTAGCGCAGCCCTCTTCATAATAAATACATACACGTATACACAATCACATTACACAAATAACAGAATTGCTATTTTTATTATAATAACACTTTAAAAAAAAAATCACAGAGCCCGAGGCTCGGCCCGGCCCGACTAATTAGCATATTTTTTGGGCCCGGCCGGGTCGGGCCTGGTCGGGTTCGGGCAGAGTTTGAGAACTTTACTGTGATTTCTGTTGTCTTTACCACTGCACAAAATACGTTTCCGAAAGGAAAAATAAAGTTCTTTGAAGTTGAAGTTGAAGTCTAGACGGAGACGTCTTTAGAAATCTGATTTGAAAGTGGTTCAAAACTGATTTGCAAAAATCTTTTGATAAATCCCATCCGATTCCTATTTGTATAGGTAAAACTAAAATCTGATTTGGACTGCTGGTTTGAACATAGGCTAAAATGTTTCTCACCTTAAAGTTTGCCTCCATCTCTGTAAAAGCTTTAGTCTTTCCTCTAAGGGCTGTACAAACAAGACTGAACAGACAGGAAATAATTTATTAGACTTCATAATCCAAAGCAACAATTCTGACAACAAATGTTAGAACTTCCATTACAAAAGAGAAAACTGATTTATAGCACCTTGCATGCTCAATAATAACATTAACAATTAACAATAACAATTTACATTTTCAGCATTAGATTTAGCATCAAAATGCATGAGCGTATGTCACCTTTTGTGCTGATCCAGTAGGTCCTTGTCTGTTATTAAGATTTTCAGCTCTTTCAGGTCATGTAAGAACTCCTTGTCCAGATCTACGTCCATGTCTTCCACCATGTTATCTGTCAAGAAAAACTCCAGTCAAACACTTAACGAGTTCAAATTCTTTGCAATATTATCTAAATGCACTACCATCAGTGCAACATTGTAGATACATTCTGTAGATTCTTAGATCTGTATATTACAGTTGTTATATATTGTCATACTGAAAAAGGACTTAACCAACTTGACAAGTTTAACTAATTCTACTTTACAGAACTGGTCTGGGGGACTGAGCTTCAGTTTACGATGCTTTTAAAACATGGGTGCCCTCCAAGCCATGCAAATCCTCATTAGAGACCCATTTGTTCAGGGACTGACAAAACAACCATTTATTGTTTTAAGAGAGCAGAATGTTATATTGCTGTCTGGAAGTGAGCTGGTGAAATGGAGAACATGTGTTGTTCAGAAATAGACTCGTACTCAATAAAAATTGTGACCTTGTATAAGTGTAATAGTATTAAATGAAGGCTTTTAACTACAGTAGTATACATACTGGGTAGCACAGAACTAATTGGTTTAATTTGCCTTCAGTGGACTTTGATATCCCTTAATACTTATTACTCATACTTATTAATGGCAATCTGAAATGAACTTGCCTCACCTACAATAGGACAAAAATAGACTTTACTGGAGACCAACACTAACTTTGCAGGAGCGTCCGTCTGCCCTTAAAGCCACTTACAGATACAGTACACCGTTCTAAAAAGGAGCTTCGTAACAGTTTACAGCAACCAATCATCATTGATTGGGAAATTCTATCCTCTTTCTCTGTGTTCTTAAGGAGCCGCAGATGGCCACAGTGTAGCGGAGAGGTCTCACCAACAGCTCCCACTGTCCAGTTGTTGATTAGCTGTCCAGCGCAGAAGGCAAAGTCCTGAAACGTGAGGTACTGGAGCTTCCGTTTCCCCGTCTCAAAGCGGTTGTTGGCAAAGAACACAATGGCCGCATAATCCCTGAAATAACATAATGATCTTAAATATCACATTTTAAAACTATTGATACAAAGTCTGTTATGACATTTTTGCTTATTCAAGAAATATATAGAATGAGCGAGCAAAAAACCCCAAAAGAAAACATGCATCAACAAAATATTTCAAACCAGGGGAATTTGATTAAATAAATTTGAGCAAAGAGGCTTCGTAGTTCTCAACTCTTGTTCCTGATTTAAAACTAGACCAGTCTCCTTCCCCAGGACAAGAGCAGATAACCAGTGTGTAAGTCCTACTACAGTGGGGAGTGGGGCATTATTACCTGGCCAGTTTGTCAGAAAGCAGAAAGTGATGACGGATGTTCTCCACCAGGGGTCCCTTCAGTTCCTCCACAACTTTAAACACACGCTTGAAGTTGTCAAACTGAAATTCAAGAGATAGAGAAATATAGTACAATCATGACTAGAGTTTAATATTGGATCTCAAAACTGAAACAAGGCCCTCCTGTATAAAAATACTGTAAACTTCTAAATTGATAAGACCAATCAACATTTAGCTTTATTACTCAGCTTTGTTGACTACAGATTGGTCAATCATGGCATTAATTCTGTTATTTCCGGTGTGCCATCTTCTTCCAATAATTGTATTGACATTGTCAACCAATGCACTCTTCTACGGTCCTACCCGACACCTCGGTCGAAATGTCTCAATGAAAGAGTAGGGACTGGGAGCCCACCTCCATGTCCTACTTTACCATACAGATTGGTTAAAATAATGTCTTATTCATTTAACAGTAAATAATGATGATAATAATAATGTAGTCCCCCTTAAGCTGTTGTTATCAGTATCACTACATTTGCAAATACATTAAATATGTCTTCTGTGGGGAAGTGCCATATGGCCCCTGGGGAGCAGTTCAAAGTCTTGCTCGGGGACACTTCGACACAGTCTGTACTAGCTTGAAATTAATGGTTGGTGTCAAATGATATATATTTTTGCTTCTATCTAGCCGTGTAACATGCAGGATGATGTATAGAGAAAAAAAATACCCCATCTTTTGGGGCGAAGCTGTCATGGTTTATTTCAGAATAATGGTCGGCCTCGTAGTACATTACCGGTAACACAATGACTGCCTCACTGTGCATGACCTCTTACACAATTACAGCCTCATTGTACATGACATGTTTCCAGGTGTTACCTGCCGCCTGCAACTTTTCAGCGTTATGCTCGTCTTCGCGCTGACATCATCCAAGTCTTTCTTAGTTCCTTTGGAGAGTTTTTTCCCCAGAACCTCACGGACAAATACATCATCAAATGCATAGTACCTATATTTAAAAAAAAAAAGTATAATAATTACAGCAGGGACAATTTAGGGTGGGTATATGTACAAATGACTGTATGAAGAAGCAAGCCCAAAGCGAATAGGAGAAAAGAATACAAATCACACATTACATTACTTGTAATGTTGTCTTGTAATCCCTTGTATTGTGTAGTGTTTTGTAATTGTGTTTTATAATAATACTGTATGTTTAGTGCATTGACAGTCATCACCATCAAATGCCAACAAATATAACATAACATGGGGAACAAAGTATGTTCAACACACACCTCTCTATGAGCATGGCCTGTCGATGAGGCGGAATCTGGAACAGCAGTTGGTTGGCCAGTTTGGTGGGGCTGTACAGGAGACGCTCACACATCTGGAAGGTTCTGTACTGGTCCATGGTGTCACTCAGCAGAACATCTGCACTCGCCTCCCAGTCCTCCAACACCCCACCCTCCATACGCACCTTCACTGCATCGTTCACTGAGACGAAACACACACTTGTTTACACATAGTAACTGACAAGAGTCTGACCACTCATTACTGTTAGATCCCATAATCAAATTGGACATGCATGTCTCTGGTGCTTTTCCACTGCATGGGGATACAGGAAAAGTGGGCACCAAGGAAGAGTGGACACCTCAATGTTAAATTAGCTTTTTTTTTTCTTCCAAAACGTAAAATAATTAAGAATTTTGATAACAGTCTTTTAAGTAATCAGACATGACTTGAACATGCACGGTACATTATCATAAGACCTAAATTCACGCTTACTGTTACTGCATGGTACCGGCTCTCTCGACTTAACTACTGGCTGTTGCTACCATGTACATTGTTTTCTACTCCAGACAGCCTGAAATGTAACTGATCTTCACAGCTACAACTTCAACTCCACCACTTTGCATAGGAGAGCACAAAAATAAATATAATGGTAACTTGTCTGGAGCACCACCGTTGCCCAGGTGGAGCCTGCGGAACCATTTGCGGCTAGGGATGCTCCGATCAGGTTTTTTGGGACCGATACCGATCACTGATTGTTTTTCTCATGATCGGCCGAAACCGATACTGATCTTGTGAAATGTTTCAAATATTAATATTTCCTCAAAACCTACGTCAAAACTGTTCCTGTGTGTGTAGGCATGTCACAAAAATTCAAAATGATATATCATTATATCTGATTGACATTTATACCACTTAAATGGTGTAAAAGATCAGTTTCTCCAGATAGGGTAAATTGCTGATCACAGACAGGGTAAATGCTGATTACCGATCAGAGTGAATATCGGTCGATATGGCCGATCACCGATCGCTGGCCAATTATCGGAGCATCTCTAATTGCGGCTCAAGAATGCACCACTCCTGAATGAAGTGTCAGGAGTGGACCTGGTGAGACGTAGGAGGGGCCGGACAGGACTCAACCCACAGGGCTTAGTCCTTCCACGCACCAGATTGATCTACCTCCCAGTCCCGGCCTAGGACAAATAAAGAGGATAGAGCACGGAGGCGCAGCCTAGGCTCCTGCGGGAGGTTTGCACATGTGCAGTGTAAACAGGAACTGCGATGGTGGAGTGTTCCAGCAGAGGTGCTAGATAGAAAGCTCATAACTTGTGATGTAAATAATGAGATCCAGAACAGTTGAGAATTAAACAGCAGTCACCCTTCCCTTTTCAAATGTTTTATATCATCCACAGCACTTGAATGAACAGTATCCATGTTCCTTTGTCATTTCACAAAAATAAAAGTTTGACACAAGAACATGGAAAATCCACAAAAACATTAACATTTAGTAAATTTGTCCTTTATCTTTCAGTCTGTTATACATACAAATTTTTCCACAGTTATGAAATTGATATACTTTTTAAAATAAAAACAAAATCAACTTTGTACTATTCTCTTTTTGTGATATCCTTTTTATTATTTCAGTTCAGGGTCAGCAACTCTCATGCCCCTCTAGCTGGAACACTCCATCATTGCAGTTCCTGTTTACACTGCACATGTGCAAACCTCCCGCAGGAGCCTAGGCTGTCGCCTCCTCTTTATTTGTCCTAGGACACCGGCAGAGTAGTTCCAGAGCAACGGATTGTGTGGCCCTGGTCTTTCTCTAATGGGGCTGACCAAGGGTAGCTATTGGGACGTAAGTCGAGACTTGATCACCCCGGCTGGGTCACCTGAGTGAGGGGTATGATTTTGCGAGACCCGAAACCCTGGTGACCTTGGGATACATCACTGATGTATCCCACTGTCCCAGGTGCATCCATGCAATGTTGGAATTTCACCTGTACAGTCCGTTAGTGGTAACCTATTCATGGGTGAGGAATGCCAAGGCGGTTGCAGTCAAAACACCATATCAATGAAGCATATGGTCCAATTGGAGGAGCTGTAATGTTATGAACCTGATAGTTATGAAGTCGTTTAACCTTGTAAAGTGGATGTTTTATTTTATTTTACCCTATATAGCCTACTTCATGATGTGATGAATAGCAAAGATTGTTTAACTTTTTCCCTTACTTTATGGCCAAATTGTATGTGTAGTGTTTAATTGGTATACATACAGCTCTTTTTGGGACAAGAGGACGAAATCCTACTGAGAAAGTATGCTGTGATCAGAAATCATTCATGTTCAGTTCATATACCTGTGTAACCATCCAACCACAGCCGATACACTTCTTCATCCATGATGGTGGTATTACCCACAAATACATCAAGCTCCACCGCCATCTATGAAGTTAGAAGGTAAATCATATTCATACTAGTGCAACAAACATCAGTGATATAATAATAACACTATTGGTAGTACTGCACTAGCCCTGGCCCCTAGTCCAGAACGTTAACGAGTTCTAGTACAGAAACCACGGCTAACGTGACTTGTTATTTGTCAGCGCTGTTCCAGATACAAAACAGGTAGGCTATAATACATAACCGAATGGCTAAAACGTTCACTTTATATTTCAGCTGAGTTCACTACATTATTCCCATGGCCACTTAATTAGCTGTTAGCTTACCTTCGTTAGCCTCTAAATAGCCAATGTCAACTGTAAAGAAATTAAAAGACAACCAATTAAAGCGTTAGCTAAGAGAAACCTAGTGCGATAAATCGACTATAGAATTGTTACCTTTTAAGAAACGTATAACCAACACACCACTACTGTGTAATGACTGTCTTGAATGAAATCACTCTAATGTAAACAACAGCAGCAGCCATGCACTTCCGGGTGTTACACCGACATTGGTGTCCTCCCGGCCAATCGAGGTTACTTTTACCAAAAAAGGCTGTATATATTTTTTGTAACTGGAAATAGAACATAATATTCTTCGGTATTCATGTTGTGCAATGACAATAAAACAACGATTTTACCAGTTTGTCGAACAAAAATCCAAATTGGCAGGATAATGTGTGTAAAAGTATAAATGTAAAAGACCCAATTCTATTTTGCATGCTTTCTCTGATGACTTTCATTCTTGCATACATAGCACACTAGCCTTAGATCAAGACTATCGTAGATCTTATTTTATCGATTATAGATCGAGATAAAAATTTCAAAGTTGATCAAATCCACGATAGGCTTGATCTAAGGCTACTTGCACACCATGTTTTTTAATAAAAATGTGCCCTTTTCTGGGCACATTTTTGAGGTGTGACAAATCCTCTCTGTCTGTCTGTCTGTGTCTATTATGCATTATGTAGGCTATTCTTGCCACAGCATCTTGTGTTGTAGAAGCCATTATGGATAGCAAAATGGCTGTAGGCTTAAATGTACATTGTTGTACACTGAATGTTAACAAGGCACCTGCACCTCATTGTTTAGTATGACAGTATGAATAATGAATGACTCTTTCCCAGACCCTGACAATATTGAAAAGTCTAGTTTAATTAGTGAAACTCTTGAAAAAGTTCACGATGCTCGGGATGTGTGCCAAGAAATCAGCAGCATGAGAGAGGCATCATTGGTCAGTCAACTCATCTGCAGGGCAAAAAGTCTCACTGCCAGTGTTTTGAGGTCACCGCCGGCACTGGGCATCACTAATTCAGGGGAGACGCATTGTGATAACGCCTCTGGCCCTCCACTCCACTAAGGCATCCCTGCTTGTTTGTGCTTGTTTGTTGGTTCTGCTTTGTGGTGGTGCAGGATCCAGGTTAAGGTCGAGGGTGGTCATTAGCCTCATGAGCCACATATGGGCCAGGTGTGGTAAATGATAAAAGCTCATCTCCTTTTCTCGTGGAGGCTCTCTCTCTTCCCATGGCCCCTCGCTGTTTTTGTCTCCACCAGGCCGACTTTTGAAAAACGTTTTGAATCCAAAAATAGTATATATTAATATCCAAAGATCCCGCAAATCGTTGCACTCTATAGTCATGTCGTCAAGATGGGTCTGTCCGATATTTCATATTCCATCCTAATTTTCTAACATTGGCTTTCAAAGTTTGGCCTGTTATAGCGCCACCAACAGGTGGATTTTTGCAAAACAAAAATTTGGAACAAAATGCCTCAAATCATCCAATCGCCATCCAAGGCGTAAGACGAAATGGCAGAAATGGAATATATCCCACCATTTTCACATTGGCCTATTATAACGCCAACAGGAGGCCACAACCTGACCTGCCCTGAGACCTGTGCCCCAAGGGTCACTTTATCTAGTTTTATTTTATTTCCTCATATTTCACACATAATTTATTATTTCACATCCGTAGAGGCGTAGACTTGTCTGGTCTCCCATTGTTGTCACACCCTACTACCCTAGTATCCGAGCTGTGACAAATGGAGGCTAAGCTTGTCTCATTCTTAGTGAACCTGTCAAGGTGTAGCATGGTACTATGTGCGTGCTGTTTTTGTGAATGGGGTGTGAAATATGTTGTTTGGAAGACAATTTAGAACGCTGACGAAGGCTATACGCCGAAACGCGTATGTGGTGCTGTTTGCTCTGCAGCATACTATGCAAATTATAAAAGAATAAAGTGCCTTATACTAAAGGACATTTCTGTGAGTGCTGGTATTCTCTTCTTAGAGATTTTATGGAAGACATTTAGGTCTATCTGTTTTTTTTCTCATTCAAAAAGTAAAACAGGCCCAGGCCGTAGCGTAACGGTCTGGGCACCGGACTGGTAATCCAGTCGCAGTGTGCCGCGGGTTCGACTCCCGGACCCGACACGGCCTTTACTGCATGTCATCCCCCATCTCTCTCCCGTTTCCTGTCAGCCTACTGTCTGTCACTTCAAAAAAATATCTTAAAAAAAAAAAAAAAAAAAAAAAAAAGTAAAACAACATAAAACATCATTTTCCAAGGAAATACACACACACGCACGTGCGTGTGTCCTCAAACTTTTACAGTTACAGTAAATGTTGTAGCACTTCTGACTTCTGTTGGTCTTGTCACGTCTGTAGTAAATTGCATTGTCATTGTTCTGCCCCTGTGCTGTCCACATACACCAAGCATGATAACTTCACTTTACATATATTGTTTTAAAAATCTTTCTAACTCAAGTGGATGGCACAGTCCACACCACCACATCATATAATATACAGAGTCAACTTGTTTTCATTTTGCACTATAATATAAAATACATATTGTTAACTTGCTTTGTGTGGAAGGCCGTTATAAGAGCGGGTTCCCTTTGGAATTTGTTTGGGAAGGTATACTATCCAGTATCCACCTGTTTCGGCGGGAATGTACTGGAGCTCTTTGGGTCTGGGCACACCTAAGATTCCATGCGCGGACAAAAGAAGCTGTCTTTTGCGTAATTTCCGGGTTTTTAGACAGCTGGTGGATGGAAAAGAAGCTGAATGCCATGACGGCCAGATTCCCGGAAAAGCTTGCGGCATTCTGTCGCGTGGGTGCTGGTGGAGCTTCATTTCCATCCACCAGCTGTCTAAAAACCCGGAAATTACGCAAAAGACAGCTTCCTTTGGCTGCGCATGGAAGTTCAAGTGTGCCCAGGCTGTCTGTGTGTGTGCTTAACTTCCTTCAGCCAGAGTTGCCATGTCTGCTTAAAAGCAACCTTTGCATGTTCTCCTCGTAGCCCCTAGGGTAGGTACCCTCACAAAAAACATGCAGTAATCCTGGTCTCTAAACTGCCTCACCTTGGCCAGCCGTTGTCGCCTGATGGAGGGGAAAGGAACTGGTTGGTATAACGTGTTCCTTCCACGCGCTACGTCCAACCAGGGAAACTCTCCCCTGTCAGGTGTAAAGGAGCAACTTGGACACTCGGGCATGAAGGCTCTCCCCATGTCCCTCATATATGGGGACTAGGTTGGCGGAGGGTGTGTAGAGCCCAGGATCACATTAGATAATTGACACAGGGGTGAAAAATGTGTTACAAAATCGTGGGATAAAAAATGCAACCTTTGGCTTTTTAAAGTTGCTTGTAAATATTGGTAGTTGTTGGTTGTGTTTTTTATATCTGCTATTTTCATGTGTGCTTGTCAGCATCGATGCTGACTTTGGCTGACTTTGGCAAAGAAGTTACCCACAGTTCATAGCGTAACCAGGGGAGACGGAATGGAAGGATAGGCTATATATTTAATAACAATAATAATAATAATAAGGGAAACATGATGAGAAATGATATGGAAATGCAATTTATAATGAATATTATTATATATGAAAATTACAACCCCTATCACACAGGAAAGTGTATTTATAAAACTAATAATAAAATGATCAGCTTAAATACTAAAATAGACATGATAGACATGTATAAATAGGCCATGCATGTAGGCACTGGCTTTGAATAAGGACAGTTTTTATAAAGTGATGCAAAGTGTCATGAATGGCGGACTCATCTTCAAGCTGTCCCATTCCTTTCACAACAATTTCGAGCCCTTGCAGCCTCTCACCCTCAAGCACTTACAGCTGACGTCACTAAAGTCAATGAGGGTTCAGGACTCAGGGCTTGAGGGAGGCAATTGGGATTGGGCCATAGGCTTTTGCGTGTTCAAGTCCTGTTCATGACGACCTTTGCTGATGATGTCTCTCCCCTTCTCTCTCCCTCTTTCCTGTCCATCTTCACTTGATACTATCAATAAAGAGAGAAAAGCCTAAAAAAGATCTTTTAAAAAAACTAAAAACTAAAAAACGCAAAGGCTTATGGGACACTGGAAACAGGTCAATACTAGTGGTGTATACGTGGCTTTAGAAGTTGTCTTAGGGGTACTGTATATGTATATCCAAAGCTGCAAGTTGGTAGCCATTTTATGGTTGTTTTACTGGGCTGTTGGGCTTCAATGCAGACCACCACAAATACCACCTGAAGGGGGGGAGTTTAGTTAATTTATGGATAGGCTAGACTCTATAGCCTCCCTCTATAAAATAGAGGGATGTGGTAGTGTTTTGGTTGTGAATTAGGACAGTTTGAGTTTGAGCTTATAATGCTACAGTTAGTAGTTTTAAAGGCCTGGTCAGGAGTCTGTCATTATAGTCTCATGAGCTACATGTGGGCCAAGTGTTGCCATTTTGTTTTGTTTTGTTTGCTGCAGACATGTCGCACATAATTACATTCAGCATGGCACCTCCTCTTGACCAGATTTCTGGACTACCTTTGCCAATTAGGGTTACATCTGAGACATATGTGAAATCTGTTGATGTCACAAGTCTCCTATAGGAGGGTACTGTCTGTCACCCGGTTCTCTCTAGTCACTATAACTCATGGAACTGAGTCAAAGGTGAACGTTAATTCAATAAATCAAAATGTTTCTCTTTCCAGAAATGTCTATGTTTGTCATCACTCTACTTCCGCCAATTTCCACCACAACATTCATGTAAACCAGCCATCGAACCCATGGCGCTTTCAAAATTCAAACTCCTTCAAAGCCTTTCACACCCATGCAGGCATAATAACCACCCACCCATGTTTTGTGTTATTTAATAATACATTTTTGCATGTGCACAAAATCTTGTGCACTTGTCACATCTCATGATAGAAACACACACAGCACTGCTGCTCAAACACCTATGTATTCCTTGAAGGAGAGATTGTAGTGCCAAATCCCTGAGGAAATTATGACCTCAATGCCACAGTTAATGCCACCAATGATAATGTATAGATCTACTTCTCAATATCCTATTCCACCCCCCCCCCCCCCCCCCCCCATGTGCCGATTATTTACAATGGCTGCTAAAATTCTGCCAAGGCAACAGCATGCTGCACAAACAGCCAGGCATGCACTCCCACACGGCTGATTGTCTAGTACAAAATGCTCACCACTCACTGTCTGGGGCATGCAATGACAATGTTTTGTGTTGTTTATGAATAATTATGAAGTCATGGGGCAAAGGAGGTATGGGGCAATGGAGGTGTGTGTGTCTGTGTGAGTGTGTGAGTGTGCGTGCGACTGTGCGTGCGACACGTGTGTGGTTCACCCACTACTCAGGTCCCTCATTGCTTGCATCATAGAACAGATCACTACACTGTCACACATCTTGAATGGCTGTTATGCATACAAAGGGATGTACATACAGTAGCACGCCATTATATAGTTGAACTCATAGCAAAGACATAAATAGACAAAATATCTTGCATCCTCAGTGAGCATGTACAAACAATTCCTGTGTCATTCCATCCATGTTTCATCTCTGTGATAACCCAGACATCTTTACATCTTTGACAGCCAATACACCAGATGTTGTGTAGTTGGCCCCCAGGGCCCAGGGATGTGTCTGTATTAGAGATAGCCTGCACCTTTGACCCTAGCCTAGAGGAAGCTTTTATGACCACAGTAATTAATTACTACATACCATCCAAGAGCGAGGCTATAAAGCTGTTGCAGACTATTCGTTTTTATGTTTCATGTTCTCCCCGTGTCCCCTAGGGTAGGTACCCTCACAAAAACATGCAGTAATCCTGGTCTCTAAACTACCTCCCCCTGGCCAGCCGGTGTGCCTGATGGAGGGGAAAGGAACTGGTCGGAATAATGTGTTCCTTCCACACACTACGTCTGGCCGGGGAAACTCTCCTCTGTCAGGTGAAAAGAAGCAGCTTGGACTCCTCATGCATAGAAGGAAGATCAGTCCGCTGCCCCCTCAGTTTGGCAGAGGAAGTGTAGCGACCAGGATTACATTAGATAATTGAAAAAATGGGTTACAAAATCGTGGGATTCTTTTTTTTTGGAAATGTCCACATTTCACCATGCTTAGTTTAAGTAGCATGTGACATGTGAAACTAGGGAGTTTTCATGATTCTGAATCCATTCCAAGCATTCGTTTTGCACGAAAAACACTCCTTGGCCTAAAAACGGCCATAGCCATCACAAATGTGTGGCTATGGCCGAATTTAGGACATGTTTAGGCCATGTTATCTGCTGGTGTTGGTCCACTGACAGTGAAACCTTAACAATGGTTTTAACACAGCCGTCTTTTTACAGTACATTGGAAGAAAATTAACTTTTACCATATTTCCATATTATCCCCAAAATAGAGTAAACATATGTCAGTCTACTCGTCAATAAATAAATAAATCAATCATTAATTCAATCAATTAATCAATCTTTATTCTTTACATTATCTTGCAGGTTCACCTCACCTCCCAGATCCAGGAGAAACTGTGTCCAGACGAACAGGCCCAATCGTGAGCGGCAGGTAATAAATAAAACCACCGTCATTATACTCCATAGTATGACAGTGTTGCTTGCCAAACATAACTGATAACGACATTCATTCAACCAACACATTCTTCACAATTGCCCATCTCTTAATTTATGCCATTCGAAGCTCCCTAGACTGTCAACCTCCCTGAGTCCCTGTTGACATCAGGTTATTTCCCTCCAGTTGTTCACTCAATGTGATGTGCTTTATGGCAGCATTTATTCTATTGTCTTTTTCAGCTTCAATGCTCTATATTTCTTTGGTATTTGAATGTGATCTTTTTTCTCTTGCAAGCACTTCAGAAGCCATTCAGAAGGTTTCTATGATAATTACTTGCATGAAGATCTAATAAACACAGCGTACTGTATTAATAGATATCTAGCCTAACCATGTTATTATATCCTACTGTATGTATGTATTTATAGCCTATATTATTCATAGATTATGAAGGCCCGTATTGCAGTTGATTAATGCTGCCTGCCCACTCTGGATGTTTAATTTGTGTGTGTGTGTGTGTGTGTGTGTGTGTGTGTGTGTGTGTGTGTGTGTGTGTGTGTGTGTGTGTGTGTGTGTGTGTGTGTGTGTGTGTGTGTGTGTGTGTGTGTGTGTGTGTGTGTGTGTGTGTGTGTGTGTGTGTGTGTGCGTGCGTGCGTGCGTGCGTGCGTGTGGGTGCGTATTTTGTGTGTGCGTGCATGTGTGTACACAGATTAAGCTGAATAAATCCCTCCAAATCCCCATGCTCACCCCTCCTCTTTCTCTGTATCTGCATGTGTCCTTCAAAGCCAACAAAAGGGGAAAAACGACTCAGTCAACTGTCTTTTTGTTGGACCTCTCAGTGCACAGTGCACACTATGTAGCCTCACAGCACCCTGTTCTGTTAACACCCTACATTGTTCAGTGCTTTCTGAAACAATAGAGTCGGGACCATGGTCGGGACAGAGGGCGGAAGGATGTAGCTCAATGCCTCGACTTAACACACTGCATGGAAAACACCACAGTCACACTTTCCGTCAGTGAACTTTGAAATAGAATCACTGGCAATGACCACGAGTAATATATATATATATATATATATATGTGACTGCAGAAAAACACGCACGCAAACGTCTGCACACACACACACACACACACACACACACACACACAACACAACATTGTCGTCACATGCCCTGGGAATGTAGGGGTGTGTGTGTGTGTGTGTGTGTATGTGTGTGTGTGTGTGTACATTTTAGTATTTGGCTAACATAAAATGTATATATATTTTTTTAAACGATAATAATATAATAATATTAATTCTTACAAAATATATCAGGCCATGCTTGTTAAATAATAATAATAGCATAAACAGCATATTTAATTCAGTTTAATTAATTAAATGAATTTAATTATTTTATTTTATTATTCCATTAATTTAATTATTCCAAAGCCATAAGTTACTGACACTGTACAACCAAACTGTTGAAGATGCTAACATAATAACTACAAAGACTGTGGTCACATGCCTTGGGTTTTCTGAGGATGTGAAGTCATCCCACTGGATACAGTTTACAGAACACGGCCAGCAGAGGGAACAGGGAAGGAAGTGCCACACCACACATCAGGCATTTTCCCATCCTTTCCATTCGAAGAACACCGTTGCTTGTTTTCTCAGAGATTTCCAAGCGCGTGTTCGATGTAAATTTAGTTTTTGTTTTTTAACTCAAGTTATTATTTTTGCTCTGGAATCCAAGGGTGGCAGTCTACAGACCTACGGTGCATGAACACATCCTATCCTATCGAGCTTTTTATTTTTTTATTTTTTTATGTATCCACCCCCCCTCTTAACACAGGGGGAACTGGTGGTGGTGGTCCAGTCAGCGGTCACAAAAGCCTGGATCGACTCCGTTTTGAACCCGCTGACATTTGTTTTAGAACCAGGTTATCGTCGACCACAGGACCGGAGTCCCGGACTAGCAACCAACCGTCACTGGATGAATTATTGCGAGGACGTGAAAGTGGGAGAGCCGAGGCGGACATTATGGGGATGAACAGAGCACGCACGCTGCACATATTTTGACCAGATAACGGCCGGGCAAGATGGGATATTTCTATTATATTTTTTAAAAGAATGACTCGTTGAAATCAAGCCATTTTGCCGCAAGGACGCATTCTTTGGAAATCAATTGAACCGAAGCGGACCGAGCGAGGCTCCTTTTCTTAGCACGTCCCATTTACGATGAGACGACATGATGCCAGCGACATAATACCATAACATCTGTACACTGTAGTACTGCTAGAGGCCCTATGATACAGGCCTGGTCTGTAGCCTATAAATAACACGCTGTGGACGACTAGCATCCTGATAAGAGACTGACAGAGGGGGGGGGCGGGGGTGGGGGGAATAAGGACATTATTTTTTTTCTGCGTAACGCACAGCCTGCTGTTAAGAGAGGATGCTAGATTGACAAACTGTTTTACTGCGTGTTGTATAGGGGTACCTAAGAATATTCAGAGAGAGAGAAGACACCGTGCGCAATAGCTTAAACTGGGTCTTGTATTTTGCCCAGAAGGGGGAAAATCAATTAAGGGCTTGCTCACATGCTTTGATTTTGCCTCAAGTAGCAGCTACTGTAACCCAAATGATTCCATACAAATCAGTAAACTGGATGAAGATATGGCGCTTTCGTTTTTAGCATCCAGCGTTACGCGTCCAGCCTTCTAAGTTGTTTACAGCTCACAGTGGAGCCGTCTCAGGTTTATCATCACCTGCCTAGTTTTGATAGAAAATGGGGAGCGACAGTGAGATCTTTAACCGAGAACTGTCAAAGATGTCTGACGACGACCTACTGGCTTGCTCCAAGGAGGAGCTGGTGGCTCGACTGCGTAAAGAGGAGTCGGATAAGATCTCGGCACTCATCCAGCGAGGGCGTCTGATAAAAGAGGTAAATAAACAGCTGCAAGGACACCTCCTTGAAATCCGCGAACTGAAGGTCATCAATCAACGTTTGCAAGAAGAGAACACAGAGTTGCGTGACCTGTGCTGTTTTCTAGACGACGACAGGCTCAAAGTGAAGAAGCTCGCCAGGGAATGGCAGTTGTTTGGGCACCACGCAGCCAAAGTGATGCGTGAAGACCTGGGGGGTTATTTGAAGAAACTGGCCGACCTGGAACGAATGCAGGACGGACTGGTGAAGGAGAACTTGGACCTGAAGGAACTGTGCTTGGTCCTTGAGGAGGAGTGTGTCAGTAGAAGCGACTCCAGCCCCGGCGGATCGACTGAGCTCAACATGCCATGTATGGTGGCCCGGGATCTGGGTGATGGAAGCTCCAGCACCGGCAGTGTTGGGAGTCCGGACCAACTCCACCTGGTGTGCTCTCCTGATGACTGATGACACGGCCACGTTTTGGTCCTAAACCAGGGCTACTGTGTAGGCTAGTGATTTGATTAAATTGAAGATAAAGATTTGGGGGAGTGGTGACATGGAGGAATATGTCTTATAGGCTGCAAATATAAATCTGGATAAGCTGGTACAAAAGCATATTGGTCTTTAATGCTGGAAGAATTGTCTGCCACTGTCTGTAAGTCCAAGGAAATGGAATAATCCCTTGACTTCACAAAGATTCTTGACTATTTACTATTGACTTTTATCAGGGACTGTAGGCCACAGAGACATTTAAAAGGCAAATTGCCTGGTGACACTATCTACATTTTGCATTGTTTCTTTATTTTTTTGTTGTTTTTCTAACAAAATCCTGTTTGAGAAAATGATGTGTTATTTTCAGTATACCCTATTGAAAAAAAAAGAATGAAATTGGAGCAAAAAAGTAGGTCGCATATAATTTCATCTCATGCACTGGACTACAGCCTACAGGGAGTAGACGTGTTATATTGCACTGGACAAAGCTAACATGATTCTTTAAAATGTGGATCCTAAGATTCACTTCAATCCAGTTTTGAGCCATATTAGTCTACTGAATTCAAATAGCACTGAAATAGCTGAAAAGAAAAAGAAAAAACACTTTGATATTGCTTTTGTTAGCAACCCGGTAACTATGTATAATAGATTATGCATTCTCTTCCTCAGGTCAGGATTGGAGTGCCAGGCGTGCATGATGATTATCACAGTCTGTGAAGGCATGTTGGCAGATCTCACTCTGAGGCCACTCAGGTTTATGGCAATGGTTGGTGTTTATGACAAAGAGCCATTCTATTTAGTTTAGGTCTTTGATACCGGTGGTCCTCACTCAGAGACGGTCTGCACATGTCTAGTTCTATACCAGACACTTTTGTATCAAACTGGAAACTCTTTGTATCAAACTGGAAGGTCTTTACATTATAATGGTTTATACTGTATGTAGACCTGGAAGGCAAGCGGTTGAAGTCACTTGTTTCCTTTTTTGTCATTACATTGTTGTTGAAGTCACAATTAGCATGTCACAGCTAATACACAATTAGTTTAATTTGGTAATCGTCAGCACTCCGATATAACTCATGCCTTGTGTTAATTCTGTAACATTACAGATATTCTCTTTTACATTTTACCTTGATTTATCAGTATTAGCTTACATTATTATCAAATGTGAATTTCAGTTTGAGTCGTATAGATAATGCACATGGATTGGGTAAGAATTGCTTTGATGTTGGCTGTTTTTGGTGGCTCTGCTGCATTGAAGAGCTTTAAATACAGTGGCTGTGACACTTTTCCTGTCTTCTGACATTTCTTTTTATAGTTTATTAAGCCTCTCAGGTGAAAAATGAAAATCAAGAAAGTCCACCGCATCAAAAGCATAAAATGCGGTAGACGTCACACAAAGGAAGGACCTTGTGTCTGACTTTGTGTATACATTGTTGCATGTACTTGACACCCATTGAAAGACTGATTTCTCTCCTTGTTTACTTCGACCTGTGTGTCCTAACTCCTAACATTGTGCAGTTGATTGATGCTTCTCTTTCTGTCAGACAGGCTGACTTAATGGGTGTTCAGTTTTATTTTTGGATTCCTGTTTGGAAAGCACAGGCATCTGGAGTGGACAGTAATGCTTTTACCCACTTAGTGACACACAGAAGTCCTTTGACTGAAGCAGACATTCTCTCGTCTCACTGCTGAGGAGAGAGAGAGAAGAGAGACATGATGTCTCTCCTCTTCCTCCCTATCTGACCTAAGTTTTATGATGAAGTCCTACGTACTATAAAGTAGAGCTTTCGTATGGAGCGATTAGTTTTGGATAGCTGGAGACAACAGAGAACACTGTTCAGACATGAGGGACCAGAGGGTTGTGACCTAGTTACTAAACCTTCTCCATACATTATTCTGTTCATTGCCCAATACAGTCAATGCTTATTTTCTATTGATGTACATCTTGATTACATCATCAAGATGTGATTCACCATGTTAATGATTTTTGTCAGACCTCCAGTTCTAGGAAACACAGAATGGGGGGGCTTTTTAAATTTTATTTCCACACAACAGCTCTAAGGTATATTAATGACATAGCAAAATGTTGAAAATTAGTGGAATGCCCCTTTAACCTGCCACATTCTAATCACCTAAGAGCTACTTTAGTGGTAGAACCCTGTTAGAATCTTGACTTGTACATACACTTAGTCATACAACCATTTAGCTAATCCAAAATCGGTTCCAGTAATTTAAAGCAGCACTATGTAACCTTTTCAATTAATACAATTAAATGTTGCCAAATAGTGTAATACAATATAACTTATACAATTCGGGTGGTTGTATTCTGTCCCTGTGCTGTTCTATTGAGACATTTCCATCTTGTCAATGGTCATGTTTCACCAGTCCTAGAGACACAGGATCTGACACAGATTTTGACCCTGATGGTCAATTTATCCCATGAGCAACTCAATGATACAAATGTCAGCAATGTCAAAACAGTGCATAACTCATTTAGTTGTCTTTCACCTTAAAAGCTTTAAACATATTATTATATGCAAACATAAAATAATCTTAAGAACAATATTCCAAAAACTCTTTTTATTGGTAAATGCTGGTTGCCTTGCAGAAACTCTAATTGCACACAGCTCTTCATGTTTGCATCTCCTTTATTCACTCGAAAATAGTACAGCTTAGACAAAGGTAAGGTCACAAACCAATTCATTAGACAAAGAAACAATATAAAAAATATATTAAACTCTTAAAATAAATATTCCATTACCGTTATCTATACTACTTTCTATGGTCCAGCCTTAGTAGATTCCTTACATTAGTATATTTAAAAGATTCATACAGTACAAACATGAGAACGTTTTATTTATATGTATTCTATCTTCTATTATAGTTCACATTGTTTGAGCATGTTAATGTGTACCATAATGTAACAAAGTAACAGTTTTCCCCTTTCATTAGTTTGGATTTTCACAATTGAATCCAAAGAGCTTATGTAATGGTCTAGGAAATATTTAACATGCACTGTCATAAAATATACCCATTACAAAATGACAAATATAGACTATGTATATTCTATTTTCATAGAAATTAATGCCATTAATCTCATATATAAATACTTTATCAACATTCTATAAAAGAAACTGAAATGTAGGAAGTGCACTTAGCTAGACGTTTGTCAACCCAATATGGATGTTAACAGTACAATCATCACTTTCATTATGGCGATGTTTGTTAAGACACTAAAGACAGTGTTGAATGTTAACATAACGGCGGGGCTCCACCGTGTGCGACGCGGGTCAAAAAACGAAGCGGGGCAATTTTAAAGCAGTCACCGAACGCAGCGCAACGCATCGTAGGCAGTGGAGCCACCCTTCATTGATTAAAAAGGGAACATCCCCTGACGGTGACGCAACGCTGACGCATCCAGCGGAGCCCCGGCGTAAGCTGTCACTCACAGTGTGAGGATAGTAGGGGAATGTAAAGAGTGATCCGATTGGTCCCCGCTGCTGCTGCTACGCCGATGAGCGATACCACAGGGCTGGGGGTTCCGAGGCTGCAAGCTGGTGGAGGACGCTGGGGCAGCCATGGGCAGGAGAGAAGCAGTGGTGTCCAGAGAGCCAGATGGGTAAGTGAAGATCATGCTGGCTGTGAATGGAGTGAGAGATGGAGTAGACATGAGGACCGGCGTGTGGAGGGCTTCGGATTCAGCTCCGACAGCAGCAGAGGCACTTGAGGTCACGGGTCTGACAGGGAGAGTGATTTTCGGTTTGGGCTTCCCTGGCTTTGTTTGAGATCTTTTCGAGGGCCCGGGTAGCTCGGCATCCTTTGGCTCCATCTTGACACCTCGCAGAGAGGGGAGCGCAGAGCTATAGTCGGAGTCTGAATCGGATTCCTCAATCTTGCAGATGGGCCGGTGAGCTTCCAGGATCAGCTGCAACTTGTCCTTCTGCTTCTCCAGTTCAGCAATTTCCTTCTGCAGAAGAGACTTCTCACCTTCCAAATCGTCAGTTTCCTGGGCGAGGAAAAATGTGAACAATACAATGATCATTGTGAATTATTTCACAACTAAATCTTAATATCACGCAACCGTCAAGGTTAACATTACAACATCTGTGACATTAACTCACAGCTTGCAGTGTATCCGTTAGCTCACGACGACGATTGCGGCATTTCGCTGCTGCCAACTTATTCCGTTCTCTCCTCACTTGGCGTCTCTCTAACTCTTCTGAGTTCAACTGGTGGAATGGAGAAATGGGAGTTTAGATGAAGAAAAATACTGTATGTGCACAGTGAAATAACAGGGTTACATGAAAATTGCCATATTATGTGACGACAAGACACCGTCTTTGCTTCAGGCCATCCTATACATTTCAAAGCCACTGCTGTGCAGAGAGAGAGAGACATGAAGTGACTAAACATGTCACGAGTGAAACACTACCCCCATGTGACTGCACTTAGTCATCACAGTTCAACAGCAATGGCGGCTCAGTGATCTAGAAATGTATGAGCCTTTGTACTGTTGTAACCCCTTGACTCTCATTACGTTCAACAAAAGTGTCCGGAACGCTTGATTCGGCCCATAGTTTCCCGCCCTTCTAGGATGATGAGTCACTCTCGGATCCAAGCTGTGACTCAGGTGTGAGTCATAGAAAGTGACTTGCCCTTATGAGTCACATGACACATTTCCTGTACCATGAAATTACAACTCCGAGAGAGAGAGAGAGAGAGAGAGAGAGAGAGTGAGAAATTCCATAGTTTCAGTGAAAGCAAGTGACATTTGTAAAAGCCTATGAAAGGTGTCTAAAACCTTAAGGTACGTAGAAAATCGAGACAAGCTGAAATTTAGAAGGCATCAGTATTGGTCATTTATACCAGGTTCAAGTTGAACAGTTTTGTGAGCTCTGTTATCTATATGTTTTGTTATACTTTCTGATACAAAATGTTTCTGTACTCGCAAAGGGGAAGTCCAAGCACATATGTCCACAAGTTCACTGTGTTCTCATGCTCCCAAAGTTAGTAAGGTCACATTTTGTCAATACTGTAAGACTGCCACTTTAAGTTTTGAGTGGTCATTTGAATGGCCATGCACATTCAGAGGAAATTGCGCAGCCATGTTAGACCATTACAGGATATTACACAGTATGACACATAGATGATCGTACGTGCCTCCACAGTGCGACCGGCTCACACCCAACCCGGTTCAATCCAATGATTAACTCTTTTCATATTTTGTGTTGTATGTAAAGTTCCCATGCCACCTCATGGCTGTTCAAAAGGTCATCTCACAGAGTGCACAAATGGACCCTAAACCATTTGTAACTTAGAGAGAGTGTGCAAATGGAAGCAATGGAAGCCTTACTTACAGTCCAAATGCTTCCATTTGTACACTGTCAGAGTTAAAGGTATATTCAGTGATTTCACTCAAAAAACCTTAGGTTTCGTTTTTGCCTTGGGACCCAAACTTTCGTCCAATCAGGAGTCAAAAACGAAACCTAAGGTTTTTTGACCCCCAGGGGTTAACTGGGGACAGGGAGGAACTCCTTATATGGTCAGCACACTCTATAGTAGAGAGGATTATCACAACAAAACAAAAAAATAAGTGATATTTGAATTAAGTGAAATCACTGAATATACCTTTAAATTAACACTCAAGATGTTACTATGTGTCATGTTATCACAATTCCCTTACATGCTCATCGTTCCTGCGTCTGGTTGACCCCATTGAATGTGAAGCCGCTCTTATGACGCCTGGCCGGAAGAGGTGTGCCTGCGAGGGGCCATGTATCAGAGGACGGGCCCCTGGAAGAGTTGGGTAATGCGGCCGAGGAGACTGCGAAGGGCCTGGAGGAGGAACCAATGGTTGCACCAACCACTGGAGGTCCTGGTTGGTTGTAATGGCGTTGAGACTTGGTACAAACTGACTGCTGCCTGCCATGGTAAATTTCTGTAAAACAGTTAAAAAGTTGGTGTTGATTGTGGATAAATGAAGAGGGTAAAAAAGCAATAGATCTAAAATGTACAGAAATGGGGATGCATAGAAGCATAGTGATATATCACCTTTACACAACTAGATATTAAAAGGCGTTTAAGGCAATAATAATATCACCTTTATAAAGGTAATATTATATCACCTTTTTGAAGGTGATATTATATCACCATCACCTTTACACAACTAGATATTAAAAGGCGATAATAATATCACCTTTATAAAGGTAATATTGTATCACCATCACATTTACACAACTAGATATTGAAAGGTGACATTATATCACCTTTATACAACTAGATATTGGTTGGGTCAAACTTAATTTTCTTGAAGCAATTTTACAGTTTTTCAAGTTTTCTCAATAAGCTACATTGTATTTACATACAGCTATACTGATGTAACTATACATCGGTGTTGACCTACCTGTTCCTGTTGTGTGGTTTGGGTGCTGATGGTAGACAGTAAGGATGCAGGATTAGATGATCCGGTGTGCGGTGACCCTGTCTCTCTGTTGGGGTACGGTGGGTTGCCTCTCCCTTGGTTTCCAAAGTTCCGATACATCTTTATGGTTCAAGTAATGTTCCGGTGTAAGAAAATGTATCCAATGAATGTGTCCGGTAGCTACAATATTCAGGATAGCGTCTAAACCGCTTTCGATTCTCGTTAATAATTTCAAACGTGGGACAAACCCACCTTGCTGTTGTAATGTGGCAGAGTCCAAAGCCGTGCCTCTTCAAGGGGAATAAGGAAGAAGAAATGTCCAAACGTCTTCTAAAATAATTCCAAATCCTTCGCAAGTGACATTCAATTCACCTTACGGTGTTTGGTTATGTGTGTTGGAGTGGGCAGCTGGGAGTGATTTTAAGTTTATAAACTATTGGAATATAACTAGCGCTTGCCACGCCCCCCTGCAGTTACGGGAAATAGTGTTGTCTTTTATTTCGCACGAAACTTACCACGTGCGATGACGTATATGACCATATATGGTGAGAGTTTCCTCCAGAGAGTATCCCGGGATTCCTTTGACACAATTGACAGTAGGACGGCGGGGCAGAGGCAGTCTGCTTGTATGATGTTATCCTGTTGGTCTACTAAACTAGACTGTTGCTCTCAAAATAATATCATGACATTTTAAGACAATAATATAAGAGAAAATAGAAAGTCATTATAACAATCATAACACGAATGTTAGTGACTGAAAGTTGCAAAAAGTAGGCTATACTGAAGTGTAAGTCAACGTTTTGTGGCTGTGTCTAATTGTGTTGAGGTTTGGCAGGCACTTTTACTACAAACAAACCACATCAATTGGTGCAAGCCTGTGGAGATGAGTCAGCCTATAGACAAATAATACCATTGAATAATTTCACCATCCTTTTCAACTATTCCTTTGTGCACCAGATCAATATAGAAATAAATGAGGGAACTTATGGCAGATATAGTGAGTTGGATCTGTCACAACAGCTGCTGATCTTGCACTCCCAAAGGACACAGTTCCCGGCACAAAATGATTCGTCCTTGCTGCTGACTGGTGCACCTCTGTGTCACACTACTCCTGATTCCTCCCTTGAGGATCAGAGACATATGGGTGTCAAATTGATTTCCAAGTAATACAAACAGTATATAGAATTACAGGAATCGTACGTAGTACAGTGTATGTTTATATAGCCTATTTATATTTATTTACTTACTTGTGTATTTCTTTATTTTTGAGGGGCGCTAGCCCCTCCTATATACAGGTTTAATGTTTGTGTTTAGGTCAATGTTTGACTGTTTTAAAAACGCCATTGACAATGAAGAGAAATTCAGTTTGTTTTGACACCGTTTGTTTGTTTTACATTACATCACCTAATCATATACCAAACCAA
The DNA here is from genome assembly GCF_964188405.1 of Protomyctophum parallelum. Classification (NCBI taxonomy): domain Eukaryota; kingdom Metazoa; phylum Chordata; class Actinopteri; order Myctophiformes; family Myctophidae; genus Protomyctophum; species Protomyctophum parallelum. The sequence goes on along the minus strand of NC_139711.1, from coordinate 7,315,000 downwards.
ACTCCCTCCTCGATGATGTAAGATGACAAGAGTGCCCCTCACTTCACACAGGTGTGATGTTTTATATATAAACATTCTTTTTCTTTGTAAAAAATAAGCCATAGGCCTATATATGGACAGAGGAGATTGAATTTCACTGCCATTGTTTAAACCACTTTGCTCTTATCAGCAATACCAGAAACATGAAATATTTTAGGAATGCAGCCCTCACAATGTCCCTGTTTCCATCCGAGTTATAGTTGTTATTTCAAAAGTCATATGACATGAATGAAATGTGAGACTGAGCGGAGACCAGGCATTACTGTGTAACCTATTACATTTCCAGCTACATTGTGTCAGATGTAAACCCTATCCTCCTAACCCTCAGCCATAATAAGTAAGGAAACACATCATGTAGGTTCTCCTATACCTCAGGCATGATTATTTCTTATCTGTGAATGTGGGGTAAAGGTGAATAGTCTACAGCTGTGAATAAGGACTGTGGAATGTAAAGATGACACACCCACTGTTGCTCTGATGGCATGTCACGGCATGTTGTCTGTCTTTGTCATTGCAGGCATCAGCTGGTTCTAAAGTGACAATTTAAGACCTTTTTAATACCTCTAAAATGAGTCTAATCTACAAACTATGCATAAAATATGGCCAAACTTTTTTTTATTTTTATATTACCTATAAGAAAGCAACATTTGTTTTGGTGGGTCACAGCATGAAATGTGAGAACGGCTGTTTTAATAGATGCATTACATTTCTTGAAATGAAATAAGGGAAGATGGATAATTTGTTTTTCTCTATATTTCCCCTAAAAGTTCCAATTATCCTGAGGAGGCCTTTTATAGGCTAATCTGTGGATTCACTGGGATGCCTTTACACGGTACTCACCCAAATGTCACCACATGCAAGCCACCCACACATCTCACCCACACACATCATACCCACACACAAGCGCACAGCCACACACACACACACAGACACTGTGACGCGCGCACAAACACACACACACACACACGCGTACGCACACACTCACACGCACACACACACACCCACACACTGACACACACACACGCACACACACACACACACACACACACACACACACACACACACACACACACACACACGTACGTACACGCACACTAGTCAGCCACACTACTACTGGAATTATAGTGGCCGGAATCCTGCTACCACTTTCACAATGATTTCTTTTGCCATAGCTGGGTAGCTTGACAAAAATAATCACTACATTGTACACTCAATGACAGGGTTCCTACGCAAGTATGGAAATTATGGAAAAGTATGGAAAAATATTTATGCTTCCAGACTATTACTGACAGCTGTTTTGTTTTCCCGGGCAGGCGACTTGGGGTTAGGCCCCTGGTCCGTCCCTGCCTGGTCTGTGATTCCAGCTTGTGCTGTCACTTTAGGTGCCTGGGGGTGCCATGTTTTGAAAAGCGCTATACAAATAAAGTTCATATCATAATCATATCATATCCTCCATATATATTTTATACCTTTTGATAGGACAGTAGACTGAGAACCAATAGGATCCACCGCCATGATCCCAGTGGATTTATTTGTAATTGTTATAATATAGATAACAAGTATTATATTCTGTTATTGTTCCATTCCCTGTGTGTGTTGTGTTTGTGGAGGGTAGAGAGCGCATAAGATCCGGGGTCGGTTTGATGTTTCCCATCCTGTGTTTGTGAATAGGGCAGTGTGCTGTGTAAAGCTGACCCTGCGTCAGCCACAAGGGCAGCATCCCCCAGTGGATGTTGCGTCGTTTTCTGCCACGCAGGCACAGCCTAGACATCCAACCAGTGTGGATCTCGGGCAACCAATCAGAATTGAACGGGCCCCGAACAACTAATCAGATCGAAGGGGCGGGGCCCACCACCAGCGCAGTCGGATATCCACGTAGGAAGCTACTACTAGCAACGTTAGCTCATAGGTAGGTGAGTTTCAATGTTTATATCTGTGTAACACATTGTATTCTATCGATATGTTTATTCACGTTGCTCCAGTCATTTCCGTTCTGTCCGTGTTCTGTTAATTCCATTATATTATTTGTAGTTTATGTTAGGGTTAATAGCAGAAGGTGTGCACATTACTGCTAACCCACTGGGCTGTTACACTTGTGGTTGGCTTGCTAGCTGAAGTTGAACAATAGCATAACGATAACTTATTATCAAGTGATCAAACGTGTGATCGATAGAACTTACATAACGATCCATTGATTGAAGTATTTATTAACAGTTTGGAGAATTACAGTACATTTCTGAAGCACAACTCAATACAACAACTTAACTGTGGACGACATCATAAAGCATAAAGCATTACACTTAGCGTTAGGTAGGACATTATGTGCATGTGCAATGCATTGACTGTTTCTCTATTGTTTTGTTAAAGCTGACGTTAACAGCAGTGCACGTACAATGGACCTGCCACATCATGGATATCGGGCAAGTAAGTACACAGAATAGTTTTGACAAAGTAGCTCCTGCATGCATGATTTGCCACCACCACCACTAGGAAAGTTTAGTCACAGTTCATATTCACTATTTTGTTTTGGAATTGTTCAATGCAAATTTGTGCAATGTATTTAAGTCTGCAGATCTGCATTTGGGAATGAATTTTGCATGCATGTTCCCTGCCAAATCTATTGGATTAACTAATGCATCGAATACGATTGGTTGTCACTTAAACCAAATACCATCAGTTGTCTTGCACCCTGTTCCATAAATCACAGAAATACAGAACAGTCATGTTGCCTAAACACAACATTCACTGCACCTCATTTAGTCTTTAATGTTGACTCCCTTCCTAGCAAAGCCAAGAGCTCGTGCGGCCCCACCAACAGCAGACCCCCTTCTGTTTGAAGACACCAGCTCCACAGCACCACCAATGAACAGCCAGGGCTTCTACACGCCTGCATACAATATGGCTGGGCCTGCCGGTGCTCCCCAGGGAGATGCAGGGATGAACAACCTGTTTGCTGACCCTATGGCCAGTGCTGCAGTGATGTATGGCTCCTCTCTGGCCAACCAGGGAAAGGACATGGTAAACAAAGAGGTGAGTCCTGCAAAAAAGTACACACTATATTTTGCCATGTGACAAATAGCGATCTGATCTGCTATTTGTTAAAATCGCTCATCAATCCATATGATATCTCACATGAATGCAAAAACGTAAACAGCTATGCATTGATTTGCTAGCCCAGCTATGGGCACCGGCACACTGTCGCTTCAGAAAACACCTTGAGCAGGCGTCTTTTGCAGGGTTTTAAACTTGCAGTGTCGGCATAAAAACTGAAAAGCTTGCTGACGCTACAAGCGTAAGCCGCGCACTATCGTCATTTCCATCCACCAGCTGTCTAAAAACCAGGAAGAGACGCCTGCTCTAGGCGTTTTCTTGCCACCTCTTCACGACAGTGTGCCTTCGACCTAACACCTCTAGGTCATATTTCTTATTTGTTCATGATGATGTAGTCCTACAATTAGAAATTCCCATATAGTTTGTGAATGACTGTAGGGGGGATTGCACATGATTATTAGTACTACACTACATCATCACACCATGTCGTCCATGTATCACAGGTGGGTTTAGAGAGCAGTCCCCCTAATACTGTAATTCAGTGTGTAATGTGAAAGTAAATGTAAGTTCAGCCCTGCTAGTAGCTACACAGTTAATCACTATACCACTTAAAGCTACAATCTAGGGTTTTCTTTAACAAATAAAACATTAATACAATATATACAGCACATCTGCAGATGTTGTAGGTGTCTCTATATTTTTCCATTGAGAAATGGAGGATAGGATAGGATGCCGACTGGTTGACGATGTCAAGTTTGTTTGTTGTTGAGCTAATGGCAGGTATTATGGTCTACTATTTCAAATCACAACTAGATATCAGTCAAAAACACCATCAAATAAAAAGCAAGTTACACTTTCTATCGTTTCAGGAAATATACTCATACATAATACTTTTGCATTCAGCTCAAATTAATTCTCACTAGCAGTCTCTGACTCATCCAGGGCCTCTCGTCATTGTATATTCCTTGAGCTGTATTGTAATATGACTCCTGCGTGTATTGCTGCACAGTCTGGAGATTTTCAGGGGAACTACTTGCCATCAGAATTACGTCAGCGCCGCGGTACCTGGAACTAAGTAGGTCAAGTCCCTGCAGCAATTCTGTGTTGTTTGCTCTTCCTACAGTAAATAAATGGGATATGGTCCTTCACATTAGTTGTTCCTCTTCCACAGCCCCGCATGCAGTTGACAACTGCCGTCTTCTAGTGTTATCATAATTAGTCATTTAGCTTATCCAACATTACATTACATAAAATTTAATTATTCCAATTTACAACATTATAGTGATATATGTTTAAAACTTTAAATTCCGTATGCCAACAACAAACCGATCTACAAGCTAACAACGCGTAGTAACGAATTGATTTTTGGAGTGAAGTAAGAGCCCCCTAATTCTGACCTTCTTAAATATTACCCCTGACAAAATCCAAACTGAATTAAAAAATAATATATATATACAATAAAAAACTAAAGTGAAACTTGCAAACCAATGGAAATACAAAACTATAATAAAGTGTTACAATTACAAGAGTCTACAGAATACACTAATAACATTGGCATGGACCACATGCTCCTTGTTAATGCAAGGACTCCTGTAATGTCTTGCAACTCTCCCAGTCCCTTCTCTCTGACCTCAGCTTCTTGTCTGTACAGTGTACATGTACATGCTAATTCTTGCTTTGATTCTTTCAGATCAGCAGATTTATGTCTATAAACAAGCTGAAGCATTTCTTTGCTGTTGACACCAAATACGTCGTGAAGAAACTCATGCTGCTTATGTTCCCGTACACTCATCAGGTAAACAAGTGATTTGTTTTTTTAAATATGATGTGTCAAATCACTGTACTAGTGCATGCAGGACCACTAGCCACTCAAAGAATATAATCATCCCTTTAATCACATCTTCAGTATGAGTACGAGTTTTATTTATAAACATGCTGGCGAGGGCTGACACTGGACATAAGCACTTTGTACTCGACTAAGTCTCACTCTATACTTTGAGATGATAAGATATGCCAACACTGTATGACTGTAACATTTTGTGCCTTCATTCTGTTTGCCCTGCAGTACCTACACTATGTTAGAACTATATATCTATCTGACACCCCAGTATCATTTAGAACTGATTTATATCTGTCTTATTATGCCGGGAGGTGCAGGATAGTGTGATAGACTAGTACAACCAGCCTTGTGGTTAGAGTGTCTGCCCTGAAACTGGGAGGTTGGGGGTTCGATCCCTGGCCGGGTCATACCAAAGACTGTAAAAATGGGACCCAATGCCTCCCTGCTTGGCACTCAGCACCAATGGGTTGGATTGGGGGTCAAATCAACTAATGATTCCCGAGCGAGGCGTATGCTGCGGCTCACAGAGATGGGTCAAATGCGGAGAACAAATTTGACTTTTGACTAGACTCAAAAATAATGATTCCCGTAGAAAAAGAACAGACCGAGAAGTACATTTTTTATTTCACCATTTATTTAAGGACAGAATGCTGGAAACGCTTCAGCAAACTTTGTTGAAATCTTTTTCTTTTTTAAGTATCATTGATTCAAGTCAGGTTGAAACCTTGTTTTATTACATTTCCTGCAACAATGTGTGGCAGGGCATTGTAAAACAATGGGTGCACAAACAAAATTACTTGAGAATAGATGGGAAGATTTTGATGAAATCTTCGGTTTCATTAAAATCACAGACAGTCATGCTCAAAATCAAGAACTGATGGGTGGATTTTTATGAAACTTGGAGGGATTATCTGTAGGTTGCCTCAAAGAGATGGTTAAAGTTTGCATAAAAAATGCAGACAAATTTTATTAAACTAGGTGTCAGTAGCTGCACCTGAAGAGATAATGAAAGGGTCAAAGTGGCCAGTAAGATTTCTGGGAGAACCCAAGCCCAACTCGAAGACCTGTACAAGAGGCAGATGTTTAAGAGAGCCTCCTCCCTCCTGGAGATCTCGGATCACTATACTGTTGCCCTCAGGTCGTCGACTGAGGGTGCCCACTACAAAGGAATACGAGACTGCTCGCCCCTTTACCAACTCGCCCCGGGCGTACTGCCGGCGGAACAGCGCGGCCTGGTATTCCTAAAGTAATCTAAGTACTGAGAACATTAGCTGTTTCAACATGGCCAGGGATTTATTCACATGCTGTCACACGCATGTGGAAATTAATTGGTATTAATACTTACATTTTGAGCTTATAGTGTCCTCAAGTGGTGGAAAGATATACGGTCTATTATGAAATGATACTAAGAGCATCACCTGCACCAACACATCATCACATTGGTCCTAAAGTAATCTAAGCAAATTATGCTTAAACGGTTAGGTAAACCTAACCTTATTCCTAACCTCAACCTCAGTAAAACAATGCCTAAACCTAACCCTATTCCTAAACTTAACCCCAGTAAAACTATGCCTAACCCTAAACTTATTTCTAACCTTATTCTCAGTAAAAACAAAATAAAGAATACAAGAACCGCCGCACCGAGCTGTCGGCGTGAGGTCGGCGGAAAAAAGCTGGGGCGAGTTGGCAAAGGGGCGAGATGACCTGTTGCCTACAAAGACTATCAAACTATCCTTTGTCCCGGCTGTTATTCAGCTGCTGAACAGCACTTTATTCTTGCCTCTTTGCACATATTGCACACTAATGCACTTTTGGTGACTCTGCTACTTTTGAATGTCATGAATTCTCTGTCTCTAGTGCCCTGTTCTTAGATTTAGTCTTCTACAATTAGTGTTTTGAATGTTGTTTGTTATGTGTATTTTTGGGGTGCATACTTAGTTTAGACTAGTCATTGGTTAGACATGGGTTAAGGTTAGGTTTAGGTGTGCTGCCCCGTGGGAGGTTAGGTTTAGGGTGAGGGTTTGACTTTGAGATAGGTTGTAGTTGTAGGACTAATGACTGTTGTTGGTGTGGGCAGGTGTTTGGACCACCAGGTGCATTTGTTTAATTTTATTAATGTGATTATTTCTATGCTCATTTTTCCAGGATTGGGAAGTTCGTTACCACAGAGACACTCCACTAACACCAAGACACGATGTGAATGCCCCTGATCTTTACATACCCAGTAAGTTAATCTGTGGCGTGCAGACTTTTAAAAAATCTATTAACACAGTTAACTATAAGTTTAACTCAGCAGCACTTTTATTATCTTTCAGCAATGGCTTTCATCACCTACATTCTGCTGGCGGGGATGGCTCTTGGCATTCAGAAAAGGTGAAAATGTTTTCCTGTTAAAACAAAATAATAATAATGCTAAAGTAGAATCCATAGCAAACTAATACACTGGAGCACAGAACTGACTGACACAGTGAATAGCAGGCAGGCTGACAGTGAAGTAGTATAACGGCAAAAAGCCAAAGAGGCAATGCAATTCAGTGTGTCTGGATTTATTTGAGACAATGTCGCACAGTTGATGGTCAGTGTCCGTGCGCGCCAGCCATCAAGCACACCGTCATCAGGAGGATTAAAGTGTGTTATGCAAGTGTACCCGGGTGCGTTGTTGAATCTCGGGCAATGTGAATCATGGCCATCGGGGACCAGGCAACCGTATTCGGAAACGGTTCCAATGAAACGGATTCAGTCCGTCTCAGTGTGAATCCCCTATAAGAGTCTCTGAATGTGTTCTTAACAAACCATAGTCCACTCAGTGTATTCACTTTTAAGTGTAAATACGGTTCTTCTTTACTAAGTGACCGGTATTATTTAGTGATATGATGATGTATTTATGTATGTATTGTAATATATTGTAATTGTAATGTATGTACATACATTATGTACCGTATGTATTCTATGATGTAGACTGAAAGAAAAATACATTAGGCTAATTTTAGTGTCAACACCTCACAAAATTATGTCAAAACAGCAACAACTTTTTGTGGAGGACCTTTTCCGACAGTCGACAGTACCTCAGGAAAAATGAAAGGTTGCAGACACTTAATAAAATTAGCAAACTCTGATTGGTTGGTGCTGTCAACAAGTCAGACGGTATGAATGTTTAAAACTCAGAACGGTGTGAATCACGTAGTGTGAATCAATATAAAACACAGGCAAAAGTGGCCATGAATGAACATTCATACTGTCTACGGTTTAGTTCTCTGTTCAGTTTTTATATTGATATTTATTTAACCATGGTAATTCCACAGTGAATGAAGAATATATTCTTTTTTTGTTGGTTTCAGTTTGAGTTGATGCTGAGCCATTCAGGTTGAATGCCAAACAGCTGCAATGATGACGTTTGCTCAGTGGATAGCATCATTGTACTCAATGAATGTTCGAGAGTACGGTGTGCAATGTTTGATTGCATATAAAATGTGTACAAATTCATAACGCCTCCAGTAAATGGTTTGAATGAGGCCGTTCTGTGTTCCCTCCCAGGTTCAGTCCTGAGGTTCTTGGACTGTGCGCCAGCACTGCTCTGGTGTGGCTCATCATTGAGGTGTTGGCCATGTTGCTGAGTCTGTACCTGCTCACCGTGCACACAGACCTGTCCACCTTCGACCTCATCGCATACAGTGGATACAAATATGTTGGGTAAGAGCTGCATCATACAGTATGCCATACAGTATGCCTAGGCTGTCATTCTGGTCATGTCAGCATCTTTGTCTTCAAAGCAGATACTTTGAACATGCTTTGTCCCGGTCAGAGACGAAATGTTTTTTATAATCGTCATGGGCCCCCCCCCCCCCCTACCCCACGCCACAGCGCGGGGAAAAAGTTGTTGTTTTTCGTTTCACACTAAACCCAAGTGTTTAGGTTCTAAACACTTCTTTGTAACACTTTTTAAACGTGTCACACTACAGAAACAGGAGATAGGCTCCTGCCCTATGGGCCTCATAGCTCGGCAAGGCTACTTGGTGTTTAGATTATAAACCAAAGAGCTGGAGCATGTTTAAATGCCATGATTGCACTGAGTCATCTTCCTTCTGAGTCATCTTCCTTCCTTGTCCACAATGACAAGGAATACCTTGTCATTGTGGACAAGGAAGTAGCCTAAGCACAGTAGTATGAATACCCTACCTGGCAGGTGAAAACAAGATTAGCATTTGAATGCCTGATCTGCATGTGTACAAGCGGACAGGCAACTTGTTTGCTCCAGCTAACAATTGTTTCCGGATCTTGTCACATTGGTATAGTTTACTTAAGATCGCAAGTGCAGAGCCTTCCCAGCCAGTTTTGAGGTGCTGTTTTGGACCACGGTCAATCCACATTGCACTTCATCTTTCCTCTTCCTCTCCCTTGTTACTTGACTTCTGTCACAAAAAGAGAAAAACAGTGCAATATCAACTGAGTATGTAGTGTAGTATAAATTAGGCATTGCAAGGGAGAGTCCTCCCTAATTCCCAAAATATCAGGTCCATCTTTATGCTTCTTCTTTCATAGTGCTGTGTGGTTTACTTTACTGTGTTCTTGTGTGGTAGGATGATCTTCACGGTGCTGTGTGGCTTACTGTTTGGTAGTGATGGTTACTACGTGGCCCTTGCCTGGTCCTCCTGTGCTCTAATGTTCTTTATTGTAAGTATTTGAGAAAGAAAATCATCGTCTACTGCATTTTCTGTCTGGTGTGATATGATTCGTTATCAATTGTTTCTAAATCATTCTGGCATATTGTTAAACTGTACTAAAGAAACCGGCTTTAAATGTTTTATGTATACGTTGACTGCCACTCCCGACTCAAGTTTCCAATTTGTAGGTTTAAAAAGTGTGGTTAATCTTTTGTATTTGAAACTATTGTACAACTAGTTATTTATTTTATTATAACCTGCTAGTAAGTAGTAAACAATATTACATTGATTGTCTCTGTAGGTTCGTTCTTTGAAGATGAAGATTCTCTCCTCTCTCTCCTCTGACTCCATGGGGGCCGGGGCAAGTGCCAAACCTCGGTTGCGCCTTTATATCACCGTGGCCACCGCTGTCTTTCAGCCAATCATAATCTACTGGCTCACCTCTCACCTGGTCAGGTGACCGGGAAGTGTGTATTTTACCGGCAGTCCATTTGAAATGGACCCACCTCCACCAAAACAAAATCTCTGTTGATGATGCTCACCTACACATGTGGTCGTTGAGTGCAACTGTTTCTATACCTGCCTTTCTGTTCCGGAGTCAGTCAGCTCAGTGCATACACAGTGAAGGATGAGCTGTCATTATTTGTGTTGAACTCATGTTGTGGAAGTGTTGAAAATGTTCACACCAGCACAGTGAATGAGATTTTGTTCAAGAATAGATGTCTCACGGCATGGCTCATGTGTGTAATTCAGATAATGCTTTTTTCTTTTGGCCACTTAACTTTAAGGACAAGGGCTTTCATTGTAAAAAGCATAGACTTGTTTGATTACAATTGTACTGGGTACTTGTTACAAAATGGATCTCTTTTTATAATACCTTAACTTTAAATTAATGTTCATTAATCATCAACACACACACAAATCCAGAGTAGACCTATACAGATTCTGTCTTTGATGTTGGTACATTATTGCCTAATTTATACTTGATTGTACGACAGTGTCCTACTCCAAACATAGCAGATTTAACAAGCATACAGCACGTCGCATTGTGGTTGCGATGCATTGTAAGCTTGTAGATGTAGATTGGCTATTTTGCCGGCCCCATTAAACAACTATACCGTATGTATAAATCAGCCTTACCAGTTTCATCTCTATTTATCTTCAGTTGACAGCATGACAGTTTTTTTCTCTCTTTTGTAGAAAAAATAAATATATTTAGCTTTGTGTATTTAAACCATGCCTTTTGCTTTTGTTGTGAAAACTGATTTCATTGGAATGTATTCATGTTTTGCTTAACAAGAGCTCTCGCGTGCCGGCCCAGGGGTGGTCGAATCATGTCTTTATTTGGTCGTACTCGGGACAGTGCACATGAACACAATGAACACAGTGTAGCCTGTCCTAAATATGCTGGATTTTGCTAAACCTAGGCTACAAAACAATCTAGAAATAAAGACATTACAGTACAACACAACATAAGTTAACAAAACACTTATGGGATCGGTAGGCTATATCAACAAAGATGATAGGCTTTATCTAATTGTCTCCACCAGGCCGAAGGCATGGGGAGAAAGTATATTTTTGTCCGTGTGTGCGTGCGTGTGTCCGTCCGTCCGTCCTTCCGTCCGTCCGTTACCAGCTAATCTCCGGCACCGTTGGCCCGATCCATGCCAAACTTTGCACACACACTCCCTGGATGCCAACGACGAACCTCTGCCCCAAATATTCCTCAACGACCTGTTATAGTGCCACCATGAGGCCGATTTAGGCAAAACACATTTCTGTTTATTACTGTACACATTTTATCCATACATCACACAATTCGGTATACACTATCTCCATAGTCATGTGATCAACACGGATCTGCACCATTTCCCATCTTCCATCCCGATTGGCTAAGATTGGCTTCCAAAGCTCACATGATTGGTCCGTTTCGAACAAAATGCTACAAATCACAAACGCAGTGTGCAATTTCTGTGAAATTATGCACGCACATTTCCACTAGGCCGAGGATGACATACATGCCACTCATTTTCTCCCCCAAATCAGCCTCATGGTGGCGCTATAACAGGGCAATTCCTGTTTTTACCTATAACTGCATCGATCTGTATACAACTTATGTATGCACTCCCTAGAGGCCATGGAAAAACATTTTCCCTGCATCCCTCCACATCTGCCGGTTATAGCGCCACCATGAGGCCGATTTCTGGAAAACACATTGTTTATGTTAATTGCACAGATTTCATCCAAATCTCACGCAAATCGGTACACATGATCTTTGTAGTCATGTGATCAAGACGAGTCTGTTGGATTTCTCAGATTCTACACTGATTGGCTAAGTATACCTTCCACTATAAACTTTTTCTAGTTTATAGTGGGCCTCTATAAGGAAAGGGGGTGCCATTTGGTGAATGCCTTCTGCTGCTTTTGGTATGAATTAAACTAATCTGCGTTATATGTAATGATAACAATATCCTGAGCTGACATCTATTTATTTTTAACATAAATGGTGAACTTACTTTGTCATTTCGATAGGTCACCAATTGCTTTCATCACGGGGCGGGAACGCGCTTGGGGCGCGTAATGGCTAAAGCGTCCTTTTGGTCACTATGGAAACGCTTGTCTGGGATAGAACGCGGAGAGTCTCCGGAATCTGTCTACAGAATGCTTTAGAATTTTACCTTTAACTTTTGAATGACCAGAGTTTTTGTAGCCTACTGCAAGAACGATCGAACACAGACATAACCTCGGCACCGTCATTTGGTAAGCAACTAATGCACGCTATTCTACCGTGAGACTCAAGGCTTGATCACGTTTATCTACATCACCACAGAGGTTATGTTACCTCGCAAAACCAAAAGGCATGTCTGTAACTTAATATTTCTGCGCCATTTTCCCATTGAGGTGTATAGAGCCATGCGGCATTGTGTTCAGACAGAGCAGGTATAGGTATAGGTTCAGGCTGATAAGGCTAACTCACATTAATTTAACATATATAGCATATGCTGTCTATTTGGGACGTATAGGCTATTTGCAAATAAAGGTCGATTTCAGTTCATTGTTTATTTAGCTTACACCTTGCCAATGTGCCACTAATAAGAAAACGGTGAGTGAATCAAACTTTTCCATGATGATCTATACCATCTGTTCAGACACCTGCAGCAGTAGTCTATATTAGCATGGTACAAAATGAGAGACAGGTCGGTATAGTTGAAGGTGTATGCATGCCTGCAGTGGACTTTGAAACTATTTTGTGAATGCTCATCATGGGGGGAAAATTGTGGACAACATTTAACTCTGAATCAAGGTTGGGTTAATGTTTTCTATTATTTTTTATAGATCAGCACCAAAAACAACTTTGAAATGGATCTGGAAATCTTCACCCTGCCCTATAGCTGGCCTAATTATAGTTATACCAGGTGTAAACTAAACATATGTTTATTGATTTTTCTTTACAACATAGTAGTTTCAAAGCAATTTTTCACATATATCCCCCCCCCCACAACCCCATGGCATCACAAATACTAAACAAAATCTTTGAAGAAACATCAGGAAATGTCCATAAATACAGAACAAATTAAAAAATAATAATAGGGTGTAAACTATTAATGACAGCTTAAATACACTAATCTCCAGAGCACATTTCTTGTTGTTTATTTCGGTTTCACATGGCAGTTTACAAAACTGAAATAAATACATAATAATATAATATAATAAAAAAAATATATATATAGGCTATATATATATATATATATCCCCCCAAAATACACATAAAAAACCTAAAGACATGCATGAGTATTCTAAACAAGGGATTAAATACATTTAGCTCCTATATGACACTAAAATGGGACGCCCTACCAACAGCCATTAAGACATGTGAGTCCTTTGACTCCTTCAAAACCTCTCTCAAAGAGCACCTACGGACGGCTGCAATTCGAAACTGGCCCCCGTAAATAAAGTCTGAGTCCCCCCACACCCCTTTTCCCCCATACATTACATGTTTTCCCTTTTTGACTTTCTTCCCTGTTTTTGAGGGGCGCTAGCCCCTCCTATATATACACGGCTTTTGTCCCCACACGTCTCATATTTGCCATTGACAATGAAAGGAGAAATTAGGTCATCTGTGCCTCAAATATGACATAAAAATTAAATGCCATTGACAATGAAGGGAAAATTTACGTCATATGTAGACGAGCAAATCGGCTAACCAATCACATAAATGCAGTTCATGAGATGATGTATGATGATGTATAATGATAAGAGTGCCCCTCACTTCCCACAGGTGTGATTATTTTTAATTATAGAAGTGTATTATTTATGTTCTGATGAATTGAAAATGGTGGACCCTGATGTAAACAAGCTGTGTGCTTTTCATGGTGTTGTCCACAAAGTCACAGTTTTAGTATTGACTTGTGCTTTCGTTTGAAATGTACCCATTCAAATACAAATTTCAATCAATCAATAAAAAAATAAAACACCATTTAACTAATAAAACATTTAAAAGTATGATAAAACAAACACCTTTTGTATAGATCAAGCTCATGCAGCGGCTCTTAGAAGCACCACCTATAGAGCTCCATATCATTCATCTGTTTTATTTGTTGCTTCTCCTCCAACAGATCTCCAACTTAATGAAGCTGGGCCTCTGGAGAACAGATGGAGAGTAGCTCTCACCCACTGCCATCCCTCCCTCTGCCTTCTTCCTGGCATAACAACCTACTGGGAGGATGTCTGCCTTTGTCTTCCACTCCTGTGCATACCTCAAACACCCCCATATCGTTCCCACTTTCTCCTCTTTCCTCCCCTTCGTCTCCTACGTGTCTTTCCCCTACAGCCTTAGAGTCCATTCACTACTCCTCTCTCCCTCTCTCCCCTCTCTCACACTGCCTCAATGAGCCAAACACACACTGCCTCGGCTCAGCGAACGCCTCCGACCAGGACGACTTGACCTGCCTCAGCTGGCTGCACCAGAGGTCCAACTTATTGCCACTGCAGCCCATCCACAAAATTACACCACTGCCCCTGCTGGAGGCACAGTCCACAGCAGCTTCCCCTTCATCCAAGCCCCCATATTCCTTCAGCAGTCTAATCTTCATGGCAATAGAGGATTCGCCAAGCAAGAGTCTTCCGGTGAAAGGCATCTACGAGTGGATTGTGAACAACTTCCCATACTACAGGACGGCTTCGGGAGGCTGGAGGAACTCTGTTCGACACAACCTGTCTCTGAGCAAAAGTTTCCGTCGCATTAACAGAGACAAGAGCCAGGTGGGCTCATTCTATCAAATGAATTATGTTTGCTTTCTTCATTACACATTACACATGAGAGGGTAATGTGTAATGAAGAAATCGAACATAATTAGTACACAGCATTGAGATATTGTGTCTGATATTTCATCTAAAACGGATGGTGAGATGTTGTTTTAATGTATTTCTCATGGTGCTTGATGTGTTTCAGTCTGTAGGGAAGGGGTCACTGTGGTGTGTGTGTCCAGAATATCGGCCAGCTCTCCTTGAGGTCCTCAGGAAGACACACTTTTACCACAGCACTAACAGTAACCTGTTGAACAAGCCTACACTGTAAGTATGAACAACACCCACAGTAACCAGTATATGTAATGTCAAATATTAACCTTTCCAGAAGTCCTGCTGTTTTGTCTGGATGGTCACTGGGAATGGTAATACGATTACACATTTCTGGGCCGCTGTCCAGTTAAAACAAAAACATGAGGTAGTTTGCTCCATTACCCTCTGAATATTTCTGCTGCCTGCACATGTGTACCCTGTGAATGATTTTTATATTTTTAGCATCCCTCTAAATATTTATGACAATCTGATATTGACTGTATTTAATTAAACCACCCTGTCAACTTCTGACCAAACCTTGAATCTAACCTTTTTGTGCTGTGTTTATTTGTGGAGCAGGTTGGAGGGAGCTGATTATGGACTGGATATGGCTTGTGATTCTTCAGAAATCTCAGGTTGGTAGTAGGGTCACTATTAGGGTGTACTATTTACTACAATATTATACTAGAATATACTAGCAGTATATATAATCTTTACAAATGTCTTTTCACCCTCCACAAAAATGTACTTGCTGGTGTAAACGTTATGTTTGCACCTTTATTACCGGCTTCTTCATTCCTCACCCTGGCTCTCAGCATGCAACATTGTTCCTGTGTTTGTGATCCGTTGCCATGATAACATCCTTCGATTACCATGACAACCCATAGTCCCTGCAATAGGCTGTCTCCTTTAGGTTCTGTCAATTTATTTCTGGGCGAATATATGTGCTATATTTGTGATAGAACAAATAACAAGCAGGTTGCCTTGAATGTAAATTTTGTCTTACATACCGTGCGCTACATAACCACCCCAAAAAAAGAATAAGAAAAAGAAAGAAAAAAAGAACTTCCAATTCTAGTTTTTGTGTTCTGTGGAACAGATTCCCTGGCACACCTCCTGGCAACGAATCCCTCACCTCACGTCCTGACTTCAGACAACCCGACTTTCTCAGAAAACCCAAGTTGCCCTTTAACCCCTGACCACGAGGAGCTTGTCACCATGGAGAATGTGGAATACCAGGACGACATAGGAGGCGGGGACATGGAGAAAGACCCCCTATCAGACAGCGGCTACATCGAGTTACACTACTACCAGTATGACCAGTACCAGTACCTGGTTCTCCCCGGGGAGACTGAACTGGATCTAGAGACGGTGGAGATCCTTCAGCTTGACGCCGAGGCCCAAGAGGCCGCTGGTTCACTGCTGGACCTGGCAGGCAGCGGACATTAACTGATATGAGCTGATTTATACAACCTTGTACAAAACTTGTCTGATGGTGCGGTGAAGTGTGTGCATAATGGTCCTCCACAGATGTACAATAGGCCCAGATTTGTGATCTGGTATGGTCCTTTAAATTGATCAGAGGTGGACTGATGAGATTTTACAATTATGCTGCTATGTTATGCTATGTTGACAGACACTGCCCTGAGATGTTTATGTTGGTATGAGATTATTTTAATAACCTTTATCTGAAGCACTAACATGACTGTAAATCACATTCCTTCCCATTTACTCACTTCTGGTATTTGATATATCACAGATATTGTTTTTTATTATCATTTCTCTTTCTTGTGTAGCCTTCCCTGCAGCTCAACTCGGGCATATCTGAAAATGTAATATTACATCATAGGTTACATAAGAAAGAAAAACAAAAAAAAAACAAGTAGGCCTATGTTCTTTGACTTCTTTGAACTGAGTGTTTATATATTTCACAGTGAGGGTTTGTTAAAGGTGCAGTAAGTTATTTCCTTTCGTGAAAACAAGTGTTAAATGGCTCTTCTGATAGCAATGATTGCTACAGTGTTTGGCCAGTCACCCTTCCAAGTCATAGTAGGCTAAGTGATGATACAAAGATCTGAGAGCAGACACATTTAAATTGATGATCTCTCCTGACTGGATGAAATTGACAACCCCTCTGAAAATGCATTTTTTGTTTATTTAAAATATGGAGTGATGGGGAGGCCCTCTCACTCTATCAATGATTATTACCTGAATGTTACTGTGAATATAGAGCATTAACCTTCTCACAAAAACATTTGTTTAAACCGAAAATATCACTTACACTACCTTCACAAAATGTATTGTTTAGTCTATGTCATGTTCTGAATCTGTAGCTTATCCGATTTAAACAGATAGCTGAAAAGACTGCTGAAAGACCATGCTGCAGGCCCGCACAGCATCACAAGTTGCTTGCAGCATCCTTTTAATTCAAATTGGAGAGATAATGTAATAATGAAGTCACTGCCATGCCACCTCGATCCAATTAAGAGTAGAAGGGATTTATGTCTGAACACTTTTGTCAGAGAAACTTTTCACTTTTCTTGAATAAAAACGTTAGTTTTGGCACATTTTCACGTTTGCTTTTGCACTAATATGCACTTGTATTTGTCACCACAGTCACTAGAGGGCGTACAAACCAAATGTGCAAATCATCATAGTCTATGGTCGAGGGTTGAGTGCAGTGCATTTTGTTCTGCGTGCCGTGCAGCTGACCCTACACTTTGCGAGGCAAAACGTCGATTTCTCGCCCTCAGATCTGCACATCGTGGGCCTACGTCTTATATACTCTAAGGCCTACGTACATCTATTCTAGACAAAACGTAAGATAATCCGCTCAGTCGTGGTTTCTCTTGGAAGTTCCGTATTCGTAGCCCAACCCTACAGCTCCAATATCTACTTTGGAAAATGTAGTTCAGACAACGATCAAAATAACCGGGGGTGACTGACTCTAAAACTACAATTCCCATACGCCACCTAGCGTGCAGAAAGCGGAAGCGTTTAAAAAAATGTGGAAAAAACTTTTCATATTTGTTTTCATGCCAGCAGCCACAGCAGCAGGATTTTGTCGGACTTGTGTGCACTCCTGTTGCAATAATCTGTGTTAGGATACACCACAGGTAATATTGACAACACGTGTTTAAAATAAATAAGTAATAACATATGTTTTAAACCACAACCCCGATCCGGGGACCGGGATGAAGATTGTAAATACTGTTTGATTGATACATTATGTTTGGCTATTCGGGATGAAGGATATTGGCAATCCTGTTTGATTGTTACATTATGTTTGGCTAACGTGTTAGCTTTTGGTTCAATGCACGTGAATTAACCTTCAATGTAGACGCAATCTTTATAAATTAACGTTAACAATCGCGCCCACTGCATCTATTTTAAGATTTAAACTCTCGCTAGATTCTCTACGAGATTATTCTCGTAGAGCACATTGTCAGTGACTATAGGGAGAGATTCCATCCATGATCTATATGGGGCTGCTACATTGTCATTATTGCCCCTTTCGGTAGCCTTGTTTACCTTTTCTGTATTTGGGACGTCGACCAGAAAAGGTAAACAAGCCTCCCGAAAGGGGCTACTACTACTTATTTTCTTGGTTTTAAAACGTTACATAACGTTAATCAAGCAACTGCTAAGACTGTACTTCTTGTTGCGACCCATGGGCCCATTTGGTATTAGGTATTTGACCTGTTGATTTTGAAAGCATGCAAGCAGCAGGCATGTGTATCTTAAAAGTTGTTCTGCATGGTTGTAAAAGTAAAGTATAGTCTGCTGCTATTTCATACAACGAGAAAGATAATTTGTACTCTCTGACTGACTTAAGTACAGAGTTGTCTCCTGCAGTAAAGGTGTGTTAGAACAACACCAGGTCATAAGTGGCATGCCATGCATGCCTCTTATGACCTG
This sequence comes from Protomyctophum parallelum, assembly GCF_964188405.1. Classification (NCBI taxonomy): domain Eukaryota; kingdom Metazoa; phylum Chordata; class Actinopteri; order Myctophiformes; family Myctophidae; genus Protomyctophum; species Protomyctophum parallelum. The sequence continues at coordinate 7,296,151 of NC_139711.1, read as the reverse complement.
GTGTTGTTCTAACACTGACCTGGTTCTGACACACCTTACTGCAGGACACTAACTGATGGGCGTCATTGCCTTTGTTGTGGTTTTTAGGAGGGTAGTGCTTTTGCTGTAGGTTAGGCCTATTATGGACCTACCCCTCCTTTCCCGTCACACACGCACGCACACGCCACTCCCTATCTCACTCACCATGGGCAGGGTTAGCTTCCCAGACAGCAACAATGACGTCCATTCAAAAAGCTAAAAGGAATCTGTGTGGTTGAGAGCATGCTGTACCCAGAGGGCCCATCGGAGCAACCTAAAGTCAGCCTCACACAGAGCTAAACATTGTCTCTGATTTCTGTTCATGAGCACTCATAGTCAAAGCTATCTATCAGCTTCATGCATGTGTTAAGGTGATTCATTCATAGTCAAAGGTCATCCCGCCCACTTTCATGACGACGGCAGACCCAGGAACTAATTCCCCATTCATTTTCTCCATAGACATTTCAATTTCAATTTATTTATAGATCTGTAAGCCTCGGATTGTGACAAATCATGACAACAAACACAAGTTTTTGGGCCGAACACATAATTAAAAAGAAGAAAAGGGCAGGTTGTTTTTCTTCTGTTTGTTTGACCCAGTTTGTTATGATTTGTCATGATCCGAGTCGGCTTTGTTAGAGGCTTTAAAAGTCTTTATATACCGTAAATACTTTTTGGGACTGCAACATTCTATAAGCTGTGGTGAGTGGTCTGGCCTTTACGTTAACCTTTCACATGCTTAATTTATCATCTCTGCAGGGAACCGTAACTTTAGTCATGGAGGGTGACCCACATCCAGTCCAAATTGTTTCGGTGAGCAAGGAGGATCATTCCTTCACTCTGGATACAGAGGCTTTGGGTCGGGTTCTGTTGGCCCCTGAGGTGCGAGACAAGCCTGTAGTGGTCCTGTCAGTAGCTGGAGCCTTCCGCAAGGGAAAGAGCTTCTTGCTTGATTTCATGCTACGCTACATGTACAGGAAGGTGAGTTGTAATGTGATGATTGTCCACACCTCCCCTCTCTCTCCCGCTCTCACTAACACTTTTTCCACACCATACTGTATATATTGGCCTCCATTTCCCTCCCCAAACTTTGATGTTATGACACGCGTGAATCTATTTTGCGTCCGAGCATAGACATGGTAACGCCCCGCCTGCCTCTGATTGGCCTACCGACGTTGCCTATGCACGGACGCAAAATAGATTAACGCTTATGACACTTAACTGCAAATGAATTGCATTCAGATTACATACAGTAGTTGCTCTAAATGCTAAAACATAGTACCATGTTGGTGTTGGCAGAAATTGTTGCTATTTTGTAAAATGTGTAATTTTTATTAAGGCATTGTTACAAATTTCTATTCATAAGGTGCTGCATGAACTTGATAGTTTGTGCATATAATAACATCATGCATTTATGGATTCCAGGTTGAAAGTGTGTACAGTCTTCTAAATGTACTTTGTGTTTGGTCAGGATGATGACAACTGGTTGGGTGTAGATGATGAGATCCTGACAGGGTTTAAGTGGAGGGGCGGTTCAGAACCGGAGACCACAGGTATCCAGCTGTGGAGCAAGGTTTTCCTTGTAGCAAAGGGTGACGGAACAGAGGTACACACGCACACGCACACGCACACGCGCACGCACACACCCTCTGCTGGCTGCTATGCTATCAACCCCTCAAACAAGCTGTTTAATTTGAATGACAGTTTTTGAAAGCCAGCCTGGATATTACCTCTGTTATGGTTTTCTACTGCAAATTTCCAATGGAATTTCTGCATTGAATGTTTGATAAATTACGACAGTAAGCACCATAGCAAACAGGCTTACCGGTATGATATTCACAGTGCGCACACATTCTTCAACTTCAACAATTTTGAACCACATTAAAAGTGCATAAACACCACTTGAAAACAATAAACTTAGAGCTGCCATTAATGTTTATTTTTTATTTTTTTAAACATATGTTTATTGATTTACAAAGAAGTATTTTCAGAACAATTTACATATATTCCCCCCCCCACATCCCCATGGCAGCACAAATACAAACAAAATGATTTGACAATAAATACAGAACAAAAATAATGACAAAACTAAAAATAAAACGAAAATAAAATTACATACAGTTAAACAAAACACATTACATACAGTTAAACAAACAAATGCAAAGTTCCCTACCCCCACCCCACAGCTGACTACTCCAATTAACCACTATACATCCAAAGCCTCTTCAATATCACCTCGCTTAATGAAGTCCAAGAACTTCTCCCATATCTTATAGAATACTGCAGGTTTCTTCCTAATTACATATGTTAGTTTTTCATGTGCCAAACTGGTTGTTAAGTTCCTCAGCCAAAAGCCGATCGTAGGGGCATTGACATTCTTCCAACATAGCGCAATTGAGCGTCTGGCCTGTAACAGGCAAAGGTCGGTCATTATTTTTTCATTACTATTTAGTGTGCAATTTAATGGATAAATACTGAGTATACATAATTTAGGACAAAGAGGAACTGGACCTGATGTAATCTGAGAGACATAATGGACCACAGACCTCCAGAATGTTTTAATCTCCTCACATTCCCATAAGCAGTGGAACAGTGTACCTTTATGTTCCCCACATTTATAACATAAATCAGGAATGTTTGGATCAAATTTATTTACTTTCTCCGGAGTTATGTAAGTTCTCATTATCCAATTATACTGAATTAGTCTTAATCTAGTATTGATAGTTTGTGTTTGTGCCTTGGAACATATTAAACCCCAATCAATTTCTGAGATTTCCTCTTGAAGGTCCTGTGTCCATTTTTGTCTTATTTTCTCCGAGTCATCTTTATGAAACCCTTCTAGTATACCATACATTTGTGAGACCAACCCCTTTCTTAAACAATCCTGTTTGGAAAACCTCTCAAGCACTGTTAAAGGAGGTTGTTTTGTATTTTTGACACATGTAATAATAAAGTTTCTGATTTGCAAGTATTTAAAGAAGTGGTTTTGCGGTACGTCATATCTCCTCCTCAGCCCCTCAAAAGACATTAGATTGCCATTCTCATATAGATCCACCACTTTCTTTAAGCCTTTATTGAACCATAATTTAAATCCCAGATCCCTTCTAGCTGGAATAAAAAAAAAAAATCCCCAAATCGGTGCAAAGCAGGACAGCTCTGGGGTGTTTCCCATGAATTTATGGATTTCAAACCATATATTTATAGTATTGATTAGTGATGCACCGAATATTCGGCCGCAGAAAATATTCGGCAGAAAATGGCTAAATATGCATTTTCGGCCTATTCGGTTTCGGCCCAAATAGGCAGAAAATATATCACCGAATAGTGTATGCAATTAATGCATTCAAAGAGCTGAATAAATGTTTTATGGATCCATAATAGTGATTATTATTTAAGTTAAGTTTTGCCATAACCATAACATAACATTTGTAGAATCAAACTCAGGTTAATGGGTTAAGTGAGGATACTAAAACAGCGATATTCAGTTACACTTCATACCAATGATACTGTGCGGGTGTAGGTATGTTAAGTGATAACCACTTTCAACATGGCATTATAGGCAAAAGCTTTCTAAATCTTTCACATTTTCCAAACATCTACAAGCTTGTAGGTCAACATTTTTTTCTATTTGTTGTACAACAAAGTATATAGTGCTTAAGTGGCATTCTGGACTAGACCTGTATGGCTGGAAACATTGTGGTTGCAAGGACTGCATTTCTGACCTTTCAGATACAGGACTGTGTCACAGTCATTACCCGGTGATTGAGAGATTATTTATTCTGTACTTACTCTGTATAAACATACTATTTTAACTAGTGATGCCCCGAATATTCAGCCGCAGAAAATGTTCGGTTTCGGCCCGAATAGGCAGAAAATATATCACTGAATAGTGTATGCAATTAATGCATTCAAAAGAGCTGAATAAATGTTTTATGGACCCATAATAGTGATTATTATTTAAGTTAAGTTTTGCCATAATAATTTATTTTAAATAAATCAGGTAGCTTTAAGGTACGGCCATGACAGCAATGGTAGGAAAAAAGATGTATAATATGAATCATATTCGGATATTCGGTATTCGGTTTTCGGCCAACTGTTTCCTATATTCGGTATTCGGTTTCGGCCAAGAATTTCAATTTCGGTGCATCCCTAGTATTGATAGCTGCCATTAATGTTGAATCCTCTTGCCATTATTGTGGGTTCTCTGTATAACATATCTTGAGGCTTATGTTAACCCATTTTGGTGTTTTAAACATTATGTTATAATTTAGCTATTGAAAAATAGCAGATCTACAAGCTCATAGCGCGCCACCGAGTGGCGTTGTCTGCTATGTTTTTAAATATTTCAGAAAACTGGAGGATTTAGAAGAACCTTTTTAAATTTTGAGGTCAGGCCTAAATGGGTTAACCACAGTGACGAAACATTTTGCTTACTCACTTCCTACCAACTGTCTGTCTCACTGTAGCAAAAGTCACACTAAACTCAACATAAACATCTTTAGAAGTAAAGTTACAAATGAGCAATACTACAGGCAGCCTAGAAGCATGTTATGTTCCCTTTGGTTTTCACATGCCATAGTCTGAGTAAATAGAAGAACATTTTTATTATTATTATTATATTATATTGTATTGTTATGTTTCTTTATTCTTTCAAAACTGTAAAACAATTTTGTAAAACTTTACATTAACCACTTAAACCCTATATACTTCATTATAAGTCAAAATAGCCAATCGGCAAGCCCACAGCACGTCGCAAGCTTGTAGATCAGCTATTTTCAGCTATAATGTTTGTTTGCCTATTATGACATGCCAAGAATAGCTTGAAACCGTAAGTAAAGCATTGTGAAAGTTGATTGCGGCCCCATGTGTTCTCATGTGTTCCTTCCAGGTGGCAGTTGTGCTGATGGACACTCAGGGAGCGTTCGACAACCAGTCCACTGTGAAGGACTGTGCCACCATCTTTGCCCTCAGCACCATGACCAGCTCCATGCTGGTGGGTGCTCTTCCTCTGCTGCTGTTAAGGGCTTGATACACTTGGTTCTACGTTGGTCTCGCACACCGAAAATAGCAGATCTACAAGCGGTGTGAGCTGTAGATCTGGCTGTTTTTGGTGAGCGATACTGCCGTGCAACTAAGTATAAATCCGGCTTTAGTGGTTCTTAACATGGCTTTGAAAGCTGCAGCTAAGGATTATAGCTGCAGATAATTGTCTAATCTCTTCGATAATATTTTTTGATTAACCGAATAATCAGTGTGATTAATTTAGACCAAACCTGTGAAATGACAGCGTAATAAGGTACAGTAATGAAGTGCAAATTGCTCATCTTGACACGGCTTAATATTTAATTTTCCCCGGTAGACAAAAACATTAGTTTTCACGACACAGGGAAGGGGCCAGCTGTCTTGAACATGGCTTGTCTGTATCTCACTGTATGCTTTTTACAACTTCAACAAAATGTAAATGCTTCTTTTTCACATATAAAGTTATAGAAAATATATTTTTGTGTTGGTGCGTTCAGATAAATGGTGATGAACATTTACGTAATTTAATGTATCATCTTATTTGACCATCATTTTATGGTCTAAAGTATTTGCATAGATTAATTCAATATTTGAAAAATGTTTTAGCAGATGAATGAGTCATGAAAATAACCGTTGCCACCCTAGTGTTGAATGATTTAAGGAATTTCCTGTCTGACGAATCATCAGTGTCGTATAGGAAAGGAATTCCTTATTGCACAATGAAACGTAAGCCTGTTGTGTGATTGTATTTAATTCATATATATTCCTTTTGTATTTCTTGTAGATCTATAATCTCTCACAGAACATTCAGGAGGACGATCTGCAGCAGCTACAGGTTTGTACAGGTTCAGTGGGACTAGAAAAGAGCTTTGGGGCAAGGACTATTTATATTGGAGAGCATTCAGATTTAGGCAAATAGTTTGGTTTGGTTGAACATGCGTCACAAATAAGAAGCTGGGAACCCAGACACGTTCTCACCCATTATTGTTTATTTGAAGCAATATAATGTTTCATGCCACTGAGTTCTTCATCAGGTTGTTGCCATTATTGTTTCAAAAAAACAGTACCATGTGAGAGTGTGACTTATCCTGACTAGTGAAAGCTCATGCAATGTAGAAGACCTAGTCATACATGAGTCATACTGAGGACCTAGTCCTGATTGGCTGCCACACACGCTGCTGTCATGTATTGGTTACTCGGGTCACATGACCAGGAAACGGGTAACAGGAAGCAGGTAACGGAAATCTTTAGAGACTTTCTTATCTTTATGTAACGTAATGTTATGATTGCGTTTGTTACTAAATAAAGAAACCTTCACCTGAAAAATATCACTATGTAGTAGGTCTTGTTTTCTACTGAATTGTTTTGTTTTTTGTTTAAGGGGGGGGGGGGGGGGGGTGATGTTTACATTTTATGTGTAATGTAGCAGCTGCTAACTATTGTTTTATAAGCTGCTTAATGACTAGATTTGTGTACATTCTTACAGCTGTTTACAGAGTATGGGCGTCTTGCCATGGATGAAATCTTCCTCAAACCATTTCAGGTAGGGATGCATCCATATGGAGGTTCTGGGCAAATATGATAGCTGGTTTTTCAAAAATCACAATATTGACCGATATGATCTTCTACTTTATTTATTCACCTGTTTGTGCCCTGGTAAAGAAACAAACCCTACCTACTCTTTCTACGAACATATAGTAGTAACATAATCAGTGGATTTTTATTATATTCAAAATTATTGGCCACTGTCCTATGTGAAATTAATCGGCTGATGTGGCAATTGGACTCACGTTTGCATTGCAGTGCGAACTAAGCCTTGACTATGTGTGTACAATTTACATGGACCATGTAGAACGAGAATCATCAGTGGAAAAACATTTAATTTAACACACTTGTACAGGATATGTACGATATGTGCTGGATATTTGCAATATACGGTATGTAAACAATTAAATACATAATGTGTGTAGTGTACAGCATTGCATCATACAGATTGGGCCTGGGTGACATTTTACGATATGTTTGATCAAATATTGTTCTATTGTGGCGATGACTTGTATTGGTGCTGTGTAATTCCTGTGTAATTAGTAAGTCGATAGAGATAAATAACCGGAATGTTATACCGTATAGCACATACTGTACCAATAAATGATTCTTATTTATAGTGTTCAAATGTATCATGCATCTGTCTTGTATTGTGCAGCAAAACTATTCGGTGACACTTAATGTCCTCCCTCTCCTGTTATCCTACACAGTCTCTGATGTTCCTAATCCGAGACTGGAGCTTTCCATATGAATACACCTACGGATTTAAAGGAGGTAATGACTTCTTGGATAAGCGATTACAGGTAAGCAGGTTTTGTGGTTGTGGTTTTTTATCATGTCTTAACCCTTCATGTCCATTATCTCCTTCTTAGCACTGTCACAATTATGAAATTTTACATGACGATTGCGACCATAGGTTGCATTTACTATGAAAACCTGCACCTCCTGTCCGTCAGTTAGTCACCCCACACCTCCATATATGGTCACGCCTCGTGACATCACACCTCCATATATGGTCACACCTCGTGACATCATTCCTCCATATATGGTCACGCCTCGTGATACGTCACGCCACCATAGCCATCTCCATATATGAAGATCACGACACTGACCTCGGCGAACCACTGGATAACCATACATGGAGAAGACTGGATCATCACCTAGATTTGTATATATATATATATATATATATATATATATATATATATATTTTTTTTTTTTTATTATTATTTATTTACCCAGGGAAGTAGCTGAGCACAGGTGCTCATTTTCAGCAACGCCCTGCACATAGAAACACACAGACAGCCACACACATTAAAACCTGGGAGCTGACCAGTACAACCACAGTCTCATACTGTTGTGAGTGATAATTGTGATTATCTCAAATTATTGTGATGAGGCGATAATGTAATAATTGGGACATGCCTACTCCTGCTGGTGGAGAGAGTTAATTGCAACTATTTACAAACTAGAGTAAAGATGGCAGCGCATGTAAAACAAAACGCTTGTCTGCTTCAAATAACTTTATTAACCAGTGGGATCCGCACGTAATTCCAACGGAGCATTAGTCCAACATGCTGGAACCGCTCGAACATGCGCTGCTCCTTGCGGTCCAACACCAGGGTCTAAATTTGACAATGGAAGAGTAGGGAGACCAGACCACAAACTACCCGAGATGTGGATTTTATATTGTATTAACATCATTTTTTTCCTTTCGGCTTTTCCCTTCTGCGGTCACCACAGCGAATCATCTGCCTCCATTTCACCCTGTCCTCTGCCTCCACTTCTCTCACACCTGTGTCCTCTTTCACTACATCCATACATCTTCTCTTTGGTCTTCCTCTAGGCCTGGCAGTACCAACCACAACATCCTTCTACCGATATACTCACTCGCTGTGCATGTGTCCAAACCATCTCAGTCTGGCCTCTCTGGCTTTATCTCCTAAACGTCTGATATGCGCTGTCCCTCTGATGTACTCGGTCCTGATCCTATCCATCCTTGTTATATTTCATTTACATTTAGAACTAGCCCAATTCTAAAAAGGCCTTCTAAATACTGAACTAAGTTTTCTGGGGGGGAAAAAATCCTATTAATTCAAAAATTACAAAAATTTTATGCTGCTAATATACTGTACGTAGCAACAAGAACCCCAAAAGGGGTTCCCGTCCTAAAGGGGTAAAACACCAAAAGGGGTTCCCGACTTCCCGTCCTGATTCCTGAATGGGGTTTTTTTTTTTTTAAGTACATTTTATTCAAAGAGTTTGACATCATATGCAGTTTTCACAGAAAGAGAATACGACTCTTCGTTTTTTACATTTTCTCCCACAATTCCTGAATGGGTTTTTAACATACTTTACCATAAATGTTCTTTGTTAAGCCCTAACCACACCAAAGGGTCAAGACGGTTTTTGCGGTGTGATATGTCTTGGAATTCAATGACCCAAACCACACCAAAGGGTCGAGACTCCTTGCAACCATTTGGACCCAAGGAGTTGCATGGTGACCCTTTGGTGTGGTTAGGGTGACATTTTATTCATTAATATAGTAGATCAGCTTTTTGTTACCAATGCAATCTGACTGGTGCAATATCTTCTTGGACCAATAACATTTAAAGATGTGATGGGTCGCAATCAGAGTGACAAGAGTGAGTTAACTGATTTAATTTCTTCATGTCTTTACAATAAAGGACAAACGTTTCGGATATAGCCTACAGAAACCGAGGGTACGCCTCTCTCGACATCCAACAACACTCTTGGGCACGATCTGAGTGCAATCAGCGCAGACTCAGAAACTGCCTCTATGAAAATAAAATATTTCACAAGTTGTCTCAAAGACATCAGTAGGCTGCGTTTCGAACGTTGCAGAGTTCGGTAGAGCCCACTCAGCCCCGTTCGAGTTGCCATATACATACATATATCGACAGAATATGTCCCCGCAATGCAAACACTGAGCAGTGTCACCAGATTATCCACCTCACTCGGGGAGGCAGAGCGCGGGGGAGCACACGGGAACTGGCACGAGTCGCTTCAGGATGTTTTGGGAGCAAAATCACACAGAAGGAAGGAGGATTGCCAACAAAATGAATACGGACACATTATTGGAAACGTACCTAAGTAACTAACTACTAAATTGCAAAACTAACTCGCTAGGTTACTCTGTTACCCAAAAATGTATTCGCGTTCTATAACGCTGTTATTTATTACGCCTTTACACCGAACACTGCACAGATCGTAACTTTAAGGACAGAATGTGTCAAATCCATTTGGTGTATAAATAGTGTGGGCATTCTGATGGAGATTGTACACATTGTTGTTTCTAAAGGTTAAGGAGAGTCAACACGAGGAGCTGCAGACGGTCAGGGAGCACATTCACTCCTGTTTCACTTCCATCTCCTGCTTCTTATTGCCCCATCCTGGACTGAAGGTTGCCACCAGCCCTGGCTTCCAGGGTCAGCTTAGAGGTGAGGCTTCCAGTTTGATCGCGCGGCATTACCTGATTACCTAGCCTGGGCACCATTCCATTTCGGGTTTATGATCCGGTCGGGAGCGGATGATATCGCTACGTCATGTTGTAGTATTGTTTTGTGGTCATCAATCTTCCGGAACTTCCTTTTCCCTCAAACCGATTTTTCTCAATAAAAGCTACAGGCTACGTGAGCTTTTATTGTTATTATTCCGGTTTGATGGAAAAGGAAGTTCCGTTTGATTGTTCCTGCCTGTCGACTACAAAACAATACTACAACATGACGTAACTATATCATCTGTTCCAGACAGGTTCACACTGCACTTTTGGAACAGTGGTCTCTGTTCCAGAGACCACTGTTCCGGCTTTCCTCCGAGGTGGAAAGCCTGGTGAGGCGAGGTTATTGGTTACCTAGTCCTGGTTACCTAGTGGGCTTCACGTCTTTTCTCAAAATTATGTCAAATCAAGGTGCCTAACTAGGTAGCCAGATTTCACAAAGATGCTACCTACTTATATGGCTACTTAACTAGATGGATATCTAAAATGGACACCTACTGTAGTTCTAGATGGCACCATTGTCATCTGCCTCTGTGTATTTCTTTTGCTAAGGTGTCTGTCTGTCTCTGTCTCTGTCTCAGAGGTGGCCCCAGAGTTTAAAGAGGGGCTCCAAAACTTGATCCCCATCCTGCTGCACCCAGACAGACTGGCAGAGAAAGAAATTAACGGGGACACTGTGACCTGCAGGGGCCTGTTGGAGTACTTTAAGGTAATGTCCTCTTCATACAAGACTGCTAGTGACAATTTCAGAATGTAGCCTAACCACTTTAAACCTGCATTTCATTATAGACAAATATTTTCTACAACCTTGTAGATCAGCTATTTCTGCCGCACAGCACCATTCTACAATGAAGAATATAATCCTGTTAATTTATAGCCCATCGCATGACGCCGTTGTTTGCTTGCGGATCAGTTCTTGTCCGCAAGCACCACTGTTGTACTACTAAGTATGAATTAAACTTGAGTCATCCCTGCCTACTGCTCTTCTTGTGGAAACAGGCCTACATCAAGATTTACCAAGGAGAAGATTTGCCACACCCAAAATCCATGCTGCTGGTGAGTTTGAACAAGCCACAACCATTCATCGAGTCTGATGAGATGTTTTGACATATTTTGTATTTACCCAGTTGGTCTTGGTCTCTCTCTCTCACAAGGCAACAGCAGAAGCCAATAACCTAGCAGCAGTGGCAGCAGCTAAAGACCAGTATTACAAGAACATGGAAAAGGTGGGTGCATGAGTGCAATTGTGGTATGTGTTTATTTAAACATCGAGGTCAGTGGATTAATGGTATCTTCCTGGTTTGACGCCCATAACCACTAGATTTACCATTCATTGCTGTCTGGCAGAAACCTTGCATGTCCATATTCATAAATACATTAAAGGCAAGCCTAAATTAATGACCTATTTCATACTTAAAGGGCCACTTCACCCCTTTTGCAACCAGAGCTCATTTTAATGATGTTTAGGAAACAGTTTTCTGGGGTTTTTATGTGTGTAATTGTTTTTGTTGTTGTTGATATTTTAGTCATGACACCATGTTCATGACCAAAAACCTGTCATGAAAATGTGGTCTCACTACAAAGTCACACCTCCATGCAGTCTTCCCCCCTCCTCACAAGGAGTTGAAGCACACTAAAGACTGAAGCATTATGGGCATTGTAGGAATTAAGCAAACTATTTTTGCGAATATATTGCAAAATATAATGTCACGCCAGTGTTTCAATTATTTTCCTTTTTAGTTGTATATAAAAGCCCTTACAAGATTACAACATCACTTCCATTGCTTTCAGAACAGTGGTTTTAAAACAATCACAAGAACTTCCAACAACGGTCAGGGATAACCACACGTAATAGTCCTATCCTATAGAAAGAAATGCTGGATGTACAGTATGTTTATGAATACTGTTGATGATTATTGGAATAAACTAAATGTTATTTCACTTAAATTGTCTTATCAGAATAATGCTAGGCCAACTACCTGCATTTATACAGTGTAACCGAGGACTGGGGACGTATTTCTGCAGAATGAGCGTAGGGACTGAGGGAACGTATCGGGGCTAAGGACGTAGTGAGAACTTTCTCGCGTAATGTTATGCAAAGCTAACAAAGCAGCGAGGTAGACGGCACGCGTCACCGCTTTATTTGATCGCGCCCATCAATGTGCATTGTGCACATGAATTGCATGTGTGGGGGGGGGGGGGGGGGGGGGGAGGGCGTGCGTGCAGCTTCTGAACTACCGGAACTACTGCCTGCTCAACACTGCCTGTAATGACATGTCCAAAATGAGGTTGAAAGAGGTAAATAACTATTCTAAGGTGCAGTTCAATTTATCTTGCTTTAATGTAAAAAATCACACCCGTGTGAACTGAGTATCTGCGTTTGTTCGGAGCGGGACTGGCTCATACGATGGAGGATGGACCCTTGAGTCTCGACACTGCACTTCCTTGGATATCCGGCAGTGCAAACTATATGTACAATTGATATACATACTGTATATTCCCGGAATATGTAGATACACTGTAGAAACGGAATGAAAATAATGTATAGCCGCACACTCGTAGCTACCAATGTCACACGTTTATTGAGGACACAGAGAATCACAGACACCGTAGAAACAAACATCTTTATTTAATGCCAGCACCGCTGTGCTCGTTTAACCATGTTTTTGTGAATTGAAATGTGCCAACATGTCTGTTTCAGAGTTGCGGAGGAGATCTCCCTTATGTAGCCCCCAACTCTCTGGAGGAGAAACACAACTTTAATTTCCGGGATGCTGTCCATTTGTTTTCATCCACTAAGAAGATGGGGGGGCAGGAGTTTTGTGATCGTTACCAAACTCAGCTGGAGACGGAGCTTGGAGAGATGTGGCTGTCTTTCATGAAACACAATCAGGTAAGAAATCACAGGTTCATATTTCTTTAACTTAGATTATTTGTAGAACTACTTAAAAATCTGAAAAGAACCCTATGCACACAATTACCAATTTAATTTAATCAATTTTAACGCGTTTAATTGAAATATCTGTTCCTTGTTTCTCCACATAAAGTCAAAGAACGTCTTCAGTGCATTCCGGACCCCTGCTGTGCTGTTTGTCCTCGTGTGCTTCCTGTACGTGCTGTCGGGCATCTTGCTCTTCATTGGTCTGACGAGCTTCGCACTGGCATGTGACTGCGTCATGGGCGTGGCCATGGTGGCAATGCTTACATGGGCGTTCATCCGCTACTCCGGTCGCTACCGGGGAGTGGGCGGCGCCATCGACCAGGCGGCAGGTGTCGTCCTGGAGCAGGTGAGAAAGGACATAACGGATGATGAGTTTGCTGAGTGGATTTTCAGGTGGAATGAAAGATTTCAAAATCTGATCTCTTGAGCTGTCTAGGAGAAGCAGAGCCTGGAGTCATTTAGCAGTAGGGTAGTGTGCAGGTTTGCAGCAGCTTTTTCCTTATATTTACATTTTAGGAATTGGTCTGACAACCATACCGTAGTTCTGAGCTACTAGCGCCAATGTTTGAATGATTCGAAAAAATATATGTTTTTTGCATTTTGGGAGATAAGGCTCAGGCCTCAGGCTAATTGTCAAGTGCCTAGGGTGGGGTTTGCTCTACCAAAGGAGGATCTACGATGGAAAGAAGTTATGACTAAGCAGATTGATGGTGCTACTGTAATTTGGGCAGAATATATGGTTTTACGCAGCAAAACCATGACTAAGTTCAAGCCTGAGAGTGTAGAAATGAATCAAATTGACTCTAGGTGCTCATGATTTTACTGTGGTGATGCGGGTGGCTAAATTATGGTTGGAACGGAGAATGGTGCAATTATCTCTGTAATGTTGAAACCCTGCACCTGCATTTTGTTCTGATTATTACTGCTGGAGCCACTAGAGGGCGCGACTGATTTAGGTTATGGAAGGAGTTGAATAGGCACAAGGCAAGAAAAGTCATTTTGTTGGCCAAACGCGCGTCCATAACCCTATGGGCCAACCTGGAAGGCCATGGGTTTCTTCCTATGACGATGTTGTGGACTAAATTAAGAGAAGAAGCTCTGTAGTAAATTAGCCCTTATGGTCTTCTCCTTTCACACCAACTAACTGCATGTCCTCTTTCACTACATCCATAAATCTCCTTTTTGGTCTTCCTCTAGGCTTCCTGCCTGGCAGTTCCAACCTCAGCATCCTTCTACCTATATTCTCACTGATTTTTTTTAATCATACCTTATTACCTTGGACATGTACAGAAGAGGGACATACTAAACAAGTTAAATGAATACATTCTGAACATCCTTGTCCTTCCTGCTTTTAGGACTAAAAACTGTAATACTGGACTGGATGGCGGATGCTATGAGCAAGCAGTTGAATGAAAGGGCTTGTTATTCTGTCAAGGTTCAATTAATGCATTAGCGTGCAGTGGGGCCTAGATTAGATGTACATTCTAGTCAGACTTTGGGGGGTCGGTCAGTATTGTGCCACCAGGGTGGTGGAGTGGAGTGATATTTGCATCGTCAGGATTTTCTTGAAATCTAAAAATGATGAACACAGGCCTTATCTATCGAATCTATTGGTCATCCCTATCCAATACAAATGGATAATGTGTGTATGAGTGTACTGCATACATTTGCTGCTTCTCACTGCCTAGAACATTCCTGACCACAAACAATTGTAACAATACTGGAATCAGTAGAGAAAAATGTTTGTGGTCCAGGGTCTGAACCCTAGTAGATGCCAGTAGAAAAAGGGAACCTCTCCATGCAACAACCTCCTGCAAGAATATGAACTACATCTGCAATTTGTCAGGGCATGGAACATTGCACGATGGAGTGTTTTTAGCAGACTGAACATTTACTTTTCTCCTGCTTTTCAGGCCACTGTGGTGTTGAACAAGTCGAGAGGGCCAGCTGCCGCTGCTGAACAGAAGAAATCCAGTTAGAGGACCTCTGAACCCTCGTAATCTCAATGCAATGCACAACCAGCACACAACACAAGCACACATTCAGCACTAAAGCCTTATCATTCTACCCCTTGGAACAAACACACACCAAAACGCTACACAGGACTATGGCATCCTTTGATATGCCGAAAATCCTTTGCCTGTCAGAGCCCAGGCTTATGAGAAGGTGATTGGACCTGGTCCTTCCCAACACTTATGAACGCTTTCTGTTATTTGACACTGCCATTCTTGTATACATTTCCCTTTTGGTGTAATGACAAACCAATGTTGTTTACCAAGAAATGTAATGTTGGTTTTTGGAACTTTGTTCTAATGACAAACCATTGATGTTTACCAAGAAATGTTTTTAGAACTTCATCCTTTTTAACGACCGCTGTTGAGTTGGGGTGTATTCCAGTTGTATAAAGCTTTAGCAGCATATCTCTCAATGGTTTACTCCTAAAATGATAGCGCTAATGCATATACATGTATACATCTTTCCATTGTGGATACATCATTACCACTCTGGGGCCTTAAATACATTCCATTGTCTTTATGTTACAATATGTTTGTTATGAACCAGTGTTTCCAGCAAGTGAAACGAAACGTTAACAGGTAAAACGGTTATCCATGTTTTAAGGAGAACTGTTTTCATGTTGTGTGGCGGGACAGGAGGCTGTGTTGTGCATTTCAAATGCTTTGCTGCTTGTTACATATAGATGGACACTCTGTCGAGGATAATTACCATGTTACCTTTAAACTCCAAAGAATTAACTACTATCGGAAGAAAACTGGTGACCAGTCAGCCCAAAGATAGGAAAAACTGTAAGTGCTTGGATAGTGACATGTTTGTAAATTATTTTATTTGATCTTTCAAATTTTGAGTTTATATGAACGAGGTGTTTTCATCCCTGTTCAATGTCATTAATCAGGATTCAGGAGTACTACTTTACTGGGCAGCAGTAGTACTTGAATAAGTAGTATGTTATTGAACCCACAATGGGGAATATAGGTCTAAATGTACTGTATGTGTGCTCACATCTGTCATTTAGATTAAAGGGTATACCAAACCTGAATTCTCAAGGGGCCACTTGCCAAAGAGAACTGATGCAACTCGTCAGTTTTAAGATCAGTTCTTGTCTGAATGAAAAGCACTGTGATTTGTAACTATGGCTTGGGCGAAAAATCATACATACCGGTATATGCACTTGATGAAATATTAATTGAATCTCAGAATTATGAACATGAAAATCTAATAATGATTAGTGCAACATTCAAACGGATGGCGCACACACAGTCAAATCCTTATAAATGTTCTGGGTTTTTACTGTGTGCCATCAAGACTAAAATACATGGAATAAAATGTTACTCCAGCCAACTTTGGCCTGGATCTGCTATAAGAGGTGATTAATCAAAGCTTTAATATTTACTTGATTTTTTTCCCTTGAGTTTGTGCAAATACGGTAAATACCCTCTGGTCTGCAATTCAAGCCTACAAACATTATCACATATGTTATCCAAAAATCATACGAAGAGCAGAGTGTGAGGCGTGAGCAGTCCCAAATGCGTAACTTGACTATGAGTTATCACTATGAAAGACAATTGCATCTTTGAGAAATGTTACATCCATTGTCTTACTTTGATTTAGCACTTTCCATTTCTGTTCCTTTCCATGGAAGGAAACTTTGACATGTTTTTCAAAGCATTTAATATTGCACACTCCCTCCTTTTTGTGCTTTCCACAACTCATTCCAGTAAAGTAAAAGTGATGCATGAAGTAATGTGTTTACTGCTTATTGAAATTGTCTTTTGCAGGAGTGCAGCAGACTTGATTTGATCCTGTTTTGTAAAGAATAAACAAAAGCTCGGTGAGTAAACCATGAATAATAGCCTACTGTGGTGATGGTTTATTGAGGTACACAGGTGACTCCACCTGTCACGAGACCAGTGTGGTGCAGAGGAGGAACATGGAGCCCTCCACTGTAGCCTAATAGGAATAGAATAATCACAATGAATAACGGCAGAATGAGGCATCCATCTATTTATCCTCCATTCATGGATGAATAGACCAGTAGGTGTATGCCCATCCCTGTTTGATGTGACGTTCTTGACCCTTCCTCCCCTCCCGCTGCCTATAGATGCTGGCTCATTCTCTCTGCGTCTCTTGTAGTGAAATCTGCTTTAGAGAAATTCGTGTCCCCTTGTTTCCTTATATGGTGATCGGCGTCGCGTTCCGCCTTGTTGTAAGCGAGGCGCGTTCACGTCCGCCGCTACCATTCACTTCCATATTTGGAAGCGAGTTCAACAAACCCCGAGGAAGGGAGGGAAGGGGAGGGGTTGAGAGAGAGGTGGTTGTTGGAGTGGAGAGAGGAGGGAGGGGGAGCTAGAGAGGAAGAACGACAGAGAATTTCAACCCCATCATGAAAACTGGTTTTGCGCTTGCCTGCAGAATGTCTGTCAAAAAAGACGTACATGAATATAGGCGACAGCAGCCCCCCCCCCTCCAAAAAAATGTTGAATACCGGTATGCACTTACAAGTAACGGTCCGCTCACGATTAGACCGTTACAGGCTACAATCACGTTCTAACTTCTGACTTGCAGACCGTGCCACGGGTCTACACCATAGACTGTAAAAGGTCTACACTTATTTGGTTGAATATTTATTTTAGCCCAACTTGAAAAATGCTCATCCGAATAGTTGCTATATTATTCAATTAAGACTTTGCAGCGTGCAAATTGGTTACGCACTCGTACTACACTGATGGATACATTTCGCTCGAGAACAAAATGTCTCTCGAATAAATTCCGTTCGTAAGTCGAAGTCGGTAAATAGATGGTACAGGGTCGTGCAGGTATGATAATTTTATTAATTATTAAATGGTAATAAAAACACATTGTCCCATGATGCTCTCCCTCCATGCACGCGACCATTTGGGTGCGTTTGTTTTCTACGCCGACATTGTCCGTCATAACAGATTAGTTGAATTTACCACAAAGAACAATTTCCACAATCTGATGATAATGATTTTAATTGTTGATACATATAGCCTATAATAAGGTTGAAAAAGATACAGCAAAACTAATAATAAAGCTTATTTCCATTGTGGCATGTAGGCTATAGCTAGTTACACTCAAGGGGTCAAATTGACCTACATATAAATATCGCAACGACGTGTGTGTGTGTGTGTGTGTGTACACCGCACCGCACGTCTCAAAACAAATGAATTACACAATAAAATGAATGTAAATGTGCACACACATGAAGTAAACCCCAATATTATATATCTATCATATATTATATAAATAAATAAAGGGGACATGATGCAATAAATGAATGCAAAAAAGCAGAAGAAGAAGTGTGAACTGAAGTGACTAATCGGGCGACCCAGTAGTATACGCGGCGGCGCGCCTTGCAGATTTCATGCTCGTACCCGTACGACGTGCACGTCGGGCGCGACGGCACGCAGAGAGGCGCGCCCACGTGATGTATCCACCGCGAGACCGCTGGTTCATCATCACAGCCTCATTCAATTTCCACCCAGAGACGACCACCAATACACAGCAACAGCAATATGGTACGTTTGACACTAGATTCCACCGTTATTAGCATTTACAATGGTTCTTGTTGTTGCACTTCACTGTAGATTCAGAGGTTGGACAGTTGGAGTCCTCTATAATGTTTTTGGACTGATGGTTTTAATAAAGAATAGAGGTGAATCTGGTTCTCCTCAAAATGGCCAAGTCGGTGCCACTGTGCTTCGTGAGTCGACATAAATGTCGTTGACATTGAAAATGGTATTTTTCCATTTTTTTTATTTTAACAGTTCGGAGGGACATTTTTTTGTAGAACTTGCATCATTTGTCAAGAGAAGCTCAAAGTCTCTATTCATTGCCTTGAACTCAATGAACTGGCTGCTAGCCGGTTAGCATTTTTGGGGGAGGCTTAGACGAGCCATTATATATTAAGCTTGAATATTTTATTTAAGAAGAGAGCTGGTTTCTTTATCGACCCTTTGGTAAACAGTCCGTAAAGGTTCAAAGATGCAGAGAAATGACTAACGGGCCCAAAACAACTGGCGCCATTTCCTTCCTCTCCTCTCGACAAAAAGGGGCCTCGTCTGTGTCGTTAAAGTGAGCCCTTAATAATGTCAAATAAAATCAATACATGAAACATTCATGTTCAGTTTGCTTTTTGCCGGCGGTGTGTCGGCTGGAGACGCCGGGCTGGAGTAGCGGTGTGACGGCAGGTGCATCGTCGTAGCCCCGGGCTACATTGTGTGTGCAGCTAACTGTATTGTTAGGTTAGCGGTGCCGCTGCTAGCGGAGACGGGAGGAGGCATAAAATGGTAGAGCTGTACCTCCCATAGCCCGTAAGGGACGGGCGCGCTGTGATTGGTTGGTTGGGTTGTCAGCGGATACAATTTTGTCCAAACGCGAGTAAATGTATTCAATACGAGCGGGGCTTTTTTTGGCATGGATGGACAAAACAACGCATTACATTTTATATTGCCAAAGCAAGTGTGAAATAAAAACAAAGTCTGAAATGTATGTATAATTACAATATGGGCCGCCTACTGTCTTTATTCTAGGAGGCTCCTAGAATAAAGACACGTGAATTGAATATAACTAAGTGGAACAATAGTGCTAATCAATTTTAACACCACAGTAACTGTATTATGGACAAAACAATTTAATGGCTACCTTTTTGAAGAGATTCCAGAAATCCATACATAACTAGACTGTCTAGTCTAAACAGACCTGTCGCATCAGAATAATTATATTAGACACAAATACAATTGTCTGTTGTTCTGACAACCGACGAGCCAATCAACAGCGTGCCGCGCGGCCCATTCTTCCTGGCTATGGGAGGTTTGACACATACTACATACATAATGACAGGCAGTATGGCTGACGTTAGCTGCTGTGATTTCCTTGTTCTTTGTTTGTACTCGGCTAACATCGTTCCAGTTCAACCCTCCTCCCTGTGTGCGCTGCTGCTAGCTACAGCTAGTTTAGACTACGAACAGCTAGGACTCGATGCAGAACTCGAGGGGTTAAAACCGCAGAGAAACAAAAGAATGGGTGAAATTGACAGACTTGAATAGTTTCAGAGCAGGGTTTTGCCTTATATAGCAGCGAAGCTAGCGCACATGTGCTGCCGCTTGCTGCATTCAATGGCCCCACCCTGAATTTGGTGCAAAGACCATTTTTTTGTCTTGGTCGTTGTTGTTATTAATGCCATTTTATTATTTTGAATCTGTTTAAATTCTCAGCCGGTGCCTGTATCACGCACGCTCTGTTTTCATTTATTTATTTATTTGGGTTAGGAGGGGTGCGAGGAATATTTTCGAGAGGATGTCACCGTTATGTAAGGTTATAACTTTAGCTGTATGCCGGTTAGCCAGCAGATGCTAAACGGGCCTCTTCTTGTTCTTCCTGATTGGAGCTACGCATCTAATTTGTCCACCGGATGACTTGAAACAGACTGTGGATTTAGAGAAATCAGCTCCAATGAATAGCTAGCTAACTTCTCTTTTTTTCCACCCCATCGTCGAGTCGAATGTTGCAAACATTTGTGAGACAATAATTAGTATACTCTTAGTTAGTACTCTACATCTAGTTATTCAAATAATTCATGGCCCATTATATTACATTGACTTGAGACCACTCACATAATTTATTTAGATTTAAGGGATGCAATCATGCACCGAATATTCTACCGAATAGTGGCCAAAATGCATATTCGGTTCAGTTATTTTTTATAGCGAAACCGAATAGTCAATGAATCGGGGTACCTTTAATTCGTAACCTACTGTTTTGTTGTGATGAAAATGTAATCATGTATTTGCCATTATCATGTAGCTCTACACAACAAGGGTATGACGGCAATGGTACAAAAACTGGTCAAATGTATAAATTATAATAATCATATTCAGCTATTCTGTTTTCAGCCCACTGTTTCCTATATTCGGTTTTAGCCAAGACTTTCCCATTCGGTGCATATCTAGATTTAATTTATCAATCTTAATTCTCTTCCTAGTATTTAATTTGTGCTATCTAAATCTGAGTTTCTAAACATTCCCTAATGTTGAGGGTCAACAAATAAACATTTGAAAGTAATATTTTAAAACTATATTATTTATGGCTTGGGCTGCCTGGTGTGGTGTCACTGTCAACTTGTCTAAACGGACAGGTACATTTTCAACAACTCTTCTAGATATTTTATTTTATGCTGATGTAGCAATATTGTCCACTAGTTCTATTTAGTTGGTCAAGGTAAAGAAACGTACTGTTGGGTTATTTGATTGATGGTCAAGTAACTTGGGTTTCTATTAAAATTAAGTAACTTGAACCCAGACTTGAAACACCGCTTGGTGTTTTATGACAGGAAGAGGAGGAGGCTGTCTGTGGGGATGTGAGTGTTCTTCTTTTCTCTGAATGGACTGACCAAAAGCAGGTAGTAATCAGCACGGGCCCTTGGGTCTATCTGAAAAGGAGGGGAAAAGTTAAATAAGCTTGCAATTCTATTGTAATCTGCACTTTTCTTTTTTTGACAATGACAGTCAGAAGAATTGGGTATCTCCCAGACCCAGATCATGTGAACTTGATGTCTGCAGTTTAATTTGTATGCATCTTGTCAGAAATCTATACCGTATTTTAAGATTGTTCTTTTGCCTGTTCTCACCAATAAACCAAGTAGCAGAGCAAACCTACTACACCCTCTTCTGCACAATTCCCTCTAAATGTGGGTCACCTATTGCTTGCATGTCACTGGATGACGAGCAAGTATTTTGTGTTAGGATATTATTTAGGGATATTGCCGTGGAATTTTAAAACGCAAAAACACTTTTCCTTGGCCGGGGTCAACCTATTTGCAGGTGTGGTTATGGTTAACATCCTCTACCGTGTCTTCCTGACACTGATGTGATTCCGGTGGTGCACTGGCCTAAACAAAATCAGAAGACCTGAGTTGAGTTTATGGGGCAGCTGTGACTCAGGGATGTCACTTGTTTGTATTCCAACAGAAGACCCATTGTCTGTGGCAGAGCCTTGCAGTCTAACCCCCTTAATTCCTGTTTCCACCCCTTTGCTCCTACACAGCCCTTCCTGCCATCAAGCTACATGGTGAAACCGTGTCATGTCATGAGGCTGTAAACAGCCCAGCAACATGTCTTATGTAATGGCAACTTAAGGTTATTGCTCATGGTCTAAGACTATTCAGATATGTATGAAACACACCTGTTGTACCACA
Source organism: Protomyctophum parallelum (assembly GCF_964188405.1). NCBI lineage: Eukaryota > Metazoa > Chordata > Actinopteri > Myctophiformes > Myctophidae > Protomyctophum > Protomyctophum parallelum. The sequence continues at coordinate 7,273,873 of NC_139711.1, read as the reverse complement.
CCTTAGTGCTCTTCCAGTCCCGATTGTGGATTTTGAACTTTGTCACTGATAAGCACCTGTCCGGCTACAATGGGACTATATCTTAATTCTTCACTTCCTCTAAAGTTTCAATAACTAGAACTTGTTTATAGCAAGTGGAATAGTACTCATTGAAGCCCAGATGGTGACTTTGTTTTAGCCATTGTTGTGAAGGTTGACCAGTATATAATTTATTTCTTCAGTCTTCTTCACTACCACCGTTTGTAACAAGGGACCACACCTTAAATATCGGTTCTCTTTATCAGCTGCTCTTTTAAGGAGTGTTGTGCTCGGGGTGATAAGTCACATGTAGCCCTCTTGGGTCATTCTCCAGTTTCTCTGGTGTCAATGTTTTCTGTTCCTTAAACTTCCTTTAAGCTCAACTCCTAGCAAACTTAACATGATAGCCATTAGCCAATTTCTCTCTCTCCTCAGACCAGGCTACTTGTATTTAAGTATCAACATGCATGGGTGAAATTTAGTTAAATAATTTAATGGACAATAGAGTATTTCAAACATAGCTCAACTTATAACTGTTATTCCCTGAGAGTTTGAGATCTCTTTTTTATGGTTTTCATAGGATGTAATTGAAAACTTATGAATGCTAGGACTGGCTTAGGTTGTGTTCAGCTTTAAATATATATATTTAAAAGAATGGCCAACAATGTAATGTAAGACAGCAGGGTATTGACTTGAAATGGCAAATGCATTTGTGTTGACACAGTATGTCATAATTCTCAAAACATCTTGCAGCAAAAGTATGCTTTGTCAAATTGGAAATGTACTTGAAGATGAATCTAACAGAGCCTTTTGTGTGCAGGCCTCCGGAATCAAAGTGACAGATGAAGTGGTTGCAGTTTTCAACGACATGAAAGTGCGTAAAGCTCAGGCCAACGAGGAAGAGAAGAAGAGGAGGAAGAAGGCTGTGATGTTCTGCCTGAGCAAGGACAACCAGAACATAGTCCTTGAAGACGGCAAAGAGATCCTGCTGGGAGACCTAGGAACCACCATCCAGGACCCCTACCAACACTTTGTAAAGATGCTGCCTGCAGATGACTGCCGCTACGCTCTGTATGATGCCACCTACGAAACAAAGGAGACAAAGAAGGAAGACCTGGTCTTCATCTTCTGGTGAGTACCCAGACAGACCCATCAACAGTCCAGTTAGTCCGGTTGCAATATACAAAACGAAATGCTTCACAGTGGTGGCAGATCTAGAAACGGACCAGTAGGATAACGGCAATATCCTGAGTGTTGGTGTAAATTAAAGACTAAGGGTACAATCACACCTCTGTGTCGGATGTTTTGTAGCCAACACAAGCCAACTTAGCCAAGGCTTCAGATGTGCCACTTTGCCATGTTGTCTTGTGGGTGACTGAAAGAAAACTACAAGCTAGTTTACTTTTGGTAGACACCCAGTCAAAGTTTTCCCAATAGAGGGGAAGTTGACGCTAAGCTGACACTATGATCCTGCCCTAATGAAAAGTCAATATTTGTTGAGCTATGTTAAACATGGTACAAATGCCTAATTCATGATTCATTGCCAATAATATAATAAAACTGAAAACATAAAGTGTAGTGCCATCTGTAGGGCCAGGCTGAATATTTCACCTTGCCACAGCTTCCTCTTTCCCCACCTAAAAACATGACTTCAACTCTACTTTCTCTTGATGCAAATTTCAGTCCATATATTATAAAGCAACTGGTAAAGTATTTCCTTCTTGGCCAGAAACATTTTGAACATAGATAAATTGGTTTAATTGTCTTCATTCCACACAGGGCTCCAGACAGTGCACCCCTGAAAAGTAAGATGATTTACGCCAGCTCAAAAGACGCCATTAAGAAGAAATTCACAGGTGAGATATCAATTGGTTGTATTCTAGTTTAGAATTATGTTTGCCAGTTAATGTGTTATTAGATCAATCAATTTGTAATGGGTGATTGATTTTGTGTCTAGCTTCAAGCTAACGATGTGTCACGTCATTGTTTAGCATGGAAATCTGTTCTTTTCGGCAAGCAACACTGCGGTGGAGTACCACTTTTACCCTGGCGCCCCTATTTTGGGCACATCAGAGCAGAAATGTTCAAAATGTTTATTTCTTTACTTTCAAACATGGCAAATGGCAGATCTACAAGCTCACAGCTCATTGCATCATGAGCTTGGAGATCTCGTAAGGCTTAGCCTGCACCCAGAAATAGGCTTGATGTAACCAGCTCTAGTTCAGATGGCGTCAGTAATGGAATGCTGATCTCTAACTAGAAATGAGAGGACAAGGATAAAATGACATAACCAAATTAGATGGGCCACATAGTGGGCTACACTAATAAAATGCAGATAGTGCCTTTAAAAATAGTCCTCAAAGGAGTAGTTCACCCAAAAAATGACTTATTTTCATACACACCCAATGAAGCCTTATTCATGGAGATTGTTTTTGTTTCTGTCGCATTCCTAAACCAATAATTTGATGACCGTCTGAGTCTCCTTTTCAGTGTCCAATAGACCGATGACCCGGTCATCAAATTATTGTCTCAGAAATGGCACAATCTCCATGAATTCAAAGGTTTATGGCTTGCGTAATTGATAGAATTTAAGTAATTTTTTTGGGTGAACTACTTTTTAAAGAAGGGACAATAACCATAGTATTTGTCCTACTTTAACATGCTTTGTATTCCTTCCTACTGTAAATCAAGCCATAACAAGCCCACATGACTAAAGTTCACATGATCAAATTCCTCTCAAACTGAATGACACAAAAATGCACTGTGACAGACAGAACCTCATCAGTCACAGAAACACTAAAGCAGTCCTTGATTCAAGCTGAAGGGAGTTGCTTTCCTCAGCGTCTCATGCATTCACGTCTTCACAGACGTGAACAAGATCGCTCACCAGCCAGACACATGAACTACAAGGTTTATTTATACTGATCAGGTTGCTAGCGGTTTTGTCTCAGGTATCAGCAAAATTGCAGCAATGGACGATCAGTAGACATTATGTCCTATTGCTCATTATTGGCACCTCGACTATTTCAAGTTTCAATTGGATCAAATGGATTGATTCACTTTATAATATCTTGTAGAGTAAATTTGTGATGCCACCACAGAGAAAGACAAACGTCAATTACACAAAGATTGGGACAACAATGGCAAGACTTTTGTGAACTGGAAGCAAGCTATATAATACCAAATTATACAATAGAAATAGAGGTGTGGCTGGAGAAATAGAAATGAACATTAGTTTTTTGAGCAATTAAAAAAATGCTTTTCTTTTTTTCCCTATTTATTCTTAGGTATCAAACATGAGTGGCAGGTGAACGGTTTGGAAGACATCAAAGATCGGCGTACTCTCGCTGAAAAGCTTGGTGGTGCATCGGTAATCTCTCTGGAAGGAACCCCTCTTAATCTATAAATCAAGCCCCAGGCTTCAATCGAGGCCTACCAGACACATCTGATGGGTTCAGCCGTTCATTCCAATTTGGTGTGGAGGGAAGGGCAGAGGCAGAACCGGGATCATTTGTGGCACTTCTGGGGGAGGGATATCGTGGGTGGGAGGGAGGGTGGGTGTGGGTAAAGTGACAGTATCAAAATTCCACAACTGCAGACTGTCATTCCAGTTCACACACATGAAGATGAACAAAACACAAAGGAAAACAAAATAAATACAACCGATGATGAAGAACGAAGACTTTAAAAACTAAAAACACTTAATGTAAATGTATGAAGGACAGGGTTTTGTTCTCTTGGGTTCCATTTGAATGATTGCAGAGAAAGGGACAGGCAACAACTGATAGGATTACAACATATTGAATCCTCAAAATATATATATATATATATAATTGTTCCAACTACCTTTTTTTTTGCCAAACTTCGAGTTAAAGTTTTTTTTTAAGTGTGTAGTTGAGACTAGGTGTTAGTTCAAACCAAGTTACTTAATTGCACAAGATGTTATCAAAAGCTTCTCTGGTTGGGAAACACGGTTGAAATGAAGATCATTTAATTTTTGTTTGGTTTTTTGTTTTGTTTCTGTTTTGAACATGCAAATTCCAAAACTTTACTGAATTCCATTTTTATTTCCTGTTCTCAATGAAAAATGAAGAAAAACGACAATGGCATTGATGTTCTAAAGATCACATTCCTCGTTACTTGTTCAAACAAGGATCCGGTGGGTTAGAAGTCTAGATCGTGTTCTTGAAGGGTTCAGATGAGGAGCGATGATGGATTTGAAGCCTGTGTTCAGTATTTAGACTGATTCTTGAATGGTGGATGTTTTGTATCGTCTCCTTATCTCTAATAAAAGGCACTAAACTACTGACTTGGTCTGACTTGATGTTTTTCCACCAATTATTCTGCTTTGTATCCAAACCCACATAAAAAAAATAAAGCATTAATTCATAGCTTGTGTTCCAGTGAGTTATCCTGTAAGTGTAATGGGAACGCCTTCCAAGCTGAACCTTTATCTCCTGGGATTCTCTCACACTCATGGTAGAACAAACTTCTGCTCTCATAAGAGCCTGCTTTTGTCAGGTGTAATTATTGGAATTAAAATGTGTTAAATTAAATTTGTTAGCTCGGTTTTTGGTTGGCTTGTAGGCATTACAGAATGCGCATACCCTCTTGTTGACGAAAGCTAGCATGAACCTTGGTGTCTGTTAGTTACCTCAGTCACCTGTAATCTTTAAGTTCCATACCCATCAAGTTACAGTTTAGGGGCAGCGGTGGCCGAACGGTTTGCGGAGCGGTCTTGATATCGGAAGGTCGCAAGTTCGTGTCCCCGGACCGGCACGTTAAAATTACAACCGCTCAAGTGCCCTTGGACAAGGCATTGAACCCTTACCATGAAATGTTCTATGAGCAGGGCCTGGCTGTAAACAAGTTATTGAGCTTAGTCCAGTTACCCTGGGTAAACAGTACCTTTCCTTTACATACAATTAAATACCAGCTAAAGACCCTAGTGCAGGTGCTCTACCTAATAAGACCACAAGAGGGCGCCCCAGCCCAGCTCCACTCCAATCCTTGGTACAAAAAACATGACAGCATTGTTAGAAATCTGTTTATTAAAATATATCTGTAAGCATTTTTTTTCTCAAATAAAATTAACATTCTGATCGACCATACAACCCACACTGAGCAATGTGTGTCCTATGCAGCAACTTTAGAGCAAAACATTTCAGTGGCATTCACAATTTCATTGATTTGTTCATTCAGCAGTCTAATTTTCTGATGTGCTTTGAGACCTCAAAATGTTATGTTTGTGGAACTGTACAGCTCCATAAAAAAAAAATGAATATTGTGTAAAAGTTCATTTTTTCCCTAATATAATTCAAAAAGTGAAAATGTCATATATTCAATTCAAGTATTTAAAACCTTTTTTGTTTTATTTTTCCTTTCTTGATGATTATGGTCTACAGCTCATGAAAATCTAAAAATCCTATCTCAAAATATTAGAATATTGTACGAGACCACAGACCACTAAAACAAAAAAAACAACGAGAAATGTTGACCAACTGAAAAGTATATTAATGTATGCAGTCAATACTTGGTCTGGGCTACTTTTGAACATTATTTCATCAATGGGGCGTGGCATGGAGGTGATCAGCCTTTGTCACTGTTGAGGTGTTATGGAATAAATACTTCACTTTATGCACAATGAATTGGGAATATATGAAAGTTTCACTTTCATATTACGGAAGAAAATGAACTTTTACACAATATTCTATTTTTTTTAGATGGAGCTGTATTAAATAAGCATCTATGTCGGTGTCATTGTGCAGCTTCTCGGGAGAAACTTCAGCAATTTCAGCATTATTTGTTGAGGCCTGTCCTTCCCCATGGCTCAGTCTTGACATTTGTACTGTTTGTACAATGTAATGCAGGAAGTGAATAAAAGCAAACAACAGAAGGAGTGAACATGATTTAAAGATTGGTACCAAATGGTATCAACTGTTGAATGAAAACTCTACTGTTCATACAGCCAGTGTGAGATGGTATTCATTAGATTTAGTTCTTCTGTCAAACTGGCATCCATATTTTGGGCACGTCATTTTAAGCAAACATTTTATCAAATTTTTAAATACATTTAAAAAAGAGTGAATAGAGCATAATTCTAATCTCACAATGTGCCAGCTGGTCATGATGCAATGTGAGTTAGTATATCTGCTATTTAAAACCTTTCACTTCTGGATGTGCTGCCTGCCACTACACACACATACAGACACACACGTGTCTTTATACGCACACTAGCGCGCGCGCGCGCGCGCGCGCACACACACACACACACACACACACACACACACACACACACACACACACACACACACACACACACACACACACACAGTGTCAGTGTTATTCTTTCCTCTCTTGTTAAAAGTGGCTTGCTTTTAAAAGGTGGAAATACTGACAACGTTATGAATCCAACTGAGAGGAAAAGTGCATTAAAAGCTGCTGTGATGATGATATCACTGGCAGACATGTTTTATGAAGCCAAAGGTCTCCAGAAGCAAATTGTAGACAGGAGTGAAATGACTCAATGAGGGAATTGGACTACGAAGGAACATTCCTGAATTTTCAGGGTGGAATATAGAAGGTGTGATTTCTTATGCACCTTCATATTTGAATTGGATTAAATTCTGTCTCACCTGTTTTACTAGCAGCAATAAGGCACTTTACCCCCATTTTTTGTGAACCATTATGTGCTTTCTTTTACCCTTCATCCAACATTTAAACATCCGTCCTTGTTTGATCCGACTCAACCACAGTCCTGTGCCTGTCTATCTCAGTTTAAACTGCATTCTTCTTGATTCCCATGCAACCAATAACAGATCTGAGCAAACTTCAGCGGCGTGAAGCGTACAGCCACGTTGTAATCCCGGTTCTCTCCGTTTATTTCCAACCACTGATGTCCAGAGAAGACCCCGATGACCTTCCTCTCCCATCGCTCCAGAGATTTGTCCCACACTCGCCCGTAAACCCCCGAGCCGCTGGCCCCGGGCCTGGCGTCACAGTGCTGATAGATGAGATCGTTGGACTCGTCCTCCACGGGGCAGAACCGGTACACCAGCTCCCCGGGCCTGTCACTGTCGAATCCAGAGAAGTGGATGCGCTTTCCGGCCAGGTCCTCGGAGGACGGGGTCACGGCCAGGCGCATGAAGGGCCTGCGATGAGGCCAGCGTAACTCCAGCAGCGCATAATCAAAGTCCATGCTGACCTCCTGGGGGCCCTGAATCCAGCCTTTTGGCACTCGGGTACGTTTGACTCGAACCCAGCGTACCAGAGGCTTCCAAGAGGAGGTGCCATTGATGGAAGGAGGGCTAAGGAACCCCACCCGGAGCTTTCGTGCCCCCTTGACATAATCCTTCCCGTCGTGTACGCAGTGGGCGGCTGTGAGGACATGTCGCTGAGACACCAGAACCCCAGTGCAGCCGGTGGAGATCCGCACCGCTGTGGAGAAAGGATAGTCCAACAGGAAATGGTCCCCGCGGATGTTAAAGCGTCCATCAGCCCCGTAGATCTGCCTTTTAACACGTTTGCGTCTAAAGGTGACTCTTGGCACTCTCCTCTGTGGCGGTGGGGTGTGAGAGACGAAGGCGGCGTCCTCCTCTTCGCTCTCCACGTCCACGGTGGTGAGGGTTCGAGAGCCGTCGGCATACAGGGTCTCAAAGGACAGTTTATCCTTGAGTTGTTCTCCTCGGTGGAAGCAGCTGGAGTTACAGTGCGTGGTGAAGTCCAGCTGAGTGTGCGCGCTGAACTGGGAGCGGGTGAGACGTTGGGGGGCGTGAGGCGTCAGCGAGGGCAAATGTGCAGCGAGGTGGTGATGAGTTGTTGGAAGCGACGACAGAGAGAGGGGCAGGAAGAACTGAAGCACCAGGAGCGTGGTGGAGAGATGAACCAGGAGGGAGTTGTGATGTGGTGTCATGTTGGTGATGGAAAATACTGAAACGAGAGACAGAGAGAGAGAGAGAGAGAGAGTGAGAGAGAGAGAGATTAAAGAACTACACAAGAGCAAATAGCTTGTGATGTTTTCCAGGAATGTCATAAAGTCCTTCCAAAAACAAGCAATGTGGAAACAAGGAAAACGGGAAGCTATTTGAAACTATGGAGCTCATTGGCAAGTAGTTGAGTGATCTTGCTAACACACAAACTATATAATCAGCATGAAATCTGGACTCTCACATTGACAGAAGGATTGGAAATCTTAGTGCCTATAGGCCAATGAGATCAGCTTACACAAACAAGCCAATGCTGTAATGTAGGACGTAAACATCATCTATTAACAAGGCACCTCCTGTTCCGGTATTATGGATTATTCAGGAAATCGGATTTCAATGCCACAGTCAACAACATGCATTTCTCTGTCTGTTTTATCAGTTCACAGGCATCTTTTGTTAGCTAAGGGCTGAACGGACAAAACCCGAGAGGGTTGGCTATAATGGTCATGTTAATGAATTTACGGTAATAACAATTACAAAATAGCATATATAAATATAATACAGCATGACCAAGAAGTTTGAGTTTACTACTTATTGTACTACTTCAGATTATTCACAAGATGCTTGAATTTCTTTATAACAGCGGACGGTGGCTGAAGGAATTGTTGAGAAATAAAGTTAAAGCTGTCAAATTGAATGCATATATAGTTTGGGGACAAGCAGTTATTTTCCGTAAAACATTAACTACTCCGCGGTGCATGTGAACTGTAGGTCCATTAGCCAGGACAAAGGGATACTTGATCCCTCCTGAGACTATGGACCCTCAGGCACTCATGGAACGAAGAGAGCAGGTGTCTGAAAGTGAAAAGAGACAAGTTTAGGCATGGCAGCCGAATGGAGACGCATATACAAAAGGTGCAGGGTGGGGCCTGTCCACACAACTACATTATATACCTGTACTATCCTCTATCTGTCTATCAAACCATAAAGAGATAGAATCACTCTAGAGGGCCTCTGTAAAATGAATGAGTGTTTGTCATGGCAAATGGCACAAAAAACATCCTGTTCCTTTGTTTCGTGCAAAGTAAAAGCTCTATTGATCGTTTGAAAGGCTCTGTTACAATATTATGCAGGTCCGTAAAAACATCCGTATAAACATAAACATTGCTGTAAACAAGCTAGCTAGCAAAGCCTGTCCTTGAATATTGGGACTTGACTTCATATTGTTACCATTGTGTCTTGGCCTTTGAATCTTAATCATGGAAACGTCAGGGCATTCAACATTGAACAGAGAAACAGCAGCAGAGAAACAGCATTCTGCAGCCTGCTACAGCAATTTCAGCTGATCAGAAGCATTGGTAGAAATGTATTAGCTGGTAATTACGCTGTAATTTTGTCCAATAACCACAACATAACAACTGTCAAGTTCATGAACCCAACGTCATTTCTTCCGTCAGGGCAGCAGCTTGGAGTTCTAGAGATCACAAGACAACATATCATATTGCATCCTCATTATTGCAGGAAAAATATCAGTATAAACCACAGGACCTTTGTGGGCCCCTGGAATCTCTGTCTTCCTTTGAGATACTCTGAGTGACAAAGTAGATGTAGCATCACAATCTCTCTCTCTCTCTCTCTCTCTCTCTCTCTCTCTCTCTCTCTCTCTCTCTCTCTCTCTCTCTCTCTCTCTCTCTCTCTCTCTCTCTCTCTCTCTCTCTCTCTCTCTCTCTCTCTCTCACACACACACACACACACACACACACACACACACACACACACACACACACACACACACACACACACACACACACACACACACACGTATTGAGTTGTGCTTGACATGTACTGTAATTCTGCAAACTGTTAATAAATACTTTAATCAATCAATAAAACACACACACGCCCACACACACACGTATTCAAGCTCAACTCGAGTTGTGCTTGAAATGTACTGTAATTCTGCAAACTGTTAAATACTTCAATCAATCAATAAATCAATCAATCAATAAAACACACACACACACACACACACAATACGTGTTTCAGCGTGGGGTCGACCTACATCATTTGACTCTGAGCTGACACAGCAGGTCCCTAGCCAAAAAAACACCACAACCCTTGGAAAACTATGCAGGCTCCTCCTATTGAATTCCATAGGAAAATGATACAAGAAAAATCCCATATTGACATCAGCTAAAGTTGATGTATGTTTTTTTTTTTTTTTAAGATATTTTTTTGCGGCTTACGCCTTTTATTGATTTTTGAAGGGACAGACAGTAGGCTGACAGGAAACGGGAGAGAGATGGGGGATGACATGCAGTAAGGGCCGTGTCGGGTCCGGGAGTCGAACCCGCGGCACACCGCGACTGGATCACCAGTCCGGTGCCCAGACCGTTACGCTACGGCCTGGGCCCAAGTTGATGTATGTTAATGGAGGGCAATAGGGCATATTGCTTTGGGGTTGGTGTACTACGACTGCACACTAGCTGATTGCATTTTGAAAGGGCCAGGTTAGTCAGGCATTTAAAGACCATCAGTGTAGCCTTGTATGCCAAAACCTTAACTTTTGTAAACTAATGTTTAGGCTATACATTTTATAAACACACACACACACACACACACACGTATTGAGTTGTGCTTGACATGTACTGTAATTCTGCAAACTGTTAATAAATACTTTAATCAATCAATAAAACACACACACGCCCACACACACACGTATTCAAGCACAACTCGAGTTGTGCTTGAAATGTACTGTAATTCTGCAAACTGTTAAATACTTCAATCAATCAATAAATCAATCAATAAAACACACACACACACACACACACACACACACACACACACACACAATACGTGTTTCAGCGTGGGGTCGACCTACATCATTTGACTCTGAGCTGACACAGCAGGTCCCTAGCCAAAAAAACACCACAACCCTTGGAAAACTATGCAGGCTCCTCCTATTGAATTCCATAGGAAAATGATACAAGAAAAATCCCATATTGACATCAGCTAAAGTTGATGTATGTTAATGGAGGGCAATAGGGCATATTGCTTTGGGGTTGGTGTAGGTACTATGACTGCACACTAGCTGATTGCATTTTGAAAGGGCCAGGTTAGTCAGGCATTTAAAGACCATCAGTATAGCCTTGTATGCCAAAACCTTAACTTTTGTAAACTAATGTTTAGGCTATACATTTTATAAACATGTCACACACACACACACACACACACACACACACACACACACACACACACACACACACACACACACACACACATGATCATCGTCATCATCATTTGCAATTTGTTGCACATCATGCACACAGTAAAAAGTAAAATCAATTTCAGGCAACAAAGTTGAACAACATGCGTTGTTCAACTTTGAATTGAACTTGTGACAAGGAAATGCACGTTTTACAACACCATTACCATTAGACTCCCAGCCCAAAGCTACACCTGAACCCTTGGCCACTACACATTCTTCATGTCATCTTTGACCCCATAGCGAAGCTCCTGCAGGAATTATGGGACGATCTGATTCCAAAGTGAACCTTTCCCAAGTAACTTACTGAAGCGTTATCATTCTATAGGCTACCCTTTTTAAACCAACGGCGTGTGAAAGTTACACTGTTGTATCTCTGAGTGCTGTTATTGGACCCCAAAGACAACAAACTCTGTTGACTTATTCCTGTCTATTGTAGAGGCTAAAGATAACAGTGCTACTGGTCAAATGGGGGCACGGGGGGATTTCTTTTTAAAATACAGATGGAATGTGAAATGTGCTTATAAATTGCATGACACAAATAACGAAATAATGAAAATATGCATCTAAGATATCTATTCCATTATGATAACAGACACAGGTAGGCTACAAAGTTAACGTTACCTCCTAAACTGCGATTAAAATCCGTAATTAGGCTACATCCCAGTCACGTTTCTCTCTCCATCAAAAGTTCTGTTCATTGTAATATTCCAGCTCTTCATGTTATAGGCTATTTGTGACAGACAATCCTGCAGTGTAGTTTATGGACTTGTCCGGCGGAACGCGTATCCTTATAACGTGCGCAAATTATAGCCTACAAAATGCCACGATTTTGTATATGACCAGCGTGCTGCGTGCGCCTTATGAATTACTCGGTCCAGTTTTGAAACCTCCTCCGAAAACCGGCTCGCTCAAATAAATGTCTGTGAGAAGAATTTGTGCAGCTGCTCGATCCCTCCTTCCTTCATGGTCCTCCTGCCCCGCCTATGCGCACCACTGGAAATATGGGACAGTTTTAATTGTCACCCTGGTGCCAGTAGAAGGTAGGTGGGGTGCATGTAGGCTACTGGCTACTGTATAATAACCAAAACGCTTTCTAAATGTGTGTGGTGGGGCATAGCCTATGATATCATGGACCAAAGAAAAACACTTTTATTTGCTTCATGTGATGATTTCCTCACTCTCCCGACTTTCCAGTCTCTCTATTAACTGTCCTTTTCAGATAGATTTTATGTCAAACACACACACTCACACACACACACACACACACACACACACACACACACACACACACACACACACACACACACACACACACACACACACACACACACACACACACACACACACACACACACCCTCACACACACACACACACACACACACACACACACACACACACACATGATCATCGTCATCATCATTTGCAATTTGTTGCACATCATGCACACAGTAAAAAGTAAAATCAATTTCAGGCAACAAAGTTGAACAACATGCGTTGTTCAACTTTGAATTGAACTTGTGACAAGGAAATGCACGTTTTACAACACCATTACCATTAGACTCCCAGCCCAAAGCTACACCTGAACCCTTGGCCACTACACATTCTTCATGTCATCTTTGACCCCATAGCGAAGCTCCTGCAGGAATTATGGGACGATCTGATTCCAAAGTGAACCTTTCCCAAGTAACTTACTGAAGCGTTATCATTCTATAGGCTACCCTTTTTAAACCAACGGCGTGTGAAAGTTACACTGTTGTATCTCTGAGTGCTGTTATTGGACCCCAAAGACAACAAACTCTGTTGACTTATTCCTGTCTATTGTAGAGGCTAAAGATAACAGTGCTACTGGTCAAATGGGGGCACGGGGGGATTTCTTTTTAAAATACAGATGGAATGTGAAATGTGCTTATAAATTGCATGACACAAATAACGAAATAATGAAAATATGCATCTAAGATATCTATTCCATTATGATAACAGACACAGGTAGGCTACAAAGTTAACGTTACCTCCTAAACTGCGATTAAAATCCGTAATTAGGCTACATCCCAGTCACGTTTCTCTCTCCATCAAAAGTTCTGTTCATTGTAATATTCCAGCTCTTCATGTTATAGGCTATTTGTGACAGACAATCCTGCAGTGTAGTTTATGGACTTGTCCGGCGGAACGCGTATCCTTATAACGTGCGCAAATTATAGCCTACAAAATGCCACGATTTTGTATATGACCAGCGTGCTGCGTGCGCCTTATGAATTACTCGGTCCAGTTTTGAAACCTCCTCCGAAAACCGGCTCGCTCAAATAAATGTCTGTGAGAAGAATTTGTGCAGCTGCTCGATCCCTCCTTCCTTCATGGTCCTCCTGCCCCGCCTATGCGCACCACTGGAAATATGGGACAGTTTTAATTGTCACCCTGGTGCCAGTAGAAGGTAGGTGGGGTGCATGTAGGCTACTGGCTACTGTATAATAACCAAAACGCTTTCTAAATGTGTGTGGTGGGGCATAGCCTATGATATCATGGACCAAAGAAAAACACTTTTATTTGCTTCATGTGATGATTTCCTCACTCTCCCGACTTTCCAGTCTCTCTATTAACTGTCCTTTTCAGATAGATTTTATGTCAAACACACACACTCACACACACACACACACACACACACACACACACACACACACACACACACACACACACACACACACACACACACACACACACACACACACACACACACACACACACACACCCTCACACACACACACACACACACACACACACACACACACACACACACACACACACACACACACACACACACACACACACACACACACACACACACACACACACACACACACACACTGTATAGCATCTTTATTCAATCTTTTTGGGGGTTTATCATGTAAAATCTGGCACAAGTCGTTGCATGTCTTATCTCCTGAAGCCTCCCATATACACTACAAGAGTTTTGACAAGAATTTGGAAAGATTTTTAAAAGACTAAATTAGACTAGAATGTTCAATGTAGTCTTTAAAAAAATCTTTCCAAAATCTTGTCACGACTCTTATGTATGGGAGGCATTAGCCTCTTTGTTAATAGCTGATGGTTGTGTTTGCCAAAACTAAGAAACTTGTCTTTTTAAACACATCTCTATTTGCATCAGCATGTTAGGTGCTTTGTCAACTCAGTAGCTGGCAGCAAGAAAGGTCTTTGCCATGGTTGTATTCCAGCACAGCTATCTATGCCAAAAATCTATCAGAGTTGTACCTGATGAAGAAAACAAATTAATTCACGTAAGATCATAGCCGTCAGGCAGAGGATTCCACAGGTGTTGAGGCATGTTGGCTGAAGCGTTCATCCTGTGTAAGTTGTCACGTCTGGCTTCGCTGCCTGGATCTCTGACCTTGATCTCCAAGAGGTCTTTCAAAATCTCGCAGGAGCTTCTTTAACCTGTGGAATTTGTGAAGTCTCACTCCTGCTGTCTCTCAGAGAGCAGTTTCAGATGTGAGACAGAGCTCTTATAGTCACAGGAATGCTGTGGAATCTCCCAGCGAGTACACAAGACAAGCTCTCCACACAATGTGTCCGCTGTTGCTCTCGCTGTGTGACTGTCACACCAAAGGGAACACCTTCCAAATCCAGCCCCTGTCCCCTTGGCAACCCTGCGTTGGCTGTTGATAAAAGAAGCCTGTGCTAATTCAACTCTGGCACCATGAATAACATGTTGTTTACAGATGGCTCCGCTGAGCCTAAGGTATGTTTCCCATAGCTATGTTTCCCTTTCACAATCACATTGGAAACATGAGGTAGAAGGCAAAAGGCCAGAGATGTGTAAATGTGCAAAGCTGTAAGCATATGATATCAATCTTTAGATAAACAGAAGCGCTGTGTCACAGCAAGCAAGAGCCAGAGAGATTCCCTCTGGTTCTCTCGCTCTTTCCGTGTTTCTTTTTCTCTTCATTCCTCCTGATCCAGTTTCTATTCGTAATTATTCATAAATATACCACAGTGTTTTTGTTTACCATCACACAGGATGTGACGCAAGTATCTCTTGTGCTATTTATACAGTTAAAGCCAACATAACTCTTCACATTCACACAGATTGTATTTTTCATCCAAGCAACTCATTTTGGAACGCAAACACTTCGAGGCATGTTATCACAGTATCTCCAGTGTGATCCTGTAAATTCAGGGTGATGGTTAAGGAATCTTGTTAATAACCAGAATCTGCCCTCTCTCCTGTCAACAGTAGGCTACAGGCTGGTACAGTGGATCAGTTGTTCCTTGCGTGACCTGGGAGTCATGGCTCCCACAGATTCAGGGGAACGTACTGTAAATAGACAAAGGTACTGTATAGGGCTGCGGGATAGTATGTTAAGGTAGATGCATGCTGGGACACAGAGGCCTGTTTATTGTGCTGAAAGAATTAATGAAATGCCACCCTTTTTTCTAAGGCAGAGACTCTTTTTTATGACTATTTTTATGACCAAAATGAATGGTTCCAGATAGACTTGAATTCATAGACTTGGATCAAGTCAGTTGTCTTTATATATTGTATATATTATTTCAACTGTTAACGAGATTACACAAAACGGAGGGTGAAGGCGAGATTTATTGCAGACAGATTGATTACAGTATGGAGCTGGGATTGAGTGAATGGACAGAACAGGTGACTGATGCACGATAAACAGAATGATGAGGAGGAGACATGGTGAAGGAGCTTTGGCGTGAGCCCCCGTGGGGACGGGCCGGAGCCTCGGCTCGGATCCTGCCTGGCGAAGGCAGGGGGGCTCTAAGCCTGCCCCCCTGGGGCCAATCTGGTGGAGCCTGCTGCTGGGCGGTGGCGGGGAGGTGGCGGGTACCTGAACGGATAGCAGAAGTGAGACAAGGAAGAAGAGGCGCCCTTATAAAGGGGCGCAGACAGACAACAGAAGGTAACGTTGATCTGATTGGTGCCGTTGAATGATGCATAGTTCCATCTCTCGGTTGAAATTACGTTTACAACTATCACTATAGAGCACCGAAGTCTGACGTCACTTTCAGTAGAGGGCGTCAGTACCCAGGTTCATGTATTTGTTTAGTTGCATTGAAATCCCCATTGAGGCGATTTTAGATCGCCTCATATAAGAACTGTGTTTGAAAAATAAACATGTCACCCCGGCCGCTTCACTCATATGGATATGAAGAATCAACTTACTGAGAGAAAACGCTAATGTTACTGCTGCTGAATTAGTTAGATTTTCGCTAGAAGCAAACTGTATCATATATGAGTGACTGACTGTTGCAAACGATACAGAGACACCTCCCTGACAATAACGCCGAGACAGCTTGTTTATTTTTGGACCACAACGCTTATAGTAGACGATATTAAGATCACCCCATGTTATTCTCCATAGAGAAATTACTTCCGCGAACCAGGGGAATGGTCGGGATGAGCGAGTTGCGTCAGGACTTCGGTGCTCTATTACCAAGTGGGTCACAACCCAGGGCACGGAAGGACACGACACAGGCAGTTGATCCTTGAATTTGTCTTTATTCCTTTCATGTGCAGGGAATTACACACAATAATATCCTTTTACACAGGAGAGGTGATCTCCCCACTGTCCGGACAGAGGATATCTTCTGAGTGTTTGTGGAGATGACTGATTTATCCTGTTGTGCCTTAATCAAGTCCATGCACAACAGGTGCGCAGCCACACCCAGCTCTGAGTCCAGTTCTAGTTTGACTCAGACCAGGTGTGACTGCTTAACTCAGTCATCCTCCTTCCCACAGTTATATTTAAACAAAAAACTGATATGCCCTCAGTTTTAAATGTTTCAAACAAGAGCTCCTTTCTCCTGTTTTTAAATCACAGGTTCTGATGGTCTGTGACCACGCACCGCCTACCACCACTCATGCTGGCAAAGCTCACTCTTTCCTACATGATTCATTTAAGTAAACAAATAGTAGCACAGAGAACCCATTTCCCCTGAGGAGGCGAGTGTCATTATCATTATGTACAACTATGTTAGTAGTCTGTCAAGTTGTGTCAACCTATGTTGGGAGGAGAGAAAATAAATGACCCCAACAGAACACCAAAAGTGTGGCAACTGCAATGGGCACCTTGTAGGGTGAGATGTCCCCCTTTGCGTGGGACAATCCCTCATTTCAATACTTTTTCAGGTGACCCACAAATTGAAACCCTGTCTCACATTGTGACTGATCAAATGCCTAATAGTTAGTCCCCTAAAGTTGGCTTTCTATTGTAAAGCTCTCCTTGTATCTTTTACTTGTGTTTTTAAACCCATTAAAATACAACTTTCAAGGATTAAGAAAAAACTAGTGGCATCAAAATATCCACTCCAAAGAGTTTGTGAAAAGAGAAGCATGATCTGAACGTTTTCTAACGATTTTCTTTGCAGTTTTTGTCCTGCAAATTGTAATAGAGTAAAGATGCGCTTGAATCTTAATAATATCCACTTTAATTAATTCCTTGGGTCACTTAAATTATACTATTAGCATGTTTTGTGTTTTTGGTATAAGCTTTACGGCATTTGTTGTTCTGGATAAGCTTTTTTTTAAATGCCTTTTTTAATTCTTCATTTTACTTTGCAATAAGTTAATAATGCCCACGATATACAGTAGCCTAATACAGCATGCATATTATTGAAGACACGAGTCCATGTAGCAGTTAGGCAATCTCATCGTAGCATATTGCCTCTCCTCTGGGCAACGATACAAGTTTTGAAATATCACTCTTTCTGCTGCCTGTAAATTTCCCAAATGGTTTGTAGTTTCTGAGTTATTTAACTTAAACGCCACATGCATTCTCTATGGCAATAGCACAAAATTTGGCATGCTACTAGTCCTACATACTTAAACCTACCAACCCCATTCCAGCCTACTTAGGTTCATCTTACGGTTACATGTTTGCCTGAAAAGGAATCTTTGAAAGGTGTCATAGTTTTAGAAATATAGTGCTTTCAAATTTGAGACATTTAACATGGGGCTCAATGGCAGCTCTATAGGCACGTCAAAAGTCACTTTCACCTAGAAACTCCATTCACACTTTTTATTATTCAGCTTACTGTGGAGACACATGCTGGAACTTTTTTTTATTTTTTATGTTTTGTAGTTTATGAGTTATTTAACTTAAACGCCCAATGCATTCTCTATGGCAATAGCACAAGATTTGGCATGCTACTAGTCCTACATACTTACACCTAGCAACCCCATTCTAGCCTACTTACGTTCATCTTACGGTGGACATGTTTGCCTGAAAAGGAATCTTTGAAATGTTTCATAGTTTTAGAAATATAGAAAAACGAGGATAAAAACGAGGATAAAAAAAGAAAATCAAAATTCTTTTTTATTTTTATTTTATTTATTTTTTTCAAATCCTCAAAAATGATGAAAAACGGCGTGCTATAGTATGCCGTACGATATGGGCTATAGCCCATGGTCCAAAATGATGAAAAACGAGGATTAAAAAAAAATTCAAAAAACGATGGGCTATAACCCATCGTTTTTTTCATTTTTTTCAAATCCTCAAAAATGATGAAAAACGGCGTGCTATAGTATGCCGTACGATATGGGCTATAGCCCATGGTCCAAAATGATGAAAAACGAGGATAAAAAAATCAAATCAAAATTCAAAAAACGATGGGCTATAACCCATCGTTTTTTTTAATTTTTTAATTTTTTCCAAATCCTCAAAAATGATGAAAAACGGCGTGCTACAGTATAGTATGCCGTACGATATGGGCTATAGCCCATATCCTCGTGGTGTATAGCGGTGTATGAGAATGGGTGTTGCGGAGGATGAGAGCATTCCTCTCATCCTCCGCAACACAATGCATTCTCTATGGCAATAGCACAAACTTTAGCATGCTACTAGTCCTACATACTTACACCTAGCAACCCCATTCTAGCCTACTTAGGTTCATCTTACGGTGGACATGTTTGCCTGAAAAGGAATCTTTGAAATGTTTCATAGTTTTAGAAATATAGTGCTTTCAAATTTGAGACATTTAACATGGGGCTCAATGGCAGCTCTATAGGCACGTCAAAAGTCACTTTCACCTAGAAACTCCATTCACACTTTTTATTATTCAGCTTACTGTGGAGACACATGCTGGAACTTTTTTTTATTTTTATGTTTTGTAGTTTATGAGTTATTTAACTTAAACGCCCAATGCATTCTCTATGGCAATAGCACAAAATGTGGCATGCTACTAGTCCTACATACTTACACCTAGCAACCCCATTCTAGCCTACTTAGGTTCATCTTACGGTGGACATGTTTGCCTGAAAAGGAATCTTTGAAATGTTTCATAGTTTTAGAAATATAGTGCTTTCAAATTTGAGACATTTAACATGGGGCTCAATGGCAGCTCTATAGGCACGTCAAAAGTCACTTTCACCTAGAAACTCCATTCACACTTTTTATTATTCAGCTTACTGTGGAGACACATACTGGAACTTTTTTCTATTTTTATGTTTTGTAGTTTATGAGTTATTTAACTTAAACGCCCAATGCATTCTCTATGGCAATAGCACAAAATTTGGCATGCTACTAGTCCTACATACTTACACCTAGCAACCCCATTCTAGCCTACTTACGTTCATCTTACGGTGGACATGTTTGCCTGAAAAGGAATCTTTGAAATGTTTCATAGTTTTAGAAATATAGAAAAACGAGGATAAAAACGAGGATAAAAAAAGTAAATCAAAATTCTTTTTTATTTTTATTATTTTTTTCAAATCCTCAAAAATGATGAAAAACGGCGTGCTATAGTATGCCGTACGATATGGGCTATAGCCCATGTTCCAAAATGATGAAAAACGAGGATAAAAAAAAAAAATCAAAAATTCAAAAAACGATGGGCTATAACCCATCGTTTTTTTTATTTTTTTCAAATCCTCAAAAATGTAGTAAAACGGCGTGCTATAGTATGCCGTATGATATGGGCTATAGCCCATGGTCCAAAATGATGAAAAGCGAGGATAAAAAAATAAAAATTCAAATTCAAAAAACGATGGGATATAACCCATCGTTTTTTTTTTCATTTTTTCATTTTTTTCAAATCCTCAAAAATGATGAAAAACGGCGTGCTATAGTATGCCGTACGATATGGGCTATAGCCCATGGTCCAAAATGATGAAAAGCGAGGATATTATTTTTTTCAAAAATTCAAAAAACGATGGGCTATAACCCATCGTTTTTTTTTTTTCATTTTTTCATTTTTTTCAAATCCTCAAAAATGATGAAAAACTGCGTGCTATAGTATGCCGTACGATATGGGCTATAGCCCATGGTCCAAAATGATGAAAAGCGAGGATTAAAAAAAAAAATCAAAAATTCAAAAAACGATGGGCTATAACCCATCGTTTTTTTATTTTTTTCAAATCCTCAAAAATGTAGTAAAACGGCGTGCTATAGTATGCCGTATGATATGGGCTATAGCCCATGGTCCAAAATGATGAAAAGCGAGGATAAAAAAAAAAAAAAAAAAATCAAAAAACGATGGGATATAACCCATCGTTTTTTTTTTAATTTTTTCATTTTTTTCAAATCCTCAAAAATGATGAAAAACGGCGTGCTATAGTATGCCGTACGATATGGGCTATAGCCCATGGTCCAAAATGATGAAAAGCGAGGATATTATTTTTTTCAAAAATTCAAAAAACGATGGGCTATAACCCATCGGTTTTTTTTTTTTCATTTTTTCATTTTTTTCAAATCCTCAAAAATGATGAAAAACTGCGTGCTATAGTATGCCGTACGATATGGGCTATAGCCCATGGTCCAAAATGATGAAAAGCGAGGATTTTTTTTTTTTTTTTTAACAAAACAATGGGCTATAACCCATCGTTTTTTTAATTTTTTAATTTTTTCCAAATCCTCAAAAATGATGAAAAACGGCGTGCTACAGTATAGTATGCCGTACGATATGGGCTATAGCCCATATCCTCGCGGTGTATAGCGGTGTATGAGAATGGGTGTTGCGGAGGATGAGAGCATTCCTCTCATCCTCCGCAACACAATGCATTCTCTATGGCAATAGCACAAACTTTGGCATGCTACTAGTCCTACATACTTACACCTAGCAACCCCATTCTAGCCTACTTAGGTTCATCTTACGGTGGACATGTTTGCCTGAAAAGGAATCTTTGAAATGTTTCATAGTTTTAGAAATATAGTGCTTTCAAATTTGAGACATTTAACATGGGGCTCAATGGCAGCTCTATAGGCACGTCAAAAGTCACTTTCACCTAGAAACTCCATTCACACTTTTTATTATTCAGCTTACTGTGGAGACACATGCTGGAACTTTTTTTTATTTTTATGTTTTGTAGTTTATGAGTTATTTAACTTAAACGCCCAATGCATTCTCTATGGCAATAGCACAAAATTTGGCATGCTACTAGTCCTACATACTTACACCTAGCAACCCCATTCTAGCCTACTTAGGTTCATCTTACGGTGGACATGTTTGCCTGAAAAGGAATCTTTGAAATGTTTCATAGTTTTAGAAATATAGTGCTTTCAAATTTGAGACATTTAACATGGGGCTCAATGGCAGCTCTATAGGCACGTCAAAAGTCACTTTCACCTAGAAACTCCATTCACACTTTTTATTATTCAGCTTACTGTGGAGACACATGCTGGAACTTTTTTTTATTTTTATGTTTTGTAGTTTATGAGTTATTTAACTTAAACGCCCAATGCATTCTCTATGGCAATAGCACAAAATTTGGCATGCTACTAGTCCTACATACTTACACCTAGCAACCCCATTCTAGCCTACTTAGGTTCATCTTACGGTGGACATGTTTGCCTGAAAAGGAATCTTTGAAATGTTTCATAGTTTTAGAAATATAGTGCTTTCAAATTTGAGACATTTAACATGGGGCTCAATGGCAGCTCTATAGGCACGTCAAAAGTCACTTTCACCGAGAAACTCCATTCACACTTTTTATTATTCAGCTTACTGTGGAGACACATGCTGGAACTTTTTTTTATTTTTATGTTTTGTAGTTTATGAGTTATTTAACTTAAACGCCCAATGCATTCTCTATGGCAATAGCACAAAATGTGGCATGCTACTAGTCCTACATACTTACACCTAGCAACCCCATTCTAGCCTACTTAGGTTCATCTTACGGTGGACATGTTTGCCTGAAAAGGAATCTTTGAAATGTTTCATAGTTTTAGAAATATAGTGCTTTCAAATTTGAGACATTTAACATGGGGCTCAATGGCAGCTCTATAGGCACGTCAAAAGTCACTTTCACCTAGAAACTCCATTCACACTTTTTATTATTCAGCTTACTGTGGAGACACATGCTGGAACTTTTTTTTATTTTTATGTTTTGTAGTTTATGAGTTATTTAACTTAAACGCCCAATGCATTCTCTATGGCAATAGCACAAAATGTGGCATGCTACTAGTCCTACATACTTACACCTAGCAACCCCATTCTAGCCTACTTAGGTTCATCTTACGGTGGACATGTTTGCCTGAAAAGGAATCTTTGAAATGTTTCATAGTTTTAGAAATATAGTGCTTTCAAATTTGAGACATTTAACATGGGGCTCAATGGCAGCTCTATAGGCACGTCAAAAGTCACTTTCACCTAGAAACTCCATTCACACTTTTTATTATTCAGCTTACTGTGGAGACACATACTGGAACTTTTTTCTATTTTTATGTTTTGTAGTTTATGAGTTATTTAACTTAAACGCCCAATGCATTCTCTATGGCAATAGCACAAAATTTGGCATGCTACTAGTCCTACATACTTACACCTAGCAACCCCATTCTAGCCTACTTACGTTCATCTTACGGTGGACATGTTTGCCTGAAAAGGAATCTTTGAAATGTTTCATAGTTTTAGAAATATAGAAAAACGAGGATAAAAACGAGGATAAAAAAAGTAAATCAAAATTCTTTTTTATTTTTATTATTTTTTTCAAATCCTCAAAAATGATGAAAAACGGCGTGCTATAGTATGCCGTACGATATGGGCTATAGCCCATGTTCCAAAATGATGAAAAACGAGGATAAAAAAAAAAAATCAAAAATTCAAAAAACGATGGGCTATAACCCATCGTTTTTTTTATTTTTTTCAAATCCTCAAAAATGTAGTAAAACGGCGTGCTATAGTATGCCGTATGATATGGGCTATAGCCCATGGTCCAAAATGATGAAAAGCGAGGATAAAAAAATAAAAATTCAAATTCAAAAAACGATGGGATATAACCCATCGTTTTTTTTTTCATTTTTTCATTTTTTTCAAATCCTCAAAAATGATGAAAAACGGCGTGCTATAGTATGCCGTACGATATGGGCTATAGCCCATGGTCCAAAATGATGAAAAGCGAGGATATTATTTTTTTCAAAAATTCAAAAAACGATGGGCTATAACCCATCGTTTTTTTTTTTTCATTTTTTCATTTTTTTCAAATCCTCAAAAATGATGAAAAACTGCGTGCTATAGTATGCCGTACGATATGGGCTATAGCCCATGGTCCAAAATGATGAAAAGCGAGGATTAAAAAAAAAAATCAAAAATTCAAAAAACGATGGGCTATAACCCATCGTTTTTTTATTTTTTTCAAATCCTCAAAAATGTAGTAAAACGGCGTGCTATAGTATGCCGTATGATATGGGCTATAGCCCATGGTCCAAAATGATGAAAAGCGAGGATAAAAAAAAAAAAAAAAAAATCAAAAAACGATGGGATATAACCCATCGTTTTTTTTTTCATTTTTTCATTTTTTTCAAATCCTCAAAAATGATGAAAAACGGCGTGCTATAGTATGCCGTACGATATGGGCTATAGCCCATGGTCCAAAATGATGAAAAGCGAGGATATTATTTTTTTCAAAAATTCAAAAAACGATGGGCTATAACCCATCGTTTTTTTTTTTTTCATTTTTTCATTTTTTTCAAATCCTCAAAAATGATGAAAAACTGCGTGCTATAGTATGCCGTACGATATGGGCTATAGCCCATGGTCCAAAATGATGAAAAGCGAGGATTTTTTTTTTTTTTTTTAACAAAACAATGGGCTATAACCCATCGTTTTTTTAATTTTTAAATTTTTTCCAAATCCTCAAAAATGATGAAAAACGGCGTGCTACAGTATAGTATGCCGTACGATATGGGCTATAGCCCATATCCTCGCGGTGTATAGCGGTGTATGAGAATGGGTGTTGCGGAGGATGAGAGCATTCCTCTCATCCTCCGCAACACAATGCATTCTCTATGGCAATAGCACAAACTTTGGCATGCTACTAGTCCTACATACTTACACCTAGCAACCCCATTCTAGCCTACTTAGGTTCATCTTACGGTGGACATGTTTGCCTGAAAAGGAATCTTTGAAATGTTTCATAGTTTTAGAAATATAGTGCTTTCAAATTTGAGACATTTAACATGGGGCTCAATGGCAGCTCTATAGGCACGTCAAAAGTCACTTTCACCTAGAAACTCCATTCACACTTTTTATTATTCAGCTTACTGTGGAGACACATGCTGGAACTTTTTTTTATTTTTATGTTTTGTAGTTTATGAGTTATTTAACTTAAACGCCCAATGCATTCTCTATGGCAATAGCACAAAATTTGGCATGCTACTAGTCCTACATACTTACACCTAGCAACCCCATTCTAGCCTACTTAGGTTCATCTTACGGTGGACATGTTTGCCTGAAAAGGAATCTTTGAAATGTTTCATAGTTTTAGAAATATAGTGCTTTCAAATTTGAGACATTTAACATGGGGCTCAATGGCAGCTCTATAGGCACGTCAAAAGTCACTTTCACCTAGAAACTCCATTCACACTTTTTATTATTCAGCTTACTGTGGAGACACATGCTGGAACTTTTTTTTATTTTTATGTTTTGTAGTTTATGAGTTATTTAACTTAAACGCCCAATGCATTCTCTATGGCAATAGCACAAAATTTGGCATGCTACTAGTCCTACATACTTACACCTAGCAACCCCATTCTAGCCTACTTAGGTTCATCTTACGGTGGACATGTTTGCCTGAAAAGGAATCTTTGAAATGTTTCATAGTTTTAGAAATATAGTGCTTTCAAATTTGAGACATTTAACATGGGGCTCAATGGCAGCTCTATAGGCACGTCAAAAGTCACTTTCACCGAGAAACTCCATTCACACTTTTTATTATTCAGCTTACTGTGGAGACACATGCTGGAACTTTTTTTTATTTTTATGTTTTGTAGTTTATGAGTTATTTAACTTAAACGCCCAATGCATTCTCTATGGCAATAGCACAAAATTTGGCATGCTACTAGTCCTACATACTTACACCTAGCAACCCCATTCTAGCCTACTTAGGTTCATCTTACGGTGGACATGTTTGCCTGAAAAGGAATCTTTGAAATGTTTCATAGTTTTAGAAATATAGTGCTTTCAAATTTGAGACATTTAACATGGGGCTCAATGGCAGCTCTATAGGCACGTGAAAAGTCACTTTCACCTAGAAACTCCATTCACACTTTTTATTATTCAGCTTACTGTGGAGACACATGCTGGAACTTTTTTTTATTTTTATGTTTTGTAGTTTATGAGTTATTTAACTTAAACGCCCAATGCATTCTCTATGGCAATAGCACAAAATTTGGCATGCTACTAGTCCTACATACTTACACCTAGCAACCCCATTCTAGCCTACTTAGGTTCATCTTACGGTGGACATGTTTGCCTGAAAAGGAATCTTTGAAATTTTTCATAGTTTTAGAAATATAGTGCTTTCAAATTTGAGACATTTAACATGGGGCTCAATGGCAGCTCTATAGGCACGTCAAAAGTCACTTTCACCTAGAAACTCCATTCACACTTTTTATTATTCAGCTTACTGTGGAGACACATGCTGGAACTTTTTTTTATTTTTATGTTTTGTAGTTTATGAGTTATTTAACTTAAACGCCCAATGCATTCTCTATGGCAATAGCACAAAATTTGGCATGCTACTAGTCCTACATACTTACACCTAGCAACCCCATTCTAGCCTACTTAGGTTCATCTTACGGTGGACATGTTTGCCTGAAAAGGAATCTTTGAAATGTTTCATCGTTTTAGAAATATAGTGCTTTCAAATTTGAGACATTTAACATGGGGCTCAATGGCAGCTCTATAGGCACGTCAAAAGTCACTTTCACCTAGAAACTCCATTCACACTTTTTATTATTCAGCTTACTGTGGAGACACATGCTGGAACTTTTTTTTATTTTTATGTTTTGTAGTTTATGAGTTATTTAACTTAAACGCCCAATGCATTCTCTATGGCAATAGCACAAAATTTGGAATGCTACTAGTCCTACATACTTACACCTAGCAACCCCATTCTAGCCTACTTAGGTTCATCTTACGGTGGACATGTTTGCCTGAAAAGGAATCTTTGAAATGTTTCATAGTTTTAGAAATATAGTGCTTTCAAATTTGAGACGTTTAACATGGGGCTCAATGGCAGCTCTATAGGCACGTCAAAAGTCACTTTCACCTAGAAACTCCATTCACACTTTTTATTATTCAGCTTACTGTGGAGACACATGCTGGAACTTTATTTTATTTTTATGTTTTGTAGTTTATGAGTTATTTAACTTAAACGCCCAATGCATTCTCTATGGCAATAGCACAAAATTTGGCATGCTACTAGTCCTACATACTTACACCTAGCAACCCCATTCTAGCCTACTTAGGTTCATCTTACGGTGGACATGTTTGCCTGAAAAGGAATCTTTGAAATGTTTCATAGTTTTAGAAATATAGTGCTTTCAAATTTGAGACATTTAACATGGGGCTCAATGGCAGCTCTATAGGCACGTCAAAAGTCACTTTCACCTAGAAACTCCATTCACACTTTTTATTATTCAGCTTACTGTGGAGACACATGCTGGAACTTTTTTTTATTTTTATGTTTTGTAGTTTATGAGTTATTAAACTTAAACGCCCAATGCATTCTCTATGGCAATAGCACAAGATTTGGCATGCTACTAGTCCTACATACTTACACCTAGCAACCCCATTCTAGCCTACTTAGGTTCATCTTACGGTGGACATGTTTGCCTGAAAAGGAATCTTTGAAATGTTTCATAGTTTTAGAAATATAGTGCTTTCAAATTTGAGACATTTAACATGGGGCTCAATGGCAGCTCTATAGGCACGTCAAAAGTCACTTTCACCTAGAAACTCCATTCACACTTTTTATTATTCAGCTTACTGTGGAGACACATGCTGGAACTTTTTTTTATTTTTATGTTTTGTAGTTTATGAGTTATTAAACTTAAACGCCCAATGCATTCTCTATGGCAATAGCACAAAATTTGGCATGCTACTAGTCCTACATACTTACACCTAGCAACCCCATTCTAGCCTACTTAGGTTCATCTTACGGTGGACATGTTTGCCTGAAAAGGAATCTTTGAAATGTTTCATAGTTTTAGAAATATAGTGCTTTCAAATTTGAGACATTTAACATGGGGCTCAATGGCAGCTCTATAGGCACGTCAAAAGTCACTTTCACCTAGAAACTCCATTCACACTTTTTATTATTCAGCTTACTGTGGAGACACATGCTGGAACTTTTTTTTATTTTTATGTTTTGTAGTTTATGAGTTATTAAACTTAAACGCCCAATGCATTCTCTATGGCAATAGCACAAAATTTGGCATGCTACTAGTCCTACATACTTACACCTAGCAACCCCATTCTAGCCTACTTAGGTTCATCTTACGGTGGACATGTTTGCCTGAAAAGGAATCTTTGAAATGTTTCATAGTTTTAGAAATATAGTGCTTTCAAATTTGAGACATTTAACATGGGGCTCAATGGCAGCTCTATAGGCACGTCAAAAGTCACTTTCACCTAGAAACTCCATTCACACTTTTTATTATTCAGCTTACTGTGGAGACACATGCTGGAACTTTTTTTTATTTTTATGTTTTGTAGTTTATGAGTTATTAAACTTAAACGCCCAATGCATTCTCTATGGCAATAGCACAAAATTTGGCATGCTACTAGTCCTACATACTTACACCTAGCAACCCCATTCTAGCCTACTTAGGTTCATCTTACGGTGGACATGTTTGCCTGAAAAGGAATCTTTGAAATGTTTCATAGTTTTAGAAATATAGTGCTTTCAAATTTGAGACATTTAACATGGGGCTCAATGGCAGCTCTATAGGCACGTCAAAAGTCACTTTCACCTAGAAACTCCATTCACACTTTTTATTATTCAGCTTACTGTGGAGACACATGCTGGAACTTTTTTTTATTTTTATGTTTTGTAGTTTATGAGTTATTTAACTTAAACGCCCAATGCATTCTCTATGGCAATAGCACAAAATTTGGCATGCTACTAGTCCTACATACTTACACCTAGCAACCCCATTCTAGCCTACTTAGGTTCATCTTACGGTGGACATGTTTGCCTGAAAAGGAATCTTTGAAATGTTTCATAGTTTTAGAAATATAGTGCTTTCAAATTTGAGACATTTAACATGGGGCTCAATGGCAGCTCTATAGGCACGTCAAAAGTCACTTTCACCTAGAAACTCCATTCACACTTTTTATTATTCAGCTTACTGTGGAGACACATGCTGGAACTTTTTTTTATTTTTATGTTTTGTAGTTTATGAGTTATTTAACTTAAACGCCCAATGCATTCTCTATGGCAATAGCACAAAATTTGGCATGCTACTAGTCCTACATACTTACACCTAGCAACCCCATTCTAGCCTACTTAGGTTCATCTTACGGTGGACATGTTTGCCTGAAAAGGAATCTTTGAAATGTTTCATAGTTTTAGAAATATAGTGCTTTCAAATTTGAGACATTTAACATGGGGCTCAATGGCAGCTCTATAGGCACGTCAAAAGTCACTTTCACCGAGAAACTCCATTCACACTTTTTATTATTCAGCTTACTGTGGAGACACATGCTGGAACTTTTTTTTATTTTTATGTTTTGTAGTTTATGAGTTATTTAACTTAAACGCCCAATGCATTCTCTATGGCAATAGCACAAAATTTGGCATGCTACTAGTCCTACATACTTACACCTAGCAACCCCATTCTAGCCTACTTAGGTTCATCTTACGGTGGACATGTTTGCCTGAAAAGGAATCTTTGAAATGTTTCATAGTTTTAGAAATATAGTGCTTTCAAATTTGAGACATTTAACATGGGGCTCAATGGCAGCTCTATAGGCACGTGAAAAGTCACTTTCACCTAGAAACTCCATTCACACTTTTTATTATTCAGCTTACTGTGGAGACACATGCTGGAACTTTTTTTTATTTTTATGTTTTGTAGTTTATGAGTTATTAAACTTAAACGCCCAATGCATTCTCTATGGCAATAGCACAAAATTTGGCATGCTACTAGTCCTACATACTTACACCTAGCAACCCCATTCTAGCCTACTTAGGTTCATCTTACGGTGGACATGTTTGCCTGAAAAGGAATCTTTGAAATGTTTCATAGTTTTAGAAATATAGTGCTTTCAAATTTGAGACGTTTAACATGGGGCTCAATGGCAGCTCTATAGGCACGTCAAAAGTCACTTTCACCTAGAAACTCCATTCACACTTTTTATTATTCAGCTTACTGTGGAGACACATGCTGGAACTTTATTTTATTTTTATGTTTTGTAGTTTATGAGTTATTTAACTTAAACGCCCAATGCATTCTCTATGGCAATAGCACAAAATTTGGCATGCTACTAGTCCTACATACTTACACCTAGCAACCCCATTCTAGCCTACTTAGGTTCATCTTACGGTGGACATGTTTGCCTGAAAAGGAATCTTTGAAATGTTTCATAGTTTTAGAAATATAGTGCTTTCAAATTTGAGACATTTAACATGGGGCTCAATGGCAGCTCTATAGGCACGTCAAAAGTCACTTTCACCTAGAAACTCCATTCACACTTTTTATTATTCAGCTTACTGTGGAGACACATGCTGGAACTTTTTTTTATTTTTATGTTTTGTAGTTTATGAGTTATTAAACTTAAACGCCCAATGCATTCTCTATGGCAATAGCACAAGATTTGGCATGCTACTAGTCCTACATACTTACACCTAGCAACCCCATTCTAGCCTACTTAGGTTCATCTTACGGTGGACATGTTTGCCTGAAAAGGAATCTTTGAAATGTTTCATAGTTTTAGAAATATAGTGCTTTCAAATTTGAGACATTTAACATGGGGCTCAATGGCAGCTCTATAGGCACGTCAAAAGTCACTTTCACCTAGAAACTCCATTCACACTTTTTATTATTCAGCTTACTGTGGAGACACATGCTGGAACTTTTTTTTATTTTTATGTTTTGTAGTTTATGAGTTATTAAACTTAAACGCCCAATGCATTCTCTATGGCAATAGCACAAAATTTGGCATGCTACTAGTCCTACATACTTACACCTAGCAACCCCATTCTAGCCTACTTAGGTTCATCTTACGGTGGACATGTTTGCCTGAAAAGGAATCTTTGAAATGTTTCATAGTTTTAGAAATATAGTGCTTTCAAATTTGAGACATTTAACATGGGGCTCAATGGCAGCTCTATAGGCACGTCAAAAGTCACTTTCACCTAGAAACTCCATTCACACTTTTTATTATTCAGCTTACTGTGGAGACACATGCTGGAACTTTTTTTTATTTTTATGTTTTGTAGTTTATGAGTTATTAAACTTAAACGCCCAATGCATTCTCTATGGCAATAGCACAAAATTTGGCATGCTACTAGTCCTACATACTTACACCTAGCAACCCCATTCTAGCCTACTTAGGTTCATCTTACGGTGGACATGTTTGCCTGAAAAGGAATCTTTGAAATGTTTCATAGTTTTAGAAATATAGTGCTTTCAAATTTGAGACATTTAACATGGGGCTCAATGGCAGCTCTATAGGCACGTCAAAAGTCACTTTCACCTAGAAACTCCATTCACACTTTTTATTATTCAGCTTACTGTGGAGACACATGCTGGAACTTTTTTTTATTTTTATGTTTTGTAGTTTATGAGTTATTAAACTTAAACGCCCAATGCATTCTCTATGGCAATAGCACAAAATTTGGCATGCTACTAGTCCTACATACTTACACCTAGCAACCCCATTCTAGCCTACTTAGGTTCATCTTACGGTGGACATGTTTGCCTGAAAAGGAATCTTTGAAATGTTTCATAGTTTTAGAAATATAGTGCTTTCAAATTTGAGACATTTAACATGGGGCTCAATGGCAGCTCTATAGGCACGTCAAAAGTCACTTTCACCTAGAAACTCCATTCACACTTTTTATTATTCAGCTTACTGTGGAGACACATGCTGGAACTTTTTTTTATTTTTATGTTTTGTAGTTTATGAGTTATTTAACTTAAACGCCCAATGCATTCTCTATGGCAATAGCACAAAATTTGGCATGCTACTAGTCCTACATACTTACACCTAGCAACCCCATTCTAGCCTACTTAGGTTCATCTTACGGTGGACATGTTTGCCTGAAAAGGAATCTTTGAAATGTTTCATAGTTTTAGAAATATAGTGCTTTCAAATTTGAGACATTTAACATGGGGCTCAATGGCAGCTCTATAGGCACGTCAAAAGTCACTTTCACCTAGAAACTCCATTCACACTTTTTATTATTCAGCTTACTGTGGAGACACATGCTGGAACTTTTTTTTATTTTTATGTTTTGTAGTTTATGAGTTATTTAACTTAAACGCCCAATGCATTCTCTATGGCAATAGCACAAAATTTGGCATGCTACTAGTCCTACATACTTACACCTAGCAACCCCATTCTAGCCTACTTAGGTTCATCTTACGGTGGACATGTTTGCCTGAAAAGGAATCTTTGAAATGTTTCATAGTTTTAGAAATATAGTGCTTTCAAATTTGAGACATTTAACATGGGGCTCAATGGCAGCTCTATAGGCACGTCAAAAGTCACTTTCACCGAGAAACTCCATTCACACTTTTTATTATTCAGCTTACTGTGGAGACACATGCTGGAACTTTTTTTTATTTTTATGTTTTGTAGTTTATGAGTTATTTAACTTAAACGCCCAATGCATTCTCTATGGCAATAGCACAAAATTTGGCATGCTACTAGTCCTACATACTTACACCTAGCAACCCCATTCTAGCCTACTTAGGTTCATCTTACGGTGGACATGTTTGCCTGAAAAGGAATCTTTGAAATGTTTCATAGTTTTAGAAATATAGTGCTTTCAAATTTGAGACATTTAACATGGGGCTCAATGGCAGCTCTATAGGCACGTGAAAAGTCACTTTCACCTAGAAACTCCATTCACACTTTTTATTATTCAGCTTACTGTGGAGACACATGCTGGAACTTTTTTTTATTTTTATGTTTTGTAGTTTATGAGTTATTAAACTTAAACGCCCAATGCATTCTCTATGGCAATAGCACAAAATTTGGCATGCTACTAGTCCTACATACTTACACCTAGCAACCCCATTCTAGCCTACTTAGGTTCATCTTACGGTGGACATGTTTGCCTGAAAAGGAATCTTTGAAATGTTTCATAGTTTTAGAAATATAGTGCTTTCAAATTTGAGACATTTAACATGGGGCTCAATGGCAGCTCTATAGGCACGTCAAAAGTCACTTTCACCTAGAAACTCCATTCACACTTTTTATTATTCAGCTTACTGTGGAGACACATGCTGGAACTTTTTTTTATTTTTATGTTTTGTAGTTTATGAGTTATTAAACTTAAACGCCCAATGCATTCTCTATGGCAATAGCACAAAATTTGGCATGCTACTAGTCCTACATACTTACACCTAGCAACCCCATTCTAGCCTACTTAGGTTCATCTTACGGTGGACATGTTTGCCTGAAAAGGAATCTTTGAAATGTTTCATAGTTTTAGAAATATAGTGCTTTCAAATTTGAGACATTTAACATGGGGCTCAATGGCAGCTCTATAGGCACGTCAAAAGTCACTTTCACCTAGAAACTCCATTCACACTTTTTATTATTCAGCTTACTGTGGAGACACATGCTGGAACTTTTTTTTATTTTTATGTTTTGTAGTTTATGAGTTATTAAACTTAAACGCCCAATGCATTCTCTATGGCAATAGCACAAAATTTGGCATGCTACTAGTCCTACATACTTACACCTAGCAACCCCATTCTAGCCTACTTAGGTTCATCTTACGGTGGACATGTTTGCCTGAAAAGGAATCTTTGAAATGTTTCATAGTTTTAGAAATATAGTGCTTTCAAATTTGAGACATTTAACATGGGGCTCAATGGCAGCTCTATAGGCACGTCAAAAGTCACTTTCACCTAGAAACTCCATTCACACTTTTTATTATTCAGCTTACTGTGGAGACACATGCTGGAACTTTTTTTTATTTTTATGTTTTGTAGTTTATGAGTTATTTAACTTAAACGCCCAATGCATTCTCTATGGCAATAGCACAAAATTTGGCATGCTACTAGTCCTGCATACTTACACCTAGCAACCCCATTCTAGCCTACTTAGGTTCATCTTACGGTGGACATGTTTGCCTGAAAAGGAATCTTTGAAATGTTTCATCGTTTTAGAAATATAGTGCTTTCAAATTTGAGACATTTAACATGGGGCTCAATGGCAGCTCTATAGGCACGTCAAAAGTCACTTTCACCTAGAAACTCCATTCACACTTTTTATTATTCAGCTTACTGTGGAGACACATGCTGGAACTTTTTTTTATTTTTATGTTTTGTAGTTTATGAGTTATTTAACTTAAACGCCCAATGCATTCTCTATGGCAATAGCACAAAATTTGGCATGCTACTAGTCCTACATACTTACACCTAGCAACCCCATTCTAGCCTACTTAGGTTCATCTTACGGTGGACATGTTTGCCTGAAAAGGAATCTTTGAAATGTTTCATCGTTTTAGAAATATAGTGCTTTCAAATTTGAGACATTTAACATGGGGCTCAATGGCAGCTCTATAGGCACGTCAAAAGTCACTTTCACCTAGAAACTCCATTCACACTTTTTATTATTCAGCTTACTGTGGAGACACATGCTGGAACTTTTTTTTTTTTTTATGTTTTGTAGTTTATGAGTTATTTAACTTAAACGCCCAATGCATTCTCTATGGCAATAGCACAAAATTTGGCATGCTACTAGTCCTACATACTTACACCTAGCAACCCCATTCTAGCCTACTTAGGTTCATCTTACGGTGGACATGTTTGCCTGAAAAGGAATCTTTGAAATGTTTCATAGTTTTAGAAATATAGTGCTTTCAAATTTGAGACATTTAACATGGGGCTCAATGGCAGCTCTATAGGCACGTCAAAAGTCACTTTCACCTAGAAACTCCATTCACACTTTTTATTATTCAGCTTACTGTGGAGACACATGCTGGAACTTTTTTTTATTTTTATGTTTTGTAGTTTATGAGTTATTAAACTTAAACGCCCAATGCATTCTCTATGGCAATAGCACAAAATTTGGCATGCTACTAGTCCTACATACTTACACCTAGCAACCCCATTCTAGCCTACTTAGGTTCATCTTACGGTGGACATGTTTGCCTGAAAAGGAATCTTTGAAATGTTTCATAGTTTTAGAAATATAGTGCTTTCAAATTTGAGACATTTAACATGGGGCTCAATGGCAGCTCTATAGGCACGTCAAAAGTCACTTTCACCTAGAAACTCCATTCACACTTTTTATTATTCAGCTTACTGTGGAGACACATGCTGGAACTTTTTTTTATTTTTATGTTTTGTAGTTTATGAGTTATTAAACTTAAACGCCCAATGCATTCTCTATGGCAATAGCACAAAATTTGGCATGCTACTAGTCCTACATACTTACACCTAGCAACCCCATTCTAGCCTACTTAGGTTCATCTTACGGTGGACATGTTTGCCTGAAAAGGAATCTTTGAAATGTTTCATAGTTTTAGAAATATAGTGCTTTCAAATTTGAGACATTTAACATGGGGCTCAATGGCAGCTCTATAGGCACGTCAAAAGTCACTTTCACCTAGAAACTCCATTCACACTTTTTATTATTCAGCTTACTGTGGAGACACATGCTGGAACTTTTTTTTATTTTTATGTTTTGTAGTTTATGAGTTATTTAACTTAAACGCCCAATGCATTCTCTATGGCAATAGCACAAAATTTGGCATGCTACTAGTCCTGCATACTTACACCTAGCAACCCCATTCTAGCCTACTTAGGTTCATCTTACGGTGGACATGTTTGCCTGAAAAGGAATCTTTGAAATGTTTCATCGTTTTAGAAATATAGTGCTTTCAAATTTGAGACATTTAACATGGGGCTCAATGGCAGCTCTATAGGCACGTCAAAAGTCACTTTCACCTAGAAACTCCATTCACACTTTTTATTATTCAGCTTACTGTGGAGACACATGCTGGAACTTTTTTTTATTTTTATGTTTTGTAGTTTATGAGTTATTTAACTTAAACGCCCAATGCATTCTCTATGGCAATAGCACAAAATTTGGCATGCTACTAGTCCTACATACTTACACCTAGCAACCCCATTCTAGCCTACTTAGGTTCATCTTACGGTGGACATGTTTGCCTGAAAAGGAATCTTTGAAATGTTTCATAGTTTTAGAAATATAGTGCTTTCAAATTTGAGACATTTAACATGGGGCTCAATGGCAGCTCTATAGGCACGTCAAAAGTCACTTTCACCTAGAAACTCCATTCACACTTTTTATTATTCAGCTTACTGTGGAGACACATGCTGGAACTTTTTTTTATTTTTATGTTTTGTAGTTTATGAGTTATTAAACTTAAACGCCCAATGCATTCTCTATGGCAATAGCACAAAATTTGGCATGCTACTAGTCCTACATACTTACACCTAGCAACCCCATTCTAGCCTACTTAGGTTCATCTTACGGTGGACATGTTTGCCTGAAAAGGAATCTTTGAAATGTTTCATAGTTTTAGAAATATAGTGCTTTCAAATTTGAGACATTTAACATGGGGCTCAATGGCAGCTCTATAGGCACGTCAAAAGTCACTTTCACCTAGAAACTCCATTCACACTTTTTATTATTCAGCTTACTGTGGAGACACATGCTGGAACTTTTTTTTATTTTTATGTTTTGTAGTTTATGAGTTATTTAACTTAAACGCCCAATGCATTCTCTATGGCAATAGCACAAAATTTGGCATGCTACTAGTCCTACATACTTACACCTAGCAACCCCATTCTAGCCTACTTAGGTTCATCTTACGGTGGACATGTTTGCCTGAAAAGGAATCTTTGAAATGTTTCATCGTTTTAGAAATATAGTGCTTTCAAATTTGAGACATTTAACATGGGGCTCAATGGCAGCTCTATAGGCACGTCAAAAGTCACTTTCACCTAGAAACTCCATTCACACTTTTTATTATTCAGCTTACTGTGGAGACACATGCTGGAACTTTTTTTTATTTTTATGTTTTGTAGTTTATGAGTTATTAAACTTAAACGCCCAATGCATTCTCTATGGCAATAGCACAAAATTTGGCATGCTACTAGTCCTACATACTTACACCTAGCAACCCCATTCTAGCCTACTTAGGTTCATCTTACGGTGGACATGTTTGCCTGAAAAGGAATCTTTGAAATGTTTCATAGTTTTAGAAATATAGTGCTTTCAAATTTGAGACATTTAACATGGGGCTCAATGGCAGCTCTATAGGCACGTCAAAAGTCACTTTCACCTAGAAACTCCATTCACACTTTTTATTATTCAGCTTACTGTGGAGACACATGCTGGAACTTTTTTTTATTTTTATGTTTTGTAGTTTATGAGTTATTAAACTTAAACGCCCAATGCATTCTCTATGGCAATAGCACAAAATTTGGCATGCTACTAGTCCTACATACTTACACCTAGCAACCCCATTCTAGCCTACTTAGGTTCATCTTACGGTGGACATGTTTGCCTGAAAAGGAATCTTTGAAATGTTTCATAGTTTTAGAAATATAGTGCTTTCAAATTTGAGACATTTAACATGGGGCTCAATGGCAGCTCTATAGGCACGTCAAAAGTCACTTTCACCTAGAAACTCCATTCACACTTTTTATTATTCAGCTTACTGTGGAGACACATGCTGGAACTTTTTTTTATTTTTATGTTTTGTAGTTTATGAGTTATTAAACTTAAACGCCCAATGCATTCTCTATGGCAATAGCACAAAATTTGGCATGCTACTAGTCCTACATACTTACACCTAGCAACCCCATTCTAGCCTACTTAGGTTCATCTTACGGTGGACATGTTTGCCTGAAAAGGAATCTTTGAAATGTTTCATAGTTTTAGAAATATAGTGCTTTCAAATTTGAGACATTTAACATGGGGCTCAATGGCAGCTCTATAGGCACGTCAAAAGTCACTTTCACCTAGAAACTCCATTCACACTTTTTATTATTCAGCTTACTGTGGAGACACATGCTGGAACTTTTTTTTATTTTTATGTTTTGTAGTTTATGAGTTATTTAACTTAAACGCCCAATGCATTCTCTATGGCAATAGCACAAAATTTGGCATGCTACTAGTCCTACATACTTACACCTAGCAACCCCATTCTAGCCTACTTAGGTTCATCTTACGGTGGACATGTTTGCCTGAAAAGGAATCTTTGAAATGTTTCATAGTTTTAGAAATATAGTGCTTTCAAATTTGAGACATTTAACATGGGGCTCAATGGCAGCTCTATAGGCACGTCAAAAGTCACTTTCACCTAGAAACTCCATTCACACTTTTTATTATTCAGCTTACTGTGGAGACACATGCTGGAACTTTTTTTTATTTTTATGTTTTGTAGTTTATGAGTTATTTAACTTAAACGCCCAATGCATTCTCTATGGCAATAGCACAAAATTTGGCATGCTACTAGTCCTACATACTTACACCTAGCAACCCCATTCTAGCCTACTTAGGTTCATCTTACGGTGGACATGTTTGCCTGAAAAGGAATCTTTGAAATGTTTCATAGTTTTAGAAATATAGTGCTTTCAAATTTGAGACATTTAACATGGGGCTCAATGGCAGCTCTATAGGCACGTCAAAAGTCACTTTCACCGAGAAACTCCATTCACACTTTTTATTATTCAGCTTACTGTGGAGACACATGCTGGAACTTTTTTTTATTTTTATGTTTTGTAGTTTATGAGTTATTTAACTTAAACGCCCAATGCATTCTCTATGGCAATAGCACAAAATTTGGCATGCTACTAGTCCTACATACTTACACCTAGCAACCCCATTCTAGCCTACTTAGGTTCATCTTACGGTGGACATGTTTGCCTGAAAAGGAATCTTTGAAATGTTTCATAGTTTTAGAAATATAGTGCTTTCAAATTTGAGACATTTAACATGGGGCTCAATGGCAGCTCTATAGGCACGTGAAAAGTCACTTTCACCTAGAAACTCCATTCACACTTTTTATTATTCAGCTTACTGTGGAGACACATGCTGGAACTTTTTTTTATTTTTATGTTTTGTAGTTTATGAGTTATTAAACTTAAACGCCCAATGCATTCTCTATGGCAATAGCACAAAATTTGGCATGCTACTAGTCCTACATACTTACACCTAGCAACCCCATTCTAGCCTACTTAGGTTCATCTTACGGTGGACATGTTTGCCTGAAAAGGAATCTTTGAAATGTTTCATAGTTTTAGAAATATAGTGCTTTCAAATTTGAGACATTTAACATGGGGCTCAATGGCAGCTCTATAGGCACGTCAAAAGTCACTTTCACCTAGAAACTCCATTCACACTTTTTATTATTCAGCTTACTGTGGAGACACATGCTGGAACTTTTTTTTATTTTTATGTTTTGTAGTTTATGAGTTATTAAACTTAAACGCCCAATGCATTCTCTATGGCAATAGCACAAAATTTGGCATGCTACTAGTCCTACATACTTACACCTAGCAACCCCATTCTAGCCTACTTAGGTTCATCTTACGGTGGACATGTTTGCCTGAAAAGGAATCTTTGAAATGTTTCATAGTTTTAGAAATATAGTGCTTTCAAATTTGAGACATTTAACATGGGGCTCAATGGCAGCTCTATAGGCACGTCAAAAGTCACTTTCACCTAGAAACTCCATTCACACTTTTTATTATTCAGCTTACTGTGGAGACACATGCTGGAACTTTTTTTTATTTTTATGTTTTGTAGTTTATGAGTTATTAAACTTAAACGCCCAATGCATTCTCTATGGCAATAGCACAAAATTTGGCATGCTACTAGTCCTACATACTTACACCTAGCAACCCCATTCTAGCCTACTTAGGTTCATCTTACGGTGGACATGTTTGCCTGAAAAGGAATCTTTGAAATGTTTCATAGTTTTAGAAATATAGTGCTTTCAAATTTGAGACATTTAACATGGGGCTCAATGGCAGCTCTATAGGCACGTCAAAAGTCACTTTCACCTAGAAACTCCATTCACACTTTTTATTATTCAGCTTACTGTGGAGACACATGCTGGAACTTTTTTTTATTTTTATGTTTTGTAGTTTATGAGTTATTAAACTTAAACGCCCAATGCATTCTCTATGGCAATAGCACAAAATTTGGCATGCTACTAGTCCTACATACTTACACCTAGCAACCCCATTCTAGCCTACTTAGGTTCATCTTACGGTGGACATGTTTGCCTGAAAAGGAATCTTTGAAATGTTTCATAGTTTTAGAAATATAGTGCTTTCAAATTTGAGACATTTAACATGGGGCTCAATGGCAGCTCTATAGGCACGTCAAAAGTCACTTTCACCTAGAAACTCCATTCACACTTTTTATTATTCAGCTTACTGTGGAGACACATGCTGGAACTTTTTTTTATTTTTATGTTTTGTAGTTTATGAGTTATTTAACTTAAACGCCCAATGCATTCTCTATGGCAATAGCACAAAATTTGGCATGCTACTAGTCCTACATACTTACACCTAGCAACCCCATTCTAGCCTACTTAGGTTCATCTTACGGTGGACATGTTTGCCTGAAAAGGAATCTTTGAAATGTTTCATAGTTTTAGAAATATAGTGCTTTCAAATTTGAGACATTTAACATGGGGCTCAATGGCAGCTCTATAGGCACGTGAAAAGTCACTTTCACCTAGAAACTCCATTCACACTTTTTATTATTCAGCTTACTGTGGAGACACATGCTGGAACTTTTTTTTATTTTTATGTTTTGTAGTTTATGAGTTATTAAACTTAAACGCCCAATGCATTCTCTATGGCAATAGCACAAAATTTGGCATGCTACTAGTCCTACATACTTACACCTAGCAACCCCATTCTAGCCTACTTAGGTTCATCTTACGGTGGACATGTTTGCCTGAAAAGGAATCTTTGAAATGTTTCATAGTTTTAGAAATATAGTGCTTTCAAATTTGAGACATTTAACATGGGGCTCAATGGCAGCTCTATAGGCACGTCAAAAGTCACTTTCACCTAGAAACTCCATTCACACTTTTTATTATTCAGCTTACTGTGGAGACACATGCTGGAACTTTTTTTTATTTTTATGTTTTGTAGTTTATGAGTTATTAAACTTAAACGCCCAATGCATTCTCTATGGCAATAGCACAAAATTTGGCATGCTACTAGTCCTACATACTTACACCTAGCAACCCCATTCTAGCCTACTTAGGTTCATCTTACGGTGGACATGTTTGCCTGAAAAGGAATCTTTGAAATGTTTCATAGTTTTAGAAATATAGTGCTTTCAAATTTGAGACATTTAACATGGGGCTCAATGGCAGCTCTATAGGCACGTCAAAAGTCACTTTCACCTAGAAACTCCATTCACACTTTTTATTATTCAGCTTACTGTGGAGACACATGCTGGAACTTTTTTTTATTTTTATGTTTTGTAGTTTATGAGTTATTAAACTTAAACGCCCAATGCATTCTCTATGGCAATAGCACAAAATTTGGCATGCTACTAGTCCTACATACTTACACCTAGCAACCCCATTCTAGCCTACTTAGGTTCATCTTACGGTGGACATGTTTGCCTGAAAAGGAATCTTTGAAATGTTTCATAGTTTTAGAAATATAGTGCTTTCAAATTTGAGACATTTAACATGGGGCTCAATGGCAGCTCTATAGGCACGTCAAAAGTCACTTTCACCTAGAAACTCCATTCACACTTTTTATTATTCAGCTTACTGTGGAGACACATGCTGGAACTTTTTTTTATTTTTATGTTTTGTAGTTTATGAGTTATTAAACTTAAACGCCCAATGCATTCTCTATGGCAATAGCACAAAATTTGGCATGCTACTAGTCCTACATACTTACACCTAGCAACCCCATTCTAGCCTACTTAGGTTCATCTTACGGTGGACATGTTTGCCTGAAAAGGAATCTTTGAAATGTTTCATAGTTTTAGAAATATAGTGCTTTCAAATTTGAGACATTTAACATGGGGCTCAATGGCAGCTCTATAGGCACGTCAAAAGTCACTTTCACCTAGAAACTCCATTCACACTTTTTATTATTCAGCTTACTGTGGAGACACATGCTGGAACTTTTTTTTATTTTTATGTTTTGTAGTTTATGAGTTATTTAACTTAAACGCCCAATGCATTCTCTATGGCAATAGCACAAAATTTGGCATGCTACTAGTCCTACATACTTACACCTAGCAACCCCATTCTAGCCTACTTAGGTTCATCTTACGGTGGACATGTTTGCCTGAAAAGGAATCTTTGAAATGTTTCATAGTTTTAGAAATATAGTGCTTTCAAATTTGAGACATTTAACATGGGGCTCAATGGCAGCTCTATAGGCACGTCAAAAGTCACTTTCACCTAGAAACTCCATTCACACTTTTTATTATTCAGCTTACTGTGGAGACACATGCTGGAACTTTTTTTATTTTTATGTTTTGTAGTTTATGAGTTATTAAACTTAAACGCCCAATGCATTCTCTATGGCAATAGCACAAAATTTGGCATGCTACTAGTCCTACATACTTACACCTAGCAACCCCATTCTAGCCTACTTAGGTTCATCTTACGGTGGACATGTTTGCCTGAAAAGGAATCTTTGAAATGTTTCATAGTTTTAGAAATATAGTGCTTTCAAATTTGAGACATTTAACATGGGGCTCAATGGCAGCTCTATAGGCACGTCAAAAGTCACTTTCACCTAGAAACTCCATTCACACTTTTTATTATTCAGCTTACTGTGGAGACACATGCTGGAACTTTTTTTTATTTTTTATGTTTTGTAGTTTATGAGTTATTTAACTTAAACGCCCAATGCAT
The DNA here is from genome assembly GCF_964188405.1 of Protomyctophum parallelum. Taxonomy (NCBI): domain Eukaryota; kingdom Metazoa; phylum Chordata; class Actinopteri; order Myctophiformes; family Myctophidae; genus Protomyctophum; species Protomyctophum parallelum. Next base: position 7,231,343 of record NC_139711.1, on the reverse strand, counting down.
TCTCTATGGCAATAGCACAAAATTTGGCATGCTACTAGTCCTACATACTTACACCTAGCAACCCCATTCTAGCCTACTTAGGTTCATCTTACGGTGGACATGTTTGCCTGAAAAGGAATCTTTGAAATGTTTCATCGTTTTAGAAATATAGTGCTTTCAAATTTGAGACATTTAACATGGGGCTCAATGGCAGCTCTATAGGCACGTCAAAAGTCACTTTCACCTAGAAACTCCATTCACACTTTTTATTATTCAGCTTACTGTGGAGACACATGCTGGAACTTTATTTTATTTTTATGTTTTGTAGTTTATGAGTTATTTAACTTAAACGCCCAATGCATTCTCTATGGCAATAGCACAAAATTTGGCATGCTACTAGTCCTACATACTTACACCTAGCAACCCCATTCTAGCCTACTTAGGTTCATCTTACGGTGGACATGTTTGCCTGAAAAGGAATCTTTGAAATGTTTCATAGTTTTAGAAATATAGTGCTTTCAAATTTGAGACATTTAACATGGGGCTCAATGGCAGCTCTATAGGCACGTCAAAAGTCACTTTCACCTAGAAACTCCATTCACACTTTTTATTATTCAGCTTACTGTGGAGACACATGCTGGAACTTTTTTTTATTTTTATGTTTTGTAGTTTATGAGTTATTTAACTTAAACGCCCAATGCATTCTCTATGGCAATAGCACAAAATTTGGCATGCTACTAGTCCTACATACTTACACCTAGCAACCCCATTCTAGCCTACTTAGGTTCATCTTACGGTGGACATGTTTGCCTGAAAAGGAATCTTTGAAATGTTTCATAGTTTTAGAAATATAGTGCTTTCAAATTTGAGACATTTAACATGGGGCTCAATGGCAGCTCTATAGGCACGTCAAAAGTCACTTTCACCTAGAAACTCCATTCACACTTTTTATTATTCAGCTTACTGTGGAGACACATGCTGGAACTTTATTTTATTTTTATGTTTTGTAGTTTATGAGTTATTTAACTTAAACGCCCAATGCATTCTCTATGGCAATAGCACAAAATTTGGCATGCTACTAGTCCTACATACTTACACCTAGCAACCCCATTCTAGCCTACTTAGGTTCATCTTACGGTGGACATGTTTGCCTGAAAAGGAATCTTTGAAATGTTTCATAGTTTTAGAAATATAGTGCTTTCAAATTTGAGACATTTAACATGGGGCTCAATGGCAGCTCTATAGGCACGTCAAAAGTCACTTTCACCTAGAAACTCCATTCACACTTTTTATTATTCAGCTTACTGTGGAGACACATGCTGGAACTTTATTTTATTTTTATGTTTTGTAGTTTATGAGTTATTTAACTTAAACGCCCAATGCATTCTCTATGGCAATAGCACAAAATTTGGCATGCTACTAGTCCTACATACTTACACCTAGCAACCCCATTCTAGCCTACTTAGGTTCATCTTACGGTGGACATGTTTGCCTGAAAAGGAATCTTTGAAATGTTTCATAGTTTTAGAAATATAGTGCTTTCAAATTTGAGACATTTAACATGGGGCTCAATGGCAGCTCTATAGGCACGTCAAAAGTCACTTTCACCTAGAAACTCCATTCACACTTTTTATTATTCAGCTTACTGTGGAGACACATGCTGGAACTTTTTTTTATTTTTATGTTTTGTAGTTTATGAGTTATTTAACTTAAACGCCCAATGCATTCTCTATGGCAATAGCACAAAATTTGGCATGCTACTAGTCCTACATACTTACACCTAGCAACCCCATTCTAGCCTACTTAGGTTCATCTTACGGTGGACATGTTTGCCTGAAAAGGAATCTTTGAAATGTTTCATAGTTTTAGAAATATAGTGCTTTCAAATTTGGGAAATTTACAATGGGGCTCAATGGCAGACATTGGCACGTCAAAAAAGCACTTTCACCTAGAAACTCCATTCACACTTTTTATTATTTCAGCTTACTGTGGAGACACATGCTGGAACTTTTTACTTTGAAATGTTTTATAGTTTATGAGTTATTTAACTTAAACGCCCAATGCATTCTCTATAGTCTACTCTATGGTCTCGGACCACATGCATACTATAGTGTGACATTTTTCATGATTTTGGAGGATTTGAAAAAAGTCACAGAAAAGCGACAGGCTATATACTGTATAGTCCACGGTCTCGGACAGCATACTATAGTGTGCCATTTTTCATGATTTTTGAGGATTTGAAAAATATATGAAAATCACGGAAAGCGACAGGCTATAATCCATGGTCTCGGACCGCATACTACTGTGTGCCATTTTTCATGATTTCGGACGATTAAAAAAAAAAATCACAGAAAAGCGACAGGCTATAGTCCATAGTGGGCCATTTTTCATGATTTCGAAGCACATTTTTGTGATTTTCATCTTTTCTCATGTAAATACAACAATTGAGCAGGGCACTGCAGGGAGTTGAACCCTGTTCCGGAAAACCAGGAGTACCACACCAGTGCCATAGTTTTTGTTTTGTTGTAGTTTACAGGTCCAAAAACAATCACATTCACTTACATTTCATCAGTAAAGTCAGTTCACAATATATACATTCCAATTCCATTTTTCCCTCTGTTTCCCATTCCAAGTGTGTTTGTCTTGAAAAAAAAGATGAAAATCACGGAAAAGCAACAGGCTATAGTCCATGGTCTCGGACCGCATACTATAGTGTGCCATTTTTCATGATTTTTGAGGATTTGAAAAGATTGCCTCCCCAGTGTCCGCCCAGTCAGTGTTCCTCCCATTGCCTCCCCAGTGTCCCCCCAGTGCCTCCCCAGTGCCTCCACAGTGCCTCCCCAGTGCCTCCCCAGTGTCCCCCCAGTGCCTCCCCAGTGTCCCCCCAGTCAGGCAACATGTGTTTCTTTTACTTGTTTTCCATATGGGTGAGCCAAAGGCCTGGAGTCATAGTCAAGAGGAGACATTGCAAGACTCTTTTACACCAGTGGTTCCTAAACATTTCAGTTTAGGACCCAAAGTAAATTGGGTTTGGACCCAAACATACAAAAATACATTGTGACTCACCCCTATTTTGTTGCGTATCTCCATATTCTAACATTGTGTTATTTTGTGTGTGTGTGTGTGTGTGTGTGTGTGTGTGTGTGTGTGTGTGTGTGTGTGTGTGTGTGTGTGTGTGTGTGTGTGTGTGTGTGTGTAAATCAATGCCCTCCTTGATCATACTACACACATGTCACAGAGCTGTGCCTGAAAAGTAACACTTTTGGACATATATGAGGTTTCCACCCAACATAGACGGTATGTGTGATTGTTGTCCGTGACAAAGATGGCCGATCTACAGCACAAGTTCACAATTGTGTATGCATTGTGATCATGATCGCAATACCACGCTTGTGAGCTTGTAGATCACCCGACAATACCACGCTTGTGAGCTTGTAGATCACCCGACAGAGACGATTGAATGATGAAAATAGCCACAAGCTCACAATGGCATTGTGAAATTTGCCTACATGCAAAGAATTCTGACAACAGTCTGAAAGTGACACTAAACCCAGGCATTGCTAAGACAGAGCAATTGTTATTCAGGGTTTGATTGAAAAAACTTGTATATTTTCAACCCCTTATATACACTACAGGACCTGTGCTCTAACACAGAGGGGTAAACATTTTGGCTGCCTGCTCCATGAAAAGCACAGTGCTTGTATGATTATTGATCAATCTACTCTTAGAAAATCTGAATTTGGTCATTTAGAAAACAGAAAAGGGACAATAGTATGGAAACATACCTATTTTCCCATGCTTGCTTAATTTTCCATACTCTCCCTTTCCATAAGCTACTTGTGTAGGAACCATGAACAACCCTAACCTCTACCATATAGACCAACACAAACACAAATGTTCACATAATAAAAAAACGCATGTGTGTGTGCGTGTTCGTGTGTGCGTGCGTGAGTGCCTGTGTGCGTGCGTGCGATCGTGTGTGTGTGTGTGTGTGTGTGTGTGTGTGTGTGTGTGTGTGTGTGTGTGTGTGTGTGTGTGCGTGCGTGCGTGCGATCGTGTGTGTGTGTGTGTGTGTGTGTGTGTGTGTGTGTGTGTGTGTGTGTGTGTGTGTGTGTGTGTCAGCCACTGAGGTGGCTCAGAGGATCACTCAGCTGACATGTAGACAGTTTTCCAAGCAAACAGGGATTATTAACAGGATCACAGGGGTTTCCCCTGTACTGTTTAATCCTGTAATTGGCTCCAGATTCAAGCCAGTGATCTGGGCCTCACAACACATAGAACAAATCTTTCATAACAAAAGCAGGGCTCTTGACCCCCTTGCATGTTGTCACTCAGTAACCCCTGGATCCCCTGCAGAATCTGAAGACTCTGAAGTCATTCTTTACAGCGAGGAGCCGAGAACACAAAGAATGTCCCCGTTCCTTCTACTCTCCTGCAAGCACAACACTACTTTATGTCTCCTTTTTTTTATCGGCTAGTTATTTATTACTCCTCTCCATGCCCTCCCTTAATCTGTCTGCTTCTTTCACTCCCTCACTCTCTGTCTCCTCAGATTCTCTCTTCAGGAAGTTCTTCTACACCGTTTTTAAGTTGTTGAATCCGTATGTTGTGACTTTAGGGTGGATAAATATCAAAGTTTACTACTATACCTCACCTGTGCCTATGCACTGTATTGATGTCCAAGCTGTTTCTCTGCAAAGAGAACAAGGAGAGGTGCTCATTGCGAACAGAACCAGGAGAGGTGCTCATTGCGAACAGAACCAGGAGAGGTGCTCATTGCGAACAGAACAAGGAGAGGTGCTCATTGCGAGGTGAGGTTCGGGTCCAAGAGAAAAAGTCCAAAACACTCAATCTCCAGCGAGTTTTAAAAAGCCAATTTGTTTTGGCTGTACCTGATCTTAGGAAAGTTGGCCAAGATAGGTATACAGCTAAAAGAATAGAGGCTTTTCAAAACTTGGAACCACTCTTTGTGTTCACCCTGCCATTGAGGGACATCCCCCCCCCCCACCCTGCCAACCCTCACCCTTCCTGCCATGGGTCCCTGGATCTCCTGCAAGGCCGTGGGTATACGCACACAGGGCCTACCGCCGCTCTGCATGATGTCATCTCCCTTTGGCAGTGTGAACTGCAGGAAGAAAGGAGGGAGGGAGAAAAGTGAAAACATAGTTAGCAGAGACGGCAACGAAGAATGCAAACTCGCTTGCCTCCGATCTGAGCCATGAAGACATGTAGGAGGGAATGGTTGTCCTGATAAACCCAGCCAGGACCGGCAGCGTTAGGGTGTGTGTGAGGGATTACGCTAGGATGACAGGAACCTGTCCAAAGCTGTCTAAGGATCTGTATAGTCTTCCATGACATATTTGAAATATCCTGCCTTGGGGGCAGTAGCACCAGTAGATGCATGACCTGATATAGTGCATCAACAGAGTAAACAGAGACCTGTGTGTTACGCACGTGTGCGCGCACACACACACACACACACACACACACACACCCACACACACTTTATCTCTGCGAGGCCACAAGATCGGGAAGCAGCAAATATGTTTTCACCCCTGTGTGTGTGTGTGTGTGTGTGTGTGTGTGTGTGTGTGTGTGTGTGTGTGTGTGCAGCTAATCTCTGTCGTAGATTATTTAGAACTCACATCAGAGTCTTTAAGAAATAGAGTGGACTGAAACAATGATACTTTTATTACAAGGGTGGTCTGTACCAGCCCAGGGAGGAGCACGTATGCAAGCCTCCTCAGCCCTTTACATTTCTCTCTCTTATACACAAATGAGAGCAGAGAATACATTGGAGGTGTCAGTAGTGGTCAAACATGGGTCTCATGTAAGAGTAGGTCCTCTGACAGACAACCAACAGGTGGATAGTATTTTCATCTTAAAACTCCTATTACATCTCACAAACTGATGGACCAATCTGTGGAACCTTTCATGCATAGTATCAAGGAATACACTCCCTGCATATTTGATGCAAGCATCAGCGCTGCCCAGTGCCCACCGCCGTCACGCCTCCCTATGTACCCACTTGAGGCATCCTGGTGCTGATAACACCAAACCACATGAATTCCTCCCTGTTTTCGCCTTCCTGTCTCCCTTCACTGTGTTTTCTACCCAGCCGGAAGGCTTCAAAATAATCTTTATAAAACAGAAATGAAAAGAAAACTTCCCGTTTGGCCTGGTGGAAACATAAAGATGATTGGTCAGCCAAGTCAAGTGATGGAAGTTTACACATGATGGCAGCATCCCTGCAAACACCCTGCAGTCCAGTTTTCCATATTAAGTCACAGAGTTATTATGATGACATTCATGAGCTTATAAATCACGCCGGTACAATGTTACTAACATAAAAAAAAAGTATTCTGTTAATAACATAACTGTAGTACTACTGTCTATTAGTTCTTCTTTAATGTAACATTTACAGATATTTTATATTGGTTTTAAATACCATACCCATGCGAAATCAGGAAAGAGAAAGGGTATTTTTCAAGGAACGTGAAGAGAAATTTGGTCAGATGTCATGTCTGTACATATCAAACAATAACAACATCTGTTATATGTAAAACAATGGAAAAATTAATTAGGACACACATTGTAGATCATATGAAGTCCAACAAGCTCTTTAGTAACAGCCAGTACGGCTTTATGTCTGGAAGATCAACCACACTTCAACTTCTTACGGTTCTTGATAAATGGTCAGCATCCTTAGATAGAGGACAGTCGGTTGACTGCATTTATATGGATTTTCAAAAAGCTTTTGATAAGGTTCCCCATAAGAGAGTTAAGGTCTTACTGTATAGACAAAAGAGTTATAGGTTGGGTACAGGACTTTCTCAGTAACAGGAAACAGAAGGTGTTGGTTAATGGAGCCACTTCAGATTGGAAGTCAGTGACCTCTGGAGTCCCACAGGGATCTGTATTAGGACCAGTACCTTTTGTTATTTATATAAATGATCTACCAAGGGAGATACAATCCGATGTCTACCTTTTTGCGGACGACACAAAGATATTTAGAACTATAAACAATGATACGGACACAGCACAACTCCAAGCAGACCTCCAGAGCACCAGTAATTGGTGTGACAAGTGGTTACTGAAATTAAACCCAGACAAATGTAAACAGCTGCACATTGGGGAAAAAACTGACACCTTGGCTAATTATACAGTTGGAGATCTAGTGATTCAAGAAGAAAAAGATATAGGGGTGGTGGTTGATAATTCACTAGAATTTGAAATGCACATCTCTGAAAAAGTAAAAAAGGCAAACTCCATGTTGGCGATAATAAGAAGAACCTTTTTAAATTTACGAAAATAACTATTTATTCCGTTATTCAAATCCTTGGTGAGATCACAACTTGAATTTGCAAGCTCAGTCTGGTGCCCCTACAAAATCAAATACATAGAGAAAATAGAGAAGGTTCAGAGAAGAGCTACTAAACTAATACCAGGGTTGAAAGAAAGGTCTTATGAAGAAAGGTTAAGACACTTACAGTTACCAACGTTAGTTTATAGGAGGCACAGAGGGGATATGATCGAGGTATATAAACTTGTTCACCAGATATATGACGAGCCTGTTCTTGGGACAGCAGGTATGAGTTGAGAGGGAATTCTCTTAAACTCTTACCACTAAATTGTCAGTCAGAAAAGAGAAAGAATTTCTTTACACTCAGAGCTGTCAGAGCATGGAATAAACTTCCAGAGGAAGTGGTCCAGGCTCCTTCAGTTAATACTTTTAAGAATAGGCTTGACAAATTTTGGTCAACAAAAGGTTTTTTGTATAACTATAGGGCTGGCTTGTAAGGTTATAGACTGGTAAATACGGGACTTTAAAGTGTATTATGTATAAGATATAAGAAAAAAACCAAAGAGGGCGGGTCCACATGAACGTATTTATGTCTGTTGTGAGTCTGGCGTAGAGGATTTCATCCTGTGCTGGAAATCTTTTCAATAAATTTCAATAAATGTCAATAAATAAATATCTATCTAACTACTAAATTGATCCAGAGTGGTCTTTCCAAAAAAACAAGTTACGAAATGCTTCACACAGCATAAAAGATTTAAAAGAGTTAACATTGTGCAAGAAACATAATAAAATAGCATAAAAGGATAAATAGTGCATGTGCAGAAACTTAATGAAAGAGCATAAAAAGATAAGAACACAAAAACAGACTATAATGAGGTAGTAAAAGCTTTAAAAGCGACCAGCAGCTCTCAGCAGCCAAGAGGACACAGATCGGTTTTCATCTCCCTGCCAGCCAACCTGCCAGTCCCCCTGTGAGACAGAAGGACAAACGCCAGTCCCCCTGAGGGACAGAAGGACAAAAGCAATACTGCCTCATCAAAGTTGGTGTTGTGACTTATTGTCAATTACTTCCATGAGGTGGGGAGAGGTGGTGAAGTTAGCTGCTGTAGCAGACAGTTTGAGGGTCCAATGCAGTTAAGAGGTTTTGTCGCAAGCGCTTTTTACTACTTTTCATTGGTTCAATATTTCTTTAAACAACAAACAGACATAAAGGGTGTTCATTTCTCAATTTTTTAGGTTTTAGAAATGGAGTTAGGTGGTTTCCTCCCAACAGCAACGATATTGTACTTATGTCAGAGACAAATATGGTACTTTTTACTCCACTACAATTATTTGACAATTTGAGTTACTGTTGGAAAGAATATACATTCACTAACCAATTAAGCTCAATTATACTTTGGTTCTACAAGCTCACAACGTGTTGCAATGTGACATGTTGTGAGCTTGTAGATCTGTTGTTTTCAAATCATTCAATGAAACGGTACATGATCTGCATTCAGAATTTTACATTTGTATAGGCCTATTTTGATGCTGATACTTTTGTACTTTACTTTTAAATACTTTAGTAAAATGTTGAGTAGCCTATACTCTACCACTTGCTACTTTTACTTAAGTGAAAAATCGGAGTACATTTTCCACCACTGTCTATACGGCGTCCATACGGAGAAGTCATCACATGAACTCTGATTGGAATTCAAGGAACAAGCTGTTTTCCATAGGAGAGAGAGAAACATGTCTAATGTTATAGTCCATCACAGTGTAGCGCACCGAAAACAGCAGATCTACAAAAGTGTGTGGCATCGCGATTATGATCACAATGCACACACAATTGGGAGCCTGTACTAATGCAGATCGGCCATCTTTGGCTCCGACACCAATCACACCGTCTCGGTCAGGTGGAAACCTCATTTTATCCAAAACTATTACTTTTCATTTTCAAGATTCAAATTAAAAAATAGCAAAAGTAGAAGATCTACAAGCTCAAAACGTCGAGCTTGTGGATCTGCTACCTTTGCCGCTTGTGTGACGCTGCAGTATGATCGTATGGCATTAATCTACGAAAAAACAACACAACAAGTATGGAGATAAGACTACAGGTTTCTCCCCGACAGCAATATACGACAAAGGAAAAGTCAAGCTTCAGCGGGCAGAGGAAGTGCTCTGCTGTAAAAGACCTCAGTAAACAGTCCCCTGATATTTACAGCAGACCTCCGGCTCCACATTCCTGCGTGGCTCTGACCTCAGCGGAGAGATTTAATAGCGACAGGTGAGTCGTGTTCAGCGGAGTGCTGCTGATGAGAGGTTATATTTAAACTCCCTCCTGTTTGAGATCCCCAGTATGTGGTGATAACTATGTGAGTCGGAGTCCCGGGCCTGAGTCACTGGGTGTCCAGGCTGCACTATATAGTCTTGCGTAGCCAGACAACTATGCCACAATCTCAGAATGCTATAGAGTCTGTAAAAACTGTTTGAGTCAACAGTCTGAACTGGATGGATGGGTGTGGTTGTTTGATTACTTCTCCTCCCTCAATGACCTTCAGACAGAATTCACCTGTTCTCTAACACACACACACACACACACACACACACACACACACACACACACACACACACACACGCGCGCGCGCGCACGCACGCGCGCGAGAGAGAGTTTCAAGTCTCTCTGAGAGGCTGAGGGGACACCTGAGTCCAGACTGGAATGCTCTGGAATTTTATCGCCCACGGTTTCCCAAAGGCACTCCCACGGGAACAATGACGTTGCTAGGCAACCAAGCACCTTGATAACAGTGACGCTAGTCGGGTCAAGTGACCCAACACTGAAATTGAAACAAGTTCCAGTGTGTGTGCGTGCATGTGTGCGTGCGTGTCCCTTATCGGTTCAAAACACGAATTAAATCAGACATAGTTTTGCAGAAAAGGTTACACATCGTCCATACCAAAAAACAATTGATTTGATGAACCTGAAAAACACCATGCAAACGGTATAACTCATGAGTTTTGTACCACATATCTGGAACAAACTTCCAGAAAACTGTGGATCTGCTGACTACAACATTAATTTTATTTATTTATAAATATTTATATATTATTATATATTTATTATTATTATTCAATTTATTGAGGTTTTTGATTCATTCGTGTGCTGCACTGTATTCTCTAGTTAGCTTATTGATTTTTATTTTACATAACTCTCTAATAACTTTTTAATCGTATTCAAGAGTCCTTTTATAATGTCTCTTTCATACTTTGTCTTAATGCTCTTAATGTTTCGTGTGAAGCACTATGACTTGCCCTATTGTTCAAATGTGCTAAACAAATGAACTTGCCTTGCGAGCTCATTAAGAAGCTAGTGGAGCAGCGCCAGGCTCAAGCAGCCTCCACAAGCAGGCCTCCAGATGCCAGAACTCTATGATACGGTATGGTTTGATCTTCACTGTTGCATATTAAGTTAATTAATGGACATCAATCACAGAGTGTCGCTTGTTAACAAGACATTTCCTATGCAACTGCTGCTGGCCCGGGAATAAAGAACGACTTAAGCCTCTCATTTCCCGGTCAATACAGATCTATTGACCCCTCGTTTGACACACCCATGCACCAAGAAACCGAGAAAACGTCCTAGAGTAACAATGGATATATTATCAGTGGAGGAATGCATCTGTTGAGCTTATTGCATTCTCGCATTGAAGCGGAGCAGTTTCCAGAGTGGCTCTGCATCTGCCAGATATCCACTATAGGGATTTTATGACTGTGTTCCTGCCAAGGAGGACTGCTCAACTGAACGACGAGCGGTGGGAGCCAACGGGGTGCAAGATGGGAGGTTTTTAGTGGGTTTGAAAAAGAAAAAGAGAAAACAAGTAGAAAGGAAGGGAACGTGGCTTCTCGCTGCATTCTTTCCATCAATCAGGAATTCAACTGAGGTTTGGAGCGAGAGGTTTCCAACCGGCCCCTTCTTCTCCTCTTCTCTTGGGAGCTGGACCGGTCGGCCAATTCCCTTTGCCCGGCAGGCATCAGAACAGAGGAAATCTAGAGTGTGCTGCGCAGTTCAAAGTGAGACCTTACTCGGTGTCTAATGACAGACACCACGTTATATCAAACACAAACAAATAGTGCCTCGCTCCTGCTGTCAGGAACGGACCGCTTTAATGTCACTTTCCGACAAGTGCTGAAAGCATTGAGCTTTGAGTTTTACTGAGAATAATACTCTCAATGCAGATCCAACACAGTCCGGGGTTCAGGGCTTTTCATTTCTCTCTTATGAAACCCCTGGCAGACATACTGACACAAGGATGAGGCAATGCCACTCACTAATTGGATTCCGACTGGCTGATTCCTGTTTTAAACTAATCTGTGGCTGATTGTTTCCTATAAATCCAAACAACAGGGAGATGTCTGGGAGATTTACAACTCGCAACACATTGTCATACTTCTGACGACAAAACATTCCATGGGGCAACTGTTTAATTGAAAACTGATCTATAACGGGTGTGCAGCCAGAAACAAACCCAGCAGAATACCAGTGAATAGCACACCAGTGCCCTGTCAGACTGGGCTAAACTCTGTTCATAATATTCACCAGTATCCCAAATAGCACATAGACAGCCTAATACTTAATTTAGACGTCATCACATATATAGTATAAATCAGGCTTAATAGAAAGCCAGAGAAAACACCAGCCTCGGCTCTGACACCAGGAATCCATATGGAGGAAGCTTAGGAAAACACAGCCAGTCATTATAGAGAGAGTTTGGGGGAGAGAGGTCTCTACCAACAACAGGAGAAAGCTCACAGCTTCCATGTGTCAATGAGCTCCATGCCAAGCTCCATGCCAAATTGACCCTAATAGGCTAGGTATTTCCAGAGTCAACTGAATACACGTGGATTTTGCTATGTATGTGTGTGCCAGTGTACAGATATCCATGCTATTTGGCATAATGACAACACAGCACAACAACACAACACAGCACTCCCAAATGTTAATTCTCCATCATATTTCTCCTCTGGTCCCCTTTCTTCCTGACAGAATGTCTTTCAGTTGGAGGAGAAAGCGGGAGGGGCGCAGGGGCTTTTCAGTCAGACAGAATTTCTTGGCACTGCATTTTGGCCATGCACATTCACCTCTGTTTTTCACTCTCTCCAACACCTCCTCTCCCCTTCTCCCCAGCTCATACATCAGAGCGCCTGACTGCCTTCAGATCTGATTCACCTAATCCTAATGAAAGAATAACAGCCCTCTGCCGCTGTGGCAAAACAACAGGTGTATGTTCAAACTGTCATCGCGTTGGATATCTGTCTTAACTGCGGCTTCAACATGGCAGGGGCAGATGCAATACATTACACAGATGCCTAGTTTCGCTTCCCATTTTGATTTCCGGCCTCGTTTCCCTTCGCCGCAGCACGTCCTAAATCTGGTGGGTTCAGTTGACATGTCGGTGACACCACTTTGCGGCTACTATTCCACATGGGCAGGCAAGCCACCGATGGTGGAGGTCCATGCCTGAGCAGAGCTGAACTGCAGCCCAACCACAGGCTGGGCTGCAGCTGTCTACTCCTATCCGAGCCCTTGGCTGATCTAACAATGCTATTATTCAACAGAGACCTGCCCCAACTGTCTCCTGGAAAGAAATGCACTTGTCTTGGATGTACACAAAATTCCAGTCTCTCTTTGTTCTTCTCTTTAGAAGGAAAGAAGGTGTTTGTGTACTATTACAGTATTGTTATTGTTGTAAAAATATAGAAGGGAGAAACTGCATTTATTCTTTGTAGTGTGTGACATGACATGGTCATTCCACAAAAGGTCTCCATTATCGCGTTGTGGTTCTGCAGCATAAAGTTCTCCTCCACTGTTATTAAAGCTCTTTACTCCCAAAACACTCATTTTCCTTGACCTGAGAACGATCAAATCACAACCAGCTGCCTTCATGCAAAACGTACTGCTTTACGTTTCACGGAAATCAATTTAGTCTCATTCATCTGTCTTAGCTACCATTTTTATTTTCCTCTCTGGAACGACATTCTTACCAGTTCCTTTCCCCTCCATCAAGCGCATCAGTGGACCAGGGGGAGGCAGTATAGAGACGAGGATTAGAATGTTTTTGTGAGGGTACCTAGTACCTACCCTATAGGACACACACAAAGGCCCTTTCAACAACCCAACCTAGGGTATGGGCGCTGATGACGTGGAGGAGAGAAAACGCTGCGCAGTGCCCACAGCGTCCCCGGCAGGATTCGAATCCGGGACCTTCTAGCTGTGAGGCGACAGTGCTACCGACTGCGCTCTCGAGTGTGAATTTTAATAATAAAACTTTTACTTTCAAGCTTTTGGGGCTCTAGGATAGCAATGCCAGTGGGTTCAAACAAGTTGTGTACCGGTATATCATTATGAGGTCATTTTCATTCTGCCTGGCTTCTGTGCCACGGCACGTATGAATGTGTTGCTTTCTTCCTCTGTGCATTTCTTCATAACACTCTGGGGCCATGGAGCCACGAGGTGCTGCTGAGTTATGATTGTGTGACTTGGCAGGGTGTTGACAGACTGTCGGCTTTAAGCTCCGATTTATACTTAGTTTTACGACAACATCGCACATCGAAAATGGGCCAATCGATAGGGGTTTTGTCCACCGCCATTTAGTTGAAGAAATTGCCTTTTCTTTTGGTGCGACACCATTATACAGTGGAACATAAATAAAGCGTTAGAGGTTTACCAATCACCAATACAACCATAGCGGACAGTTGAACTGGTGTCTGATGCCCCCTCATCCCCACCAAACCCACAAGAGACTTAACTCAAGCCACACTGTAATTCTTTCTTGTTTTTTTTACTTGGAACAAATTGAGAGCAGAACAAGCAGAGGTGAAGGTTTGGCTTGAGGAAAGCCAAGCAATGTAGCAAGATATTTTCTGATCCCTGCCTACAGTGCATTTAAAGTAAATAGATATGTAGGGCACTGGTAGATAAACGGTCTGCATTTCTATAGTGCCTTTATCTACACTAGAGTATATAGTATATGACGATGGAGGAAGCCATGCAAGGTTAGAGGTTCAGGGCTGTATTTTGCGTGTCTTAAGTACCAGGTCTTATTCCCTAACTTGAGTAAACTAAAGACCTGGAGGCGTGATCAATGCTCTTTGGCCACTCAGAATAGCCAAATGGCATTGATCACGCCTCCAGGTCTTTAGTTTACTCAAGTTAGGGAATAAGACCTGGTACTTAAGACACGCAAAATACAGCCCTCAGTGTCTTGCTCAAGGAAACTGCAACGATGCCAACGGAGGCCATTTTCCTAGCATGGTTCGGACCAACTTGTCCAGTTGAAGGGAATAGGGAAGGGTCATCAACTCACCTTTATCCAATATGATGAAACATTTCCATTGGCAACATTTGGGACGGGCCACAGCGACTCGCTCGCACCATGTCTGCGGCTGTAGCACCTACTGGCTCGTGCGACATATGTCCTGTACGTCCCGTCAGGACACAACCAACCTGAGATAACTGAGATCAGACAAAAACAATTAATTATTAGCCTACTTTTTCCATTTAAAGAATTGTTTGTAGAACAGCCACCTCACATTGTCTGGTTTATCACATGCGACTGTTGTAAAAGTTGTAAATAAAAGATGGGCTAGAAGCAAACATTGAACAACTGCTTTTGATAACAGGGGGACAAAACCATAACTTAAGAAGTAAACAGGATGTGAAGTGAACACAATGGATGTGCAGTGCCTGCATGGTTTCTTTCTGGAGTGTCATTTATTGTTATTGTCACCATGTGACAGGCAGATGGGGCTCATCAGCTATGGAAAGATACATCTTGATTTATCACGACACACACACACACACACACACACACACACACACACACACACACACACACACACACACACACACACACACACACACACACACACACACACACACACACACACACACACACACACACACACCCTCACACACACACACACACACACACACACACACACACACACACACACACACACACACACACACACACACACACACACACACACACACACACACACACACACACACACACACTTTTCTATTACTCAAGATTCACGATTTATTTGTCATGCCACATGCGCTCATACAAGTATGTGCGGTGAAATGTTGCTTTCCAGACTATGCCAATAATGTCAAGCATAATAAAAACATAAATGTATGATATTGCTTGTGTTACATGGTTCATATTCTGTCCAAGAGGTTTGTTTATTCCTGATTAATATTCTTTATAGTTTGTATTTGTTACAAAAACGTTATTGTGAGTAAAACGTAGCAGCAATAAGTAATAGTGTATTTAAGTGTGTGTACAGTGTGTTAAGTGTAGAAAAAGTATCAATAAACACTAACACACAATTTTGAAGTGGAAATTCAATCCCCTTGGTTACAGATATAGGATCTATAACTACAGTATGTGCTGCAGTCAGAGAACAATATACAGGAAAAGATATATTACAGAATATAAATGGAAGAATGGTTTAGCAGTCGGTATATACAGAATAGAATATACATGCAGCAGAATGATGGCAAAGGTTTCTACATAGTGTAAAGGCTGTAAATATAATGTGCTGAACTATTGCTCTGAGGTAAATTCAGTCCTTACTTAGCATGCTGTCCCAACCTAATCCTAACCTTGACCTCAAAATATGTAACCCTTTACCCTACTGTATCTCCTAAATGCCTCATCTCTAAGCCCGGCCTGAATGTTTTAATAACCTTAGCCCCAACACTTTACGCAAGTAAAGTAAAGAATACCTCAAAATTGTAAGTAGATGTAAGTACAGTACTTAAGTAGATGTTACTTTACACCACTGCTCACCACAGCCCCAAATCCATCCATCCTGTCTCTGTGAAACACACACAAAGACAAGTGGGTCTTTATTCCAATATCCATCTCAAATCATTATATTTCCTCCAAGTTAAGTTCTGCTCTCTTTCCTCCACTTTGGTTGCAATGCTGGGAAACCCGGGGCTGGATCCAACAATGCCGTTCAGGATCTCAGTGGAGCGTGGACAATGTCAGGAACATTCAAGCTCTGGTCCATAGCTCTAATGCCTTTGCATTAGAGCTATGCTACTTTTCCCTTCCTGCGCTCGCATGAAATGCAAACCAGCCTCTCGTCTGTAGCGAAAATAAAAATAATGTTTTCACTATACTCACCAATACAAAGGCGGCTTGTGTTATTAGAAAGACTACTTTCCTTAGTGGACGCACTCTGATCGTTCTAAAGCGTTCCAAATCGTCTAGTTATTTTTATTTTCGCTACAGACGAGAGGCTGGTCTGCATTTCATGTGAGCGCAGGAAGAGAAGAGTACCATAGCTCTAATGCAAAGGCATTAGAGCTATGGACCAGAGCTAGGAACATTCAGTATAGTAGTCCCTTTACCGTAAGCTGTATCACATGACCCTCTCACATTGACTAGTAGGGGTGTCATATTCACCGCTGTGACCTCTCCTTCTTACACAGTAAAGTCCACTGTGTTCATTTAACTCAGAGTGTACAAATGGAACCAGATGGATTGGACGTGTGAGAAAAAAGGTTATAATGGGAAGACCGATCAGTGGAGAGACACAGACATGAGGACAGACAACCCCACTTCCATCCGCGTATAGACTGTATTTCATGGACCGCCTTCCTTTACACGGCAGCTGGAGATGTACATACATGGCTCCTTCAACAGTCTTGCCATGCACAGTGTGTTTGCTGTTGCCCAGATGGTATACATGGGAGTGGGGCCAGGTATCTAAAGCCTCCATCAGCCCTGGGATCTCCCCACCAAGTCATCCCATTAGAGGGGATAAAAGCTGTAACAGAGTCAGAAGGGGCAGAGCATTCTTCTGCCTACACACCCCCAGCTGCCACAAATGACCCCCATCTGATCTCTCACTTACTGGAATTTAAGCCCGGTCTCCAACAGGCGGAGAAAAGAGCACTGGACTGTGAAACGTTTGATGTCTTAATGAACAACATGCACTCAAGCAACAACGAATCCAATAAAGGACAACAATAAATTTAAATGAAGCACCAATATTTTAGGGTAGCGTAGAAACTCTTTCTAAACAAGCTATGACATCCATGTTGGAGATGTTCCGTCGAACAGCTACAAAACAGTCTGTTATACCGCAAAATTAACTTGAAACAGACAGGGTTTAGCTAGTTGGAAAGATGCTGCAAGATTCTATTATGGCACGTTGTGTGAGTGTGAGTGTGTGTGTGTGTGTGTGTGTGTGTGTGTGTGTGTGTGTGTGTGTGTGTGTGTGTGTGTGTGTGTGTCTGTGTGCATGTGCGTGTGCGTGTACTGTGCATGTGCGTGTGTTGGGACGGCGTGTTTTTTCAAGAGGGTAGTCTCACATGCTGTAGTGTGACATCATCATACCTGGAAGTTATGCGGGAAGCTGAGAACGCCTACCGAGTGCCACAAAAACCTACTTTCTGGCCACAGCCCATACATCCAAACAGAGAAGTCCTATATCTGATTATTATATTAAACGTTATACTCACCATTGCAGCTGTACGGAAAGCTTGAATTATCCCCTTTGTATCTGCAAAGATTTTATTTCAGAAAAATCCACCATAGACATGTTATTATGAGTCAAGACATTCTGTGCAGGTGATTATTTTGTCATTAAAGTGTCAGTGTCGTTTTCCATATATCACAACATCCTGCTGCCTCCTGCATTATGTGCAATTTAGAAACGGGTGGTAAGCAGGGCCGCTGAGTGATTTCCAATGAGCACTTCCAAACTACATGCTCTCTATGAAACCTTTTCATGTCAATAAGTAGGTCGGGGGAGGCGTATTGTCCTTATCAACTTGCCCCCGTTACAATGTGCTCAATCTGATAATAAAGGCGCCCTCTTTTCCTTTGAATTTGATGCGAGTCAACAGTCTGTCTCGAGAGACTAAAATGCGCGGCTAGACCCTTGGGAGATGGATTACTGAGCGCCACAGGGCGGCCTAGCGGCTATTTTCAAACAGCCAATCTTAAACTGATTTTGTATGCCTTATTAACCAATGTTGCTTGGTATCCCATGGACAAAGATTTGAGATGTATCTTTAGGTCAGTATCCTGTGTCAGTGAGCAATAATCACATGCAGAACATGTGCAATATTTAATGTCTGGATCAGGAAACAAGCCCTAAATAATCTGTGTGTGATGATGTGGATGAAGACATTAGATCCACAGAAACATACAGTAATTCTTCCTCATGACAGCAAATACAATGAATGAGAAGCGCTGGTCGTGTCGCACACATATACACATGGACTGAATGGAGTGGACACTAATAACATGCACGTGTTTTCAGTGGTATGCAAACAAAATAGGACATTTAAAAACAAGAGCTTCTATAATGTTTCTGTTCAAGTCTACATGCAACTGAATTATTCTGATATACTTTTTCCTGAATAGTATTTCACCATATTCTGTCAAACCTTCCAGTCTAATTTATTTTATATGGTTTCTGTTTTGTTTCCTTTCAAGACAAACTGAAGGGAAATGTTGGATTCAAACCAGTCCTCTGAATCAAGATTCAAGAGCTTTTATGACCACACGTCCACTCAAACAATGAGGACACAGTTTGCTGAGCCAAAATAATTTTGAAAGAAAAACAAACAAAAAACAATCTCTGGCAATAGGACTATGGAAAACCCTGGACTGGTCATCGATTCACACATCATCTGTGACTTATTTGCATTTAAATTGTCAATCGCATCCAGAGAAATAGAAAAACCTAAGACCAATTACTGTCCTCATGTCAAACGGTTACCAACAGCCTCGCGTCATTTCATCACAAACAGTCCCCTGTGTGGTTGGGATACTAGAAGATTCATTTATTTTAAGTGTGTGTTGAACTCATAATCTCACATCATGATACCGTTAAAGTTATGATCCAGTATCCATATGAACTTTGTACAGTATGTGTGTTTGTGCGGTTACATGCTCAATGTTAATTTAGCTGCACATTAACTTATTTTAACCACATGTCAACCCTTGTATTCCTACTCCCAGGCTTTATAGGCAAACAGTCGGCACAAATAGAAGACTTACAAGCTCTCAATGAAATGTTGTGTGAGCGTGTAGATGCGGGGATTCCCTCTTGGAGAGTGGTAGAAGTGTGGACTCCCACACGAAGACACAGCTTCAATCCTGGGTAAGACAAGAAACGTATGGAAGTGTTAAAAATGGACCCATTGGGTGTTATTTGTATAGCCTGGTAATAACCACTTCCTCTTGAAAACATTTCATTGAGGAGTGGTTAACCAGGCTACTGTACACTCTTGAATTAAAATTGCACATTGAGGATTTCACTGTGTGCGTTTTGTGGGTAGACTGGAGTGGAGCCAGTCCCCCCTGAAGCATGCCCACCCTCTTGATCCTGCTGCAACTAACCTTGGAAACCCTGAAGCAATAATGACTCACCCAACACCTCCTCTCAACCTCTTCCTTCACACACGCCTTGGTCAAAAGTCCACCTCTCCAGCCTCCCTTGAACAGAAGCCAGATGAGCCAGTGTCATTTTTCCAATTAAGAGCAGAAAGGCTGAGTGGAGATGAGGAGATGAGGGAAGACAGAAACCGTTTCTAGAGCCTGCATGAAAGTGACTCGCTTGCGGGCGCCCTGCTGGGTTAATTCAACCCCCAATGTGTGTGTATGTGTGTGTGGATGGTTTTCACACTGGCCCACTGGACTCCTTTGGTGGAGAAAAAATACACAATAGGCCTACAACAGCACTGCTGAGACATAATCAAACCCCCACACGCAAACATTCTCTCACACGAGAAGAGGAAGAAGAGTAATAAAAACACAAAAACATAGAAGAATCTTGAACAAAAGCTGAGTCTAACCCATAATAGTTTTCTTCTATTCACTAAACCATTTAAGTGGTATCTGTACTACTTCCCAAGCTTACCGGGTGTGCCTTTGTAAGTAAAAGAGTGTGAGTGAGTGAATATAGTAACATCTGTCAAAATTGAGTTTATTTGGACAATGTTTTGGTCCCCTGGGCCTAGGCATTTTCATGGCTAAAAAAGATTTTAAGATCCACGGTTGGTCAAATATTCAGGTTAGGGTCAGTTTGAATTAGGGTTAGAAACGGCACAAAAAAGGGGGAAAATGCTGTGAACAAGCATGCCTGCTTGTTCACAGATGGTTTTTATATAACTGTAACTGACAGGTCAAAATAGCCAGAATCGGGAAGGGGGAAATTGCTCTAGCGCGACAAAAACAATAGTGGAAAGAAAATACACGTCACAAGCCCTACGGCCCAGTCCACACCAATGCAACTCCTTGCAACCACTATCTGCACATAATATATGGGTCTTTCCTGCAAGACGAACTTGTGGTGCAAATGCATAGCATAGATTTCTTTCAAATAAGACAACACAGGCTTATTACCTTTACTGTTGCAGTCATGATGTGGTCTGATCATACTTACTGTCATAGTCAGTCACGCCCCCAAAGGCCTATTCTGAGCCAGGAAAAACTCACCTATAGGATGAAATGGTTTATTGACACAAGAGAAAGATGCCTACTCCTTCATCATAACAGTAACATATATCTTTTTAGTATGCTGAAAGAATGTTGAATTTGCCCAAAATATGTTATTTCAGACAGATCTTTTGAAGACCTTTTGAAGTGCTTAACAAAGCCAAAGTGCAGTAAAATAAACCTGAGAAATGAGTTTGAAAGTGTTTAAACTGGTCAGCCAAATGAGCTATCGGCATATAAGTGATATATTATTCTAATTGTATACTGTATCTGTTCTTGAGGTAACTGTTTATCCCACCAAAATCACAAAGGCTAATTTGACCTTTGGGATACACAAATAAGTTGGTGTGTCCAAAAACGTAGTTACTGCACTTTAGCTTTGTAGGACAGTAATAAAATGCAAATTGAAAATAATGTAACTCCCATTGTTTCTACTGTACATATAGGCTATGTCAGATCAAAGCACCTAGTCAAATTCCTCATATGTCAACATAACTGATAACTAAACAAGAATAGATGCCGATGTATATTTTGAAATATAAGAGAAGACTAGACTAAACCAGACAAGACAAAGACACTATGGGAGTTCCTAGCTGCCAATAGAGTAGCCTAGCCTGGAAAGCTCATACAGCCATGGAATTACAGCTTGTGGTCTGAACCGCACTCCTCACAGGTCCATCCCCTGGTAGAGACCAGCTTAACAGCCTGGGCCTGGACCTCCGCCCCCCCCTGACACACTCAACAAACCGGCCGCACGTGTGCCTCGAAATCATGTTGACCGCAGAGAGGTAATTCATCCAGGAATGACCGAGTCTGGAACAGTGGCGTGTTGCTGGAGTGAGGTAGCAATGATTTCAACAGATGTTTCCCTGGAGCTCTTGTTTAAAACTTGTTGTTCATCTCTTGGGTCAGGTTAAGAGGGCACTGTTTAACCATTCGCCTCATTCACACAGCATGGTCACACTCACAACCCAAGCATGCCATAACAACAACAGGGGAAAGACACAGAGATTAGAGACACAGACAGGTTCTTTTAACCAACACCAGGCGTTTTTAAGGACATAAAGGGAAGCTTGACGGATATTTTCCTAGTGCACAAGGCCAGTGTCGAATGGAAACCTGGAACTGAGTGCGTACACGTCAGGACCATATCTCTGAGAAAGTTGGAAGAGAAACGCAGACGAGTTCAACCAAATGTTATGAGAGCATGCTGCACATTTCATCTGATGCTCGAAGGAAAAAACTCACTCACACACGTTTCGGTCTAGTCGACTTCATCGTTGCCGTTGCCTTAAACTTTTCAGCTGCATTTGAGTTTTTTCCTTTCAATAAGTCAGGCACTTTGTTGTCCTTCTCCTATGCACCTGTCGTCTTTAAGTGGGCAAAAGCCTTGCATTTGATGATGCTATGCACATAACACATAATAGAAAATGTGTAATACTTTAGTACCAGATTTAGTATTTCCAGAACACACACACACACAAGAAAATTATAAATTTAACTTTTTTCAGGGTTTTGTTAGTTTTGTGTTGCTCCCATTCGTCAGAGGTTATAAATCTCAAACATTATGGATGAATTAAGTTTTAATTACAGGGGCTAGTTTCACACCCAGGGACAGTTTTAGTTTAGAGCACAACACCACCTAGAGGTGAGCAAGTAGTACTGCAGTGTACCATACATACAGTACAGCTGAAAACATACTGTATCTTCATGTTTATTTTAGACCCAAAAACAAACTGAACAAAGCGCAAACCATTTGGCTTATTTAAAGATTTATTAATTTATAATACAAGCTTTTAGGTAGACCACATTGCATTTTAGTTTTTACATGTACGGTATTCATATTGAGCTAAAATTCAGAGCAGTGACATTGGTTGACATGAACACAAACCTTAACACACTCAATGGAAGGAATCAAATATTTTCCAACTGTTTTCCCAAATATACCGCAGCCAGTCCACACTCCCAGTGCACTGCCTCTACAAGACCACTCCTTAGTCCCATAAAATGACGTGCACCCACACACACATTAAACACACACCCATCCATACGTGCACTAGAATCAAACAAATATCTATACACAAGATAAAAATTGACTTTTTTTCCCCCGACATTATTAATGATATTACTGGATTCCACAATAAAAAGGCAAATGAAATAAACGCAGCATCCAAATGATAAGGATATTTTTTCCTCTTGCTCTCCATGGGGAGGGGCCAATCCCTGCCTCTCCTCTCAGTGTCCAGTAGGGGGCCCTGTTCCCTCAGCATGCAACCCTGCAATCTAAATCTGCCTTATTTAGTCTGGTTTTAACTGGCTCATGGTGTTGAGAGAGACCCCCCCCCCCCCCCCCCTCCCTCTGCCATCAGAAGAAGAGTGGCAGAGGGGAGGGCGCCCCCCTGTGGACCGGGGGTGGGTATAAAGTCTAATCTGTGGGCATGGTCAGCGGCTCGCGCTGCAGATCCCGATGGCACCGTTAACGTTGCCACGCGGACGTGATCCAACCGGCTCCGTTTACACTCGATGCTCACAAGAAGAAGATCCCTGTTTCTGTTCCTTTTCGTTTCCTCATCCTTCATCTTGGGAGCTGAACACACCATAGGACAATGCCACACACACACACACACACACACATGCGTGCAAAAAGCAGGTGTACTATATTACACAGCTGCACTCCTAAAATCTTTGCAGTCTTTCCCAATTGGTCAGAGACATTACCACCAGGGGGCGGCGGCACGACCACTCCCCCCTAACCGCTGGACAACCATGAATGTTCAGTTGTTCAGTCCCACCCTCTGGGAAAATAAACGGCAAAACCAAAAAACGGCACCGGGTCAGGCGACAGGAGGAGCAACACATACACACAAAAAGACGCCTCCTAAATAAAGAATCCACGTTAATTGCAGCAAAATCACTATATCACTATCCTGTAAGACCCATGGAGACATTGATATGACTAGTAGCCATTGTTAGCCCATCCGTCCTTGACAGAAATGGTATGTCCATGAAAAGAGGGGGGGTTGGGGTGGTAGAGCAGTTCCAGGTATGTGTTTTTATCTCGGTGTCAAATGGAGCTTTAAAACCTGTCCATTCAGTAATCCATGTTTGCTGGGGAGCGAAGGTAGGGATTCACAATCTCCAAGCAAAACAAACGATAAAAACAAGAAGGCAGAATTTGTAAAATGAAAACAGGAGGAAAAAACATAAAAACAACATAAAAGGCCAGTCGGGGAGGGGGTGTGTGTGGTAGATTAGAATAAATTGGCACAAAGAAATTCAAATAACGAAAGCCTCAGATTGAACGAAAGTGCAACCAACATGGCTGGCAACCTCCGAGAGCCCTCCGTTAGACTTACTGGGATTCCCTCCAAAAATCACAGCTGACAGGCAGGAGGAAGGGGAGAATGTGGTGAACATGATGATATGGGGGGGGGGGGGAGGGAGGCCAGCCTTCTCAGTTGTTTTACAGCAGCAGGCAACAGTTGCTCTCTGTGGTTTTCTCTCTGTTCCTCTGTCCTGTAAACAGAAACAAACAAAAAAAATCACACCACACTCTGCTGCGGACAATTAAGTCCTAGTCCCAGATGACTAGATGCCAGATCTTTGGATCAGTGCTGATTGGAGAGTCCTAGACCACCGATTACTGATGTTTTACTTTTGACAGATAAAATGTTGTCCTATAGCATGGGTTCCCAAACTTTTCATCCTTCGGCCCCAAAATTATTCTGCCATTGACTCGCGACCTCAATCTACCCTGGCGGTCATTTTATGCACATAAACATGCACGTTTAGTGCACATGTATCCGCACATGTAATGTATTAAGCCTAGGGCTATGTAAGCCGTTTGTAAACAATTATGGTTAAAACGAATATGATTCTGTTGAATTATATTCAGGTGTGTAATAATAATAATAATAATAATTATTATTATTCTTCTTTATATACAGGGCATGGCATTAAGGCTTGTCCTGTTGTCTGGGACAAGTGATAAATCTTTACTTGTCCGTTCACTCCGTTGTACAAGTTACAAACAAGTGCTAAACAAGCAATCAATCTTATGGCTCGATGATTACATGAAACATGTTTTACAGTCAAATCAATAATATGAATAAAAAAACCATACGCTATTCAGCAAGCAAATAGACGGCCTTGGTCTATTGAGAAAGTATGTATGCCGATCGATGGACTTCTGTTAACTTGTTACCTCTAGAATGTCTGTGATCTTACATACATTTTATTTATTCCAAATACAGATCGTTCTATCCGTGCACCGTTAGCAGACTGAGCACGTCGGCATTTGAACTTGTAGCACTGCTACCCAATAAATTAGTCTTAGAGTCGTTTTGGAGACTAGTTTCATATCCATTTGAAAGAAAACGTGTATTTAGTCAAATGTTACCATGAGCTGTGCATGGACGACATTCTCTCCAGTGAGGGGCCCGGAATGAGTGCAGCTGTGCCGGACTGAACATATCAAAGCCTTTGGAAAGCACAAATGTATAGGGCACACAATTGGCAGGTGGTGTGATCAATTACCCCAATTACACCAATTGCAACGCACCTGTCAATTGTGTGCCCCATATGTTTGTGCATCTTCCCAAACATGGACTGTTCCCAAAGGAAGTTTTCATATTTTCAGTCCAGCAGTCATTTCAGGTCCGGCCTTTATATACATTTATATACTGTATATCTCATTCTGCCCAGGGTCATGAAAGTGGTTCAAATTGGTACATAGTCGCAATCCGACACTAATGTCATCAAAAAGTCAAATAATGGCCAATATATGGGTTGGTCTGAAATGGTGACAGCAATGACAACATTCCCAAACACGTGAGAGTCCAGAGTAAAAGGGAACAGAACAGAAGGAGGAAAGGTTCTCACCATGGGAGTTGGGCTCAGGAAGAGTCTCTCTGGCCACCAAGTGCATGACAGTGGTCCGGCCTGGAGGCAGCTTTAGAGCTTTAAAAAATAAATAAACATAATCATAATCATACATTACATCCATCGATCATATAAGGTGAATTGTACCAAGTTAGATTTCAATATTGCAACAGAGCTGGGCAAAGTAGTTATGGGTTTCAATAACGTTAAATTAAAATTGTTAACCAAAACATTCCGTGCTATATGGCGTTGTATGGTATTAATCTGTGTTTAAATTTAAGTGGTGCATTGCAAATCCAGATTTAACCCATTTTGGGCGGGAACCCCTTTTGGTGTTTTAAAGCATTATGTTATACTTTAGCTATTGAAAAATAGCAGATCTACAAGCTCTACAAACTTGTAGGTCTGCTATTTTTGAAAAATCGTGAAAATGTGCCTCAAATCTTTGAATATATATTATTACAACATTTTAACTCAAATCTTTGCTTCTGGGGAGGTCCCTGGAACAACATATTTTCAGATGGGGGGAGGCATATTACATTATGTTTGGGGTCCTTGACATGAAATATTGAGCACCACAGATACAGAAACATAAGGTTTTTCAGAAAACAGTCAGGATTTTGAAGACTGCATTTATCCAAAACAGAAACACAGCAGTGAAATTAAGTCCTATCCATGGAGTACGCATAGGTGGGTGAACTTAAATGATCTCTTCCCAATGTCTGTCCAGAGTCGGTCTCTCTCAATATCTCTGGGCAGCATGCTCTATATTTTAGGAGCATACAATGCGAAGGCACTCATGAATTCTTTGATGAATAATTCACATTGCTGGGCGTAGGCCAAGATTTCAGATGAAATGCCATAATTACATTTGGGTGGGCTTCACATTATGGCATGTGAGTGAGACACAGAAGTAGTTGTACTGCGTTCTCCTGTTTGTTCATTTAAAGCTTTGAACACAAGGTCACAACCCCTTGGGGTTTGTTTCAGGTACACAACCTGTGTATCATGTCTCTAGACTACATCATGTCCTTAAATAATGTCCATCTAATTTCAAAGATGTATGTTTGATTATAAATTGTCTTGGATAGATGTATGCTTAGATGCAAGTATGCTTATTGCTATAACTAGGATGTCTACCTGACATCCTAGTTACTTTGTAAAACTTGACTATCCTGATTCCTGTTAGTTGACTAGCCCATTTAGGCCTGACGTCCATTTAGGCCACTCGGTGGCGCGCTATGAGCTTGTAGATCTGCTATTTTTCAATAGCTAAATTATAAGTGTTTAGAACACCAAAAGGGGTTCCTGCCCAAAATGGGCTAAATGCCAAGCCATTTACTCTGATCTTGCACTCTGTAAATCATTCTCGATATGAGTCTGCTAAATATAGAAATTGCAGTTGTAAACAAATATCCTGCACATTCAAGAAACCACTCGTTTCCTTGCGATTTCTCCAAATGAAGGAACCCCAACTACGATCTATGGCATAGATCGTAGTTGGGAAGAATAGCATAGATGCTATGCTATTCTTCCGCTATAATGTGATAGTCCTGAGCTGCTAAATAGGAAGCGTCGTTTGGAAATGTGACAAGAGTCCCCTTAGGAAAACAGTTTTGTTTTGTCTTCTTACCACCCAGGGTGACGTTGCCGTGAAGGAAGCGTCCCTGAAAGATGAGGCGCAGGATGCTGGGTGAGCTCACCTGCTCCTCTTCCCACCCTGGGAGAAACACGAGACAGTGTGAGTGACAACTTACCCTAATAGATATACACACACACACAAGTCTGCACACTACTACACATTAAATGTGAACATTGAGTGTTGTACTTGTACAAAGATGTACTTTCCAGGGTTGAACTGTAGTTATATTGGGTCACACTGAGTGATTAGTCTGTGTGTGATTCATGAGTGTGTGTATTCTGTTGTGACTATAGAGCGTCGCAGTCCCACCCCCTTTCATGACGACACCATGCCCAGGAAATGAATCCCAATGCATTTTTCCCATAGACATTTCAAAACGTATTTATTTAAAGACCTTTTAGGCTTTTACGAAGCCAACTTGAGTTGTGACAAATCATGACAACAAACAATATTTTGGACCATACAAATAATTACTAAGAAGAAAAACAACAAAAAAAAAGTGTTGTAACCTGCCGGTTTTTTTCTACTTTCTAATTCTTTGTTTGAAAAAAAACATTGTGTTTATTGTCATGATTTGTCACGACAAGAATTGGCTTTGTCCGCGGCGTAAACGTCTTTAAATAAATACTTTCTGAAAAGTCTATGAGGAAAATGAACGGGGATTTCTTTTCCGGGTCTCTCGAGGGGGCGGGACTGCGACACTCTATAGGGTCACACTGAGTGATTAGTCTGTGTGTGATTCATGCGAGTGTGTATTCCGTTGTGACTATTGTCTCCAAAGCATGTGTTTCAAGGTGTTGTTGGTGCGCATTGCCTAATTGAGTTTCGCTCTCTGGGGATTCATCAAGTTAACAAATCAATAAAATCAATCAATTTTTGTTCTGACTTAATTAAGGTATAGTCCATCCTGTTTTCAGTTGTAGTGGGCAACATGAAAAACACTGGTATAAAATTGCAAAACAATACATTTGAACCGAATTTCCACAACTAAAGAATAATATGACGCAAATGTTTAATGATCGAACTGTTACACAAGTTTCACTCCAACTGAATGATCCTCCACAGCTACTTTAAAACAGGTGATCATGAAATAATTAAAAAGCTGGAACAACATTTTATATAAGCTGTGCTCGTTACTAGACTCACCCGTGGGCCAGTTGTCAAAAACATGTTTGGCAATGTCAGTGGCCGAGTCATTTGGGGAGAATATGAAGTCTTGTGTTTTCCCACTGACCAGGATAAGACGGAGGTTCACCTAAAATAGAACAAGAAAACCAAACACGCATGAACTACAGAGAGCAAAGAAATATCACAGGAAAAAAAACACTACAGAAAAACAGCATTAAGTTTCATTCACATTCTGGTCAATTAGTGGAGATCAAACCCTTCCATTTCCCCCTAACCTCAGCAGACATGAGATGACCTTCAGATGGTTGTGGAGAGATGGGCATTCCAGTCTAATTAGATTTAATCCACGGCAGATCTCGGCCCTTTGACTGGTGCTGCTTCATTCACTGAGGGTTTCCTACACTGAAGTGAGCCCCTGTAGCAGAGAGCAGCAGATAAGGGTGGGGCCGGGAGAGGGAACACTAGCCCTTCAGTTCCAGAGGTCTGGGGAGCTCCTCTCCAGGCTGTTGGTCTAATGCGATAACCCCAGGTGTCCCAGACACCATGCTATTAAAATTACATGGCCAATCATGTGTGTGAGTGAGAGACATGCTCTTTAATGGAAGGGGCTTCCTTCCTATTCCCCAAAGCGGCTTTACAAACCTCTTTAAAAAAGGGACACATCACAATGTTTTTTTTACATTATCGCTATATATTTACTGTAGAGCTAATGATTTATTTGCAGCAAGAACAAAATGGATTTTTTGGCTGTGACAATATCCTGGTTTTCTGCGTTTACAAAATAGCACAGAAATTATTTATCAGATTGATGTTATGGATGGTGACCATGGCCCTTATGGACATGCCAAGATGCATCATGGGAATTGTAGGAACAAAGAGAAGGACTGAAACAGACAGCTGCAAGACATTTTTCTGTCAATATGGATGGTATTGTAAATATTGTTCATTCTAAAGACTTGTAAAGTGTAAACCACTGAAAATGTATTGAAATGCAGAACAAAAACATCCCTTTAAGGCTCATACATACTCCATTTTCACCGGTGTAGTATTTAAAGGGTTGGAAAACTACACCATTGTCAGTCGGGGTGATGATCAGCTATCACCGCGGACACAGACCCATCTCTCTGTTTTTACTATCAGACAACTCTCATCACCGTTTTTAGGTGATAAGCTATCACCTAAAACGGTGATAGCCTATCTCCACAAACTGGAGTATGTATGAGCCTTGAGATATAAGATGTAAATTGCTAAACACATCTTATACACCATGTATGCTTGCATAATTTCTTTTAAGCAACACCTGAAACTCTCATTAGGGTTACTGCTCACTTGTTCTCTTCTCAAAAGCAAACATTGAGGACTTAACAACCTAATCCAAATTCACTTTTCCCCTTTCTTGGATTTCAGTTGTTTCTTGATTCAGAGATGACATTTGACCCATTTGCAGTGTGCAGGATTTGGCCGCAAATAAATGCATTCATTGAAAACGAAATGGCGGGAAGAGAAAGAAAAAGTACAGTAGGTCCAGGGACAATGCATGGAAATAACACACAATCATAGACAATGCACTATTTAAAAAATAAATAAATGTTACCACCCACAAAATGAGGTAGTGAAAGTAATAGCTCAGCAACAAACTGCTTTGCAGGCTGAGCTAATTTGATCAGAATCTGACAGGAAGCCATCTTGCTCCAGAACTAGTCTCGCGTTACCAGACAACTATTCCACAATCTCCGAATGCTATAGAGTCTGGGACTATAACCCCCATGAGCCGAGTAACGGAAGCTGCCATCAGACAGTCCCAAACGTGAACCATTACTGTATAGTTGGAATATTGTCAGTTATTTTCATTCATGCGTTAACTAATTTATAGTGGAACTGCTCCTTATTAATCCATCATCTCTAATAAATCAATATTGATATCTCAAACAGGCCCACTACCAGCCCTACTAAAGTAGACAGATAAATCTGACTAACTGTTGGTTTGGACCATTTATTTTTAATGAGCCAGAAGTTTGGGCTTGAATTTTCCATTTCAGAGGTGGAACGTGGACTTTGCGGTTGATGAGGAGAACAAAAGGTCTGATGAGCGATGATGCTACGTCACATCAAGACACTCTGTCTGATCTGTTTACAAACACACGCGCAGACCGCCCCCACCCCCGACACCCCCGACTCCCCTCCCCCAAACTGAACTGAATAACCTCCATGGGGGGTTACATACCCATGTCCTCATTCACACACGTCTCAGTCTCACACACACACACACCTCTCTCTCATCCGATTCCTCACCAAAACAAAGTCAGATTTGCTCTGCAGCCTTGGAAACATCCGGCATCAGAGCATCCTGTTCTCCAATGAGAAGAAAGGCAACAAACCAATCCAACTCTCTGCTGTGAATTATTGGCTTTGTTTTCATACAAGTGCCAAACAGACCAAACGGGGGCTTATTTATTATTCAAAACATTGATGAAAATGTACTCAAGCTGAATTGTCTCTCTATCTAGCTGACAGCTGAACAAAGAACTGTTTTACTCTTATGTACCTGTACGCAAGATGCAACAATAAAGACAACCTGCTTGAACCTAGCTGACAGTGGTAACAATCTGAATCTGTTCACACAAATTCTGGGCGACATATTGAATTCCCCACTATCAAAGATAGATATTAAATTTTCACTTTACAGCAGTATAGGACATAATAATTCAACAAAATGATCTGCTCTTTACATCTTTGTTGCTTCTCCCTTCATTATCCAGAAGTCACAAATGGCAAACATGGAGCTACATTGTGGTATAAAAGGACATTAGAGCCAATGTGCGAATATATCGAGACATAAACATACAGTATCAGATAAGCCAAGAATCCCTAGCCGTGATAATATTGCAGAGGAAGAGTGAATGCCAGTGAATGTGTGCATTGTACCTCATAACATCATCTTAGTTTCCGAACAGGGCAGGCCTTGGCACTATGTTAAGGTGATATAAATGCTATATACAGATTGTATATGTTCTGTGCCACAACAAAAGGTTCTACATATTCATATTTAGTTCTACAAAGATTGAAATTGTAATATTCATCAGTAGTTGATCAAAACAACACCCATCATTAATAAGAGCATATCTTAATGGCCCCTCCCACTGGTCCTGTAGAAATGGTAGATGGGATGTAATAAGCAATAGGGTGCAAATCAATTTGTATGGAAAGTAGGGCAATGTTTTAAACTCAGATTAGACAGATGGCGTTCAAGTGTGTATGTATGTTAGCTAATCCACCCCAACACCCCCACCCCCACCCTGCCCCAAATTCAATCTGACAAGGAAAACGTCACATCCCCATGTAATGATATCACATTGGGTTGTGACATTAAATGTTGGCACCATAATGAAGCCTCCCGCTGTGACAGAGAAGCCATGCCAGGTCAGCCCAGAACTCTCTGTAGTCACACAGGAAACACACAAATCAACCACTTTACAGCTCCATTACAGTTGAGACTTAATGACATTTAATGACCAAACGTCAATACGTCTTAACGTTATCACAACCCATTTGTCACGTTTTCTATAACCATGTTCATGTCTTTACATGTATTTGATTAGCCCATTGAAATAACAGGTTAATGAATCATGTTGAAAGATACAACGAAAGCAATGAATACTTTGGAAATGTTCATGTTGACATTGAAACACGTCTACCTTATTGACTGCCCAGCCACACATTGCACTCTGCTATCAAATCAGAAGGATCACGGGACCTAGAGTGGACAGATCTGCGGTCAAAACTTACCACATCTTGATCCCTTTGGGTGGTCATGGTCATGGACGAGTAGCTGGTCAACGCTGAGCAGACGACAGTGGTGAATTTCAGCAAATAGAGATTGGGCCAGAGCCCTGAGGACGACACAACAACAACATACTGACTGTGAGACTGACTGTGAGCCACATCCTGCAAACTGCAGGACATTTATGACGTTGGAGGTGGGGGAACCCTATAGTAGAATATTGGGCATTATACAATTTAGGGTCTCCTTAATAAAGTGTGGTACTAATTAATTAAGCTGATAAAGAGGCCGAAAAAACTGTCATGACACGCATCAAAAAACAACTAGGCCTGTTATAAGATGCATTATAAGAATTAAAAAAGGAGAAAAAAAATACCAAATTAATTCCGATTCCCAAATGTATTGTTAATTTCATCTGTGAACTTTGTGAAGTACTTATTTATTATTCCATAAGAAATATAATTCATGTTTTCCCTTAATGACCATACTAGTTAATAGCGTTTTCAGACAAAGGAACGTTTTTCCTTTAGCACCTTCCAAATATCTCTCGGGTACATTACATTTACATTATCATCAGCCCGGCCAGTTAATTATAACGTAGTTACTAGTTCAACAATTAGCAGATGGCTAGCCAGGTTATTGTTGGATTCTTGGGAGAGGAAAACAATAAAAACTTGAAACTGATTATACAGATTGTGTGTTTTGTTGTTAAGACTAGTCCCAAAACCAGACGTGAGAATGCAATCTTGAATGCAATCAGACAGAGAATATTCCATTACCATCCGGTCCAACTGCTAAATATCTCGCAGGTCACCGGAGGATTCAGACAGCAAGTCTCTGGGGTTTAACAACTGCATCAATGCATTGATGATGCATCAGTGCATTATCAACAGGAATGCATGATATAGTAGTAATGCATTTATGACGCGTGCCTTTAATCCCAAACGCGTTTCCTGATTTTCTTTCATCCTATTTCTCCTCCGTTGTCGTCTTTTTAGGGCGAATAAATCAAAACAAGCAAAGGTGTTTTTGATGGAGCTTTAATTAAAATCACAACACCCAGAATAAACAACCGTAGAGTCCCACAGTGAGCGTCTACCAGTCATACCAGTCCAGTTTGATCGGATGGTAAACATTAATGGAATATTTCACACGTCGTTAAATGGACATCTGGTATCAATGCCACTCACAATATATCATATTATCACACCGGCCAACTGGATAATTTACTCGAACTGTAACGAAATATACCGATAGAAACAAACAAACAGTGTGTTTTTCAGGTAATTATCTGACAACATTGATCATTTGGAAACCGAGACTTGTGAAAGAAGAGAAGGCTCTGTGTAACGTTAGCACGATGCTAATGACGAACCAGCTAACGTTACATCTGCAAATGTAATTGTTTGGTTTATAAATATGTGGATCTTACCGGTGTCTGATACATATGAATGAATGTAGCATTCAGTTCTGGCGGCTGATCGGGGAACGGGTGGTTCCTTCGTTGAGAAAAGATCGAGTCTTTTAGGTGCATAAATCTGACTGAACGGTGGGCTAATGGACGAGAAGACGCCGGAAGTCAGCTGGCTGTAAACACGGGAAATGACTACAGCGAGCTTGTGGGAGTTGTAGTCCACAACAAGTAATACAAATGTAACAAACCTTACAACCTTTCGTGGGAAATAAATAAAGCCTCGTTTAATGTAATGCCGAGGAAAACAAAGGGGTAGCAAACTAGCAATGCCTCCCTTACAACCAGGAACTTCTCAAACCAAAAACGTTTCCTACTACATTTCTGATTCTGATTATTGTCTCCACCAGGCCGAAGGCATGGGGAGAGTATGTTTTGCACTCCGTCTGTGTGTGTGTGTGTGTACGTCCGTCCGTCTGTTACCAGGTAATCTCCTGCACCGTTAACCCGGTGCCGGATTTTGCACACACACTCCCTGGATGCCAACGATGAACCTCTGCCCCACATTTTCCAGAACGGACTGTTATAGTGCCACCAGGAGGCCGACTTTTGAAAAACAATCTTTTTTATATTACTCCAGATTCTGTCCAAAAATCACGCAAATCGTTACACATCTCTATAGTCATGTGTTCAAGCCGGATCTGTCCGAAATTTCATATTCCATCCTAATTGGCTAGGCTTTCAAAGTTTGCAGGATTGGCCTGTTTGGAACAAAAAGCCTTCACCGGCCCAAAGACGCTCAAACTACTATGTCTTTATTACTTGTTCTTTTGGCCCTTCTGGCATCTGCCAGAATTGCCAGACTGTGACCCAATCCAGGCCTGCGTGAAATCTTTCACAGACTTTCCTACTAGGCTGAGGAATATATCCCACCATATTTTTACATTGGCCTGTTATAGCGCCACCAACAGGTGGATCTTTGCAAAACACATTTTTGGAACAAAATGCGCCTCAAATCATCCAATTGCCATCCAAGGCGTAAGAAGAAATGGCACCCTTTTCACATTGGCCTATTGGGCTATTATAGCGCCACCAGGAGGCCACAACCTGACATGCCCTGGTGGAGACCTGTGCCGCGAGGGGCACATACTATCTAGTTTCTGATTATGATTCTGACAACAAATGTAGAAATATTGAGATTCATATAAAACAAACAAACAAACATTAACAAGAATACGATCTAAATTATTTACATTATCATGAGATAGCCTATATACAAGTTCAAAATTTGTGACTTCCTCCTGGGGGATCCCGAGACGTTGCAAGGCCAGTGAGTCGATGTGTTTCCTCTAATTGTGCCTTGGTCTGCCCCGGGGTCTCCTCCCAGTGGGACGTGCCTCAAGGACCTCCCTAGGGAGACGCCCGAGAGGCATCCTAACCAAATACCTGAACCACCTGAGCTGGCTCCTTTCCAGGCGAAGAAGCAGCGACTCTACTCCGAGACTCTCTCGTGTGACTGAACTTCTCACCCTATCTCTAAGGGAGATGCCAGCCACCCCAGTCGAAGAAAACTAATTTCGACCTTATTCTTTCGGTCATGACCCACACTTCATGACCATTGGTAAGAGGAGGAACGAAGATTGCCCGGTAGACAGAGAGCTTTGCCTTCTGGATCAACTCTCTTTGTCACAACAGTGTGGTACAGCGACTGCAATACCGCCCCTGCCGCTCCGATTCTCCGGCTGATCTCCTTCTCCGTCCTCCCCTCACTCGTGAACAAGACCCAGAGATCAATCCACAGTAGGCTATATACAATACAATGTATTATGGATCACAACATATTTAGGCTACACATTTTGGAACAAGACATGACCAAACACATTAAGAGTAGTCCTGAAAGCATAAGATTTGTGAACGAACAGCTCTTTAGGTAGTCATCATCTCTTCTTTGGGGTCTCCAGTTGAAAGGGATGTGAGGTTATGTGACTGAGGGATGGACCCAGCTGTTCTGAAATGAATGGCACTGTTCCTGATTCCATAGCTGAAGTAGATAATAAAACCTTGCAGACACCAAGGAATTCAAGAATAAGAAAGAGAAGAAAAATATAAATGTAAACACTTGTTAAACTGTCATTGATATATTGTAGATTAATATAGAAAAACACAAGATAACTTTATTCATAACCCTCAGGACTTTACTGCGTTATTGTGTATTTTTCTTTGTATTGATGGCACATCCTGCTCTACTCTACTCTCTACTACTTATTTTATTTTAATTTTTTTGGGGGAGCTGTTATGCCCCAGGACCTATCAATATGGGAAATGGGGGTCATCGGGATTGGGATTTAAACCCGCAACACGCTTCCAGGCTAGCATTGCAGCCTAGCGTGACCAGACCACCACGCCGGCGGCCCGGGCCATCCTTCTCTACTTCTGTTGCAGTCGGGTTTTTTTTCTCAATCTTATATAAATTCTTTCCCCCTTTTTAGGGGGGTGTCATTATGACAATTCCCAGTTTTCCACCCTCCACACTCCTAACGTTGGTCGGTGGCAAGGTGTAAACGAGTACATCTCCTCTCTCACTCCCTCTCTGCCCAAAAGGCCAAGCAGGCCCTAAGCAACATGTAGAAGTAATTAGTGACATTTTCAATCAAAAACTATATCTAATATCATTATCTTACTAACCTATCATCATCCATACAGCCAGGTGAATCCACGTGGTTCCACGGAGCTGCATCATGAGGCATATGTTAATGAAGATACTGACCAATGGCAGCACAGGGAGCATGGGTACCTGTAAATATATTAATAAGATAATTTCACATTTAGAGAATTTTCAACCATTTCCAGAAACGCACAGTTCACGCGTCACGCATCAACATTCTAAAATGACTGACAGACTGGATTAACGAATCAGGACGAGACTGGTGCATCCTATTCACTAGTACTGCATGGGCATGGTGATTTTTTGAAAAGTGGGCTGAGGGCGCTGGAGCAGTCACAGAGAAGATAATTTATTTTTAGGCATTTAATTCATTGTTAACGTCAGAAAAATAATGAAGAATCTAATATTTGTAACACAATAAAAATGGCCTAGTGCAACATTAAGGAAGTAGAAGTAATCCCACCTTAAATGTGAGCGTGTCTGTGCTCTGAGGCTGTCGCCATATGATGACTGTACACAGGAAGCACAGCAGGGTCAGAGTAGCACAGTTAACAACTACTGAAGTCTTTGCCAGGACCAGCTCATCCCAGTACTGGGTCAGAACCAGGCACAGCACAGTGACCACTCCCACTGTACAGAGAGGGAGAACATGGATGTTCTTACTGTCTTACAGTACAGTAATAACAGGTTGAGCAATGAGTATATCTCCCCATTCAGGAAAAACAATATCTGTCATTTGTTCCTTCCCTCAATACAGTTACTTTCAGTTGCATTAGGATTATATCGCCAGCGAAAACAAACTTATTCCAGTTTACATTCTATTCTATAAGTATTTATATACCTTTTATCATCATCAAATATCCCAAATTATATTAGTGTATATTCCTCCATTATTTTTGTATATATATATATATATATATATATATATATATATATAATATTTTTTTTAAGTATTCTAACATACAACTGTCTGTTTCTTTTATAGTATCAATGTATGTTCTGTGTCAGTGGTTCTCAAACCAGGGTCCTGGGACCCCCATGTCTCAATGTGGGGGTTCCAGGGGGTCCCCAGCTAAATGACTGATTATGAGGAACCAAATGGGTCTACAACTCTGAAAGTGTAGCCTACACATACAGCCAAATTAACCTTTCAGGTTAATTAGCCAACCAAACTAGAAATCCTTGAAATAAAAGAATATTGAGAACAATCTATGTGATGTGACCCTTGAAATGTTTTAATCTACAGCATGTCATTACTCATACAATAGCATGTAAACAATTGGGGAACTCACAGAAGACAGCAGTGGTGCCGAGGATGATTGTTTCCGAGTTGTTGGTAGGAACGTCACAGCTAGGTAGAAGCAAAAGTTTGGGCGTAAATTCCTCTGCGCTTTTGGCGTCATTACGCCCACTAGGGCCCCCCTCCTTTTGGCTCTCATTATGACTAATAGGTTCCTGCTTGTCCTGGTTGTCAGAATGACCACTGAACACCTCCGTCGTCCGTGCTTTTGGTAGACAGTCATTCGGATGAGCCGGCTGATATCTACAGTAAGTGTGACATTAAACACAGAATTAAAAAAAAATTGTATAAGCAGAATATGGCACTATAAATAAATTAACACACACAATCTATATATATATTATACAGTACATAAATATTTTTTATTTATTCTATCTTATCTACTGTACAGTATATACTGTATTATGTGTGGTATGGCATCAGTCAGTGTGTGTGAACAAAATAACTCAGAACAGAATTTCAGGAAATATGGTACAGTAGGTTAGATTTTTCTCCCTGGAAATGAAAACGTCTGGGTTTCCGAGGCTAGCCTCGAAGAGATGATTCAAATTGGTATTAAAAAGGTCAAAGTACAGATCAAGATTTTTATTTCTGTTTCTGATCTTTGTCTTCATGTTTTGTTTTTGTCTGAATTGAAAGAAACCTCACACTCAGATTCCTTCAATGTGAGAATGTGAACTGATTTTGAAAACCCACTGGCCTGCCTTAAAAATAAACAGGCTTACAAATAGTGAAACAAAAATACTGCAGGGCACAATAATAACATTGATTGTTTATGATAGATCTTACATATTGCTCTGTTGTAAGCCATGGACTGACCTGAGGATAAGCACACAAACCGACACAAGTGTATAGGCCAGAAGTGTCCCTATTGACATCTGATCTACCAAGAAATCCAGATCAAACAGCAATGCCATTGGAGCTGCAGGAACATTGACATAAGTTATTGATATTAAAGTGAATTTGATTAGC
The DNA here is from genome assembly GCF_964188405.1 of Protomyctophum parallelum. Lineage (NCBI taxonomy): Eukaryota > Metazoa > Chordata > Actinopteri > Myctophiformes > Myctophidae > Protomyctophum > Protomyctophum parallelum. The sequence continues at coordinate 7,192,770 of NC_139711.1, read as the reverse complement.
GTGAAATTCTGTTTCTGTTTGACATTTGAGCACAATGACAGATTGTAAACTGCTGTCAAGTCATGGAGTCATCTTGACAGACACATATCTCAACATTTAAGAGTAGGCTTGAAACTTTAGTTTTTGCATGTTAATATAGATAGAGCTGGCTCAGACTTCTCTCCTCCTCTCCATCTCTACACATCATGTCCAATCAATGAATGTTACTGACTTGTCTTATTCCTTAAGAGTTTTTGTGCTTTCTCGTCTCAGAGGCTTCAATGGCTCGTGATGGGGGGGCAATAAGAACTATTCACGCCTGGTTGATGATGACGTAATTAAGTTCTCAGTTTACATAAAAGTATACATACCATACATACGTTACACGTTACCCAAACAATATTGAAACATATCTTAATTACGTCACCGTAACCCGTAACCGTCAGCAGTACTGTGTAATGTGTCATGTGATTTAGCGCTATGCTACGCTATACTGTAAAACTGACTTGACTTGACTATCTCACCTGCCATAGCACCAGATACAACTGTGGCCCGCAGAGGGATCTTTGTTCTGTCATTTATCTGTGATAGGAAGTTGAAAATCAGACCATCCTCTGCCATGGCGTGGATCAACCGAGGCAAGGGGAACATGCTGCCAAGTAAACTACAGAAAGGCATTAAAGCAAGAGAGCTTGTCATTGTGAACGTTATTGTTGAGTTCCAGAGTGGAAAGAATATAAATGGTCCAGGAGACGTACATCACACGCAGATTGAAATGGTAGATGGTGGGGTTTCAGGGGCTGTGGTCAAAAGGCCAAATCACATAGAACAGTGGTTCCCAAAGTGGTGTGCCGAGTGCCGAGGCCAGAGGCATACTGAGACAAGTTCAGTTGTGCCTTGTGATTTTGTGACTGTGAGGATGACTGATTTAAGCAGTCACACCTGGCCTGAGTCAAACTAGAACTGGACTCAGGCCAGGTGTGACTGCTTAAATCAGTCATACATTATTATTAGTAATAACAATGATCTGTGAGGTCTGATTGGACAGTGAGGCATTCAGGAGCTCAACTATTTAGACCTGTATAAGGTGTGTTCACCCACTACATTCGAGCCTCATACCTGGTGGAAAGTGCACAGAGAGAACCCAGCGTCACAACATGGCGGCCATAACCCCAACCAACAAATTGGAAGGCTTCAGGCAGCGGGGTCTCTGCGTTCAGCAGGAAGTAGGGCATCATCACCGTCAGTGCTGTCGAAACTCCAAAGTAGGCGACAAAACAGCAGAGCAGAGAGACAACTATACTGACTGGAATGGACTGCATGGGGTTCACTGCCTCCTCACCTACATGAATACAATACACCCACAATTGGATTTGCAAAATATAATAGAGGGATGGGCATTGTCTAAAATACTCTTAAGCCCTATAAATGTCTTCGTACCTCAAATAGTAAAAAAAACCTAAAACAAAACAAACAATCAACATATTCACAGCATATCGCCTTGCATAACATTTTAAGTTTGTAGATGTACTACAACCAACATCTTTTAATAAAAGGAAAAAAACATGACAAATTCTGACTAATTTGCCCTGAATAGAAAGCCAGCGTTAATGTAAGCCATTAAGATCTGAGGCTGAAGACACTACAGTATAACTATAACTTTATAATATTGTGCTGTTCAACTGAGCTTGTATGACAAGCACTTATATGTTATAAGTTGTCATACACTATTATAAACATTTATAATGTGTATAATGCATTATAAACACAATTAGAATGCATTATAAACCCAATCTTTAAGTAAAGTGTTAGCAATGTTTATTATGGCCACATATCCACACTTAAATATATTAACCAATACATTAAAGTTAGTAGACAGTAAATTCTCCCAATAAACAACATAAAAAAACAATATAAATATAACATAAACATTTATATGAATCCTGCACAGGCCTGTAGCTGCAATGCAGTCGAAGCCCACAAAAGCGTAGAAACATGTTGCTGCCCCTGAAAGTATCCCTCTGATTCCAAATGGAGCAAACCCTCCAAAGCCAAACCTTCTCTTGATGAGCCTGCAGGACACATGTGGAGTATGATACAAATAAAATAAAGATGGTATAAACGTTAGAGAACACAGTGGAGCAGCCCAGACACATGGCTGAGGCACCGGCAGTACCCTCCCATATGGACTGTCCTCCATCGCAGAACTATACATTAACACACAAACATACTGTACATGTTATGAACCAATAGAACAGTTCTCTCTGTGAAGATAAAATGGAGGTGCTCATTTCATACACGAAGGCAATTCAAATTACTGCACATAAGGCATAGTAATTCAAAGAAAGAATAGGCATTTAAAAGCATAATCTAATAAATAAATTAAGAAAACAAACAAACAAACACGTAAGATAGGCATAAAAACTGAACATTAAGGTCAGGGTGTCATTACGGTTTGCCTTTTTCACACGCTTCAGGAGTATTGTGCAACCGTGTTTTATACTCAGATAACACATGGGACTTTAACTCATGCACAAAAAGGGACTCTAACCCACACATAAATCAATCTATGCTGCTGTCCCGAGACTCCCAACAGATACACAAACCTCTGTCGCTCAGTACAGGTACTAACCAGTCATGCTAAATCATGTTCTTATGTTGGGTGTCCTTTCTGCCTAAAACTCTGTGCCGTCCTGAATTGTGTTGTGCATTTGTGGAACTGTTGACTCACTCTGGGTCTGTGATGTTGGTGGTGTTGATGAATTGGTCAACATTGAGGCTCCAGTTTGCCCAGTCACTCTTCACCATGCCGGAGACGAAGATGAAACCCAACACGGACACGTTGGTCACGGTAAAGATCTTTCCCACCAACACCGACTCGCTCACGCCAACGGACAGCAGGGCTGTGTGTGTTATACTAAGTTATATTGACTGACAGACACACAGAATAAGTCATTCAGACACTTCACCAGAACCCATGCCCAAATAACTGGAATAAAGCTAGCGGGGTAATGATGACAATGTTGATTCTTCTATCTGTCCATCCAACACTTTGGTCCCAGACATGATAGGACTGGTTGAATTGCCTTGGGATCCGCTGTGAACCCCACTGATGTTTTGGTTACCACATAGACTTTCCTCTAGCACCACTGTTTTCCACCAATTTCCACTTTTTTATTTTTGTCTCCCAAAAACGTATGGGAGGAAGAAGGAAGGACATTGTTTCTCTATTGTCCGTCTTGGCGTCTTCTGCACCACAGTTGATGTGTACCATCTCCTTCTGTGTGCATTGGTGTCTAAAGCCCAAACAACACCCAAACTCATTGAGTTGCATTGGTGTGGTTTACCTTAAAACCGTTTTGTCCCGACCCGACCCTTTGGTGTGGTTTGGGCTTTAGGATGATAATATGGGCCAGTCAGTTCAAACCCCTTTAGTTAGGGGTTTGAACTATACCGGTATATTTCTAGAGTGGGCTACAACATTCTAAATGTGATATTTTCCTGTTAAACTTGAAATAATAGCCGGCAGAGACTCTTGTCACTCAAGAGCTTGTCACTCTAATAAAATGTCTGACACTCAGTCATGCGTTTGGTCAGTTGAACTACTTCCGGTTGGAGTAAAGTCTAAATTATACTTTGTTGTGTGACAAAGCATACATTTACAGTAGGAGCAACATGGCGTCTAGGACCAGGCTAGTGGAGCCTTCATGTTTTGAACATAATACCAAGATCAGTAGAGAGTATCTCAATCTCACCTGTGAGAAGGACAACCAGAAGAACAGCAAATAGGTCGGGGTATTCAGACAGCATATTCCCAGGGACTTTGAAGGACACAGAGCTTTTGATGAACTGTGATATTGCCTGCCCAACCAGGTTATCAAATGTCAAACTCCAGGCTCGAGCAACGCTGGCTGTGGCTGTGAGGTTAGTGACAAAAGAAAGGAGGGAATTAGATGGTGAGAGGCAGGAGGGATACTGCAGCTCTCTGTCTCTCCCCATGCATCACTTTTCTGCTAGAGAAGGTCTAGCAATTGACTGAATTAGACACGCTCATGGCTCCTAAGCTGTGGAATGATACCAGTATAACATCTAAGTCACAACATCCAAATCTAACAAATTATATTTTGTCTCACCGATTATATAAGACAAGATGAGATTCCAGCCAGTGATGAAAGCCCATATCTCTCCTACAGTGGTGTAGCAGTACACATAGGCTGTCCCTGCCTTAGCAACTCTGGCTCCAAACTCAGCATAGCACAGGCCGGCCAAGATGGAAGAGACTGCAGCAATGAGGAAGCACAGCACAATGGCAGGTCCAGCTTTCTCCCTGGCCACCTCTCCAGACAGCACATAGACCCCAGCTCCTAAGGTGGAACCCACCCCCAGGAAAACAAGGTCCAGTGTGGTCAGGCACCTGGCGAACTGGCTCAGTGACGCCTGGTTCTGCTCTATCGGAAGCCGCCGGAACATCTTTTTACGCAAGGAAGCCAGCCTCCACTCTGCCATGACTGGGCTGATTTAGACCAGGAGAAGAATCCAGTATGAATGGTATGTTCTGGGTTAGAAGGATTACATCACAGGGAGAGGAGAGATTACACAATGATAAGAATCAATACACACAAGGTATTGAATGTTTTGAGAGATTTTGAGAGACATATTCAGCCGTCAGACTATTGGCAAAGAAAAGGTTATTCATTTGACACTCTGGTGAACACCCTCCTTATGCATGCGTTATACTTAGTTGTGAACTTGCGAACCAGTGTCTCGCATTGAAAATAGCAGATCTTCAAGCTCACATCATACTGCGACAACTTGTAGATCTTCTATTTTTGGTACAAGATCCCATGCACAATTTTATATAAACCAGGCTGATTTACACTGATCTTAATGATAGCCAGCACACCAAAGGTGGCATTGGCTCAGAATGTAGAGAGCCTGATGACAGCTTGTACCGACCAGCCAGAAAGCCAGCAGTGGTAAAGTGCCTGTTGGTTCTAATCCACTGTGGTGCATCTGGCTTTGTAGAGCGTCTATACAAACTGCATGTACTCCTGTGGGGTGGGGTGTCAGCAGGCAGTTTTGGGCGGGAGGAGTAGAAAGATGCCTCTTCACTGGCAGGTGAAGAGACAGTAGGTAGGGTATAACAGCAGTGATAGCACACACAGAATTCTAATTTGTGTGGGGAGGAATAAAGACATAAAGACTAAATAAAGGGGTAAATAAAAAGAAAGAATGCCAGACAGTGGAATAATGTTTCACACACTAATGCCGTTTACTGCCGACAGTCTTTATTCAAAATCAGGTTTTCCTGGAGATTAAATTAATAAGTTACCCATATCAACCAGTGACACCATCATGCGACAGCAGCCTATAAACGGATCTTAGGTGGGGCTGTATGATGTGTGGTAAAGTTTAATTACACTGTTCTCTTTATTACAGTGCGTGATTCATCTCATCAGCCACATGGAGGCTAAATCATATAGCCTACATAACCCCATAAAATGAAATGTGACTCAAATCATTGACACTTAACTCACTCAGTGCATCTTTCTAGTACCTGGTGGAATGAATGTCAATGAAGAAACAACCTTTTCCGAGGAGAGGGTGAGCTCAATTTTGAGGCTTTGGAATGGAGTAGTGGTGTCTCCATGGTTACCTCACATCAGCATCTAAAATGCTGTCATTTGATGTACATTCTCTATTCATCACGTTCCTGGCACCAAGGGCCAGGATGATTATGGACTGCCTGCCCTGGGCTACAGCAGACCCAAAGACCATCTTATTCCCATCAAACTTGTAATTCTGTAAAAACAGTGTCATGTATGACAATAGTATAATGGATAAATTAGTTTCAGCCATTTACTCACATAACATAAAATATAAATGCAGTAGGCTACCCTAAAGCCCAAACCACACCAAAGGCTCGGGTTGGGACAACAGATTTTAAGGTAAACCACACCAATGCAACTCATTGGTTTACCTTAATGTCCCAACCCGAACCGTGTGGTTTGGGCTTTAAACTGTAATTTGTTCCGTTGCATTTCCATCTATACAAGGATGCTCTTGTCTTTCTCTCAAACTTTATCTTATCAGCATGCATCACATTCCATGCTCAGCCAATCAAATCATTTCTGTGGTACACACACACAGCTGAACATAGGAGGGGCTAGCGCCCCTCAAAAATTATGTTTACACACACACACACACACACACACACACAACTGAAATTTAGAATGCAGTTCACTAGCATAATGGCTGATTTAGTGTGTGTGTGTGTGTATGAGCCAGGTCATAACAATGTGTGTGTGTATATATATATATATATATATATATAGAGAGAGAGAGAGAGAGAGAAGTTGATGTAAATGACTGAGCTGATTGCCTTGAATGCGACAGCATTTTGCTGTACTGTAGTAGTCTTTCTCCCCCCAAAAACATGTACAGCATTCTACAATGTACAGGGTACAGCATATGAACGCACAGAGGCTAATTATGAGGGGTCAACTCTTATATTTCAATTTTATACACACCCAGGCATGAAAGAAAGCAACACACATTTACATTCCATTATGAGCAAAATAACATTGAAATTATGACTCACGTACGCTGACTGTCGGATGTATGTTGTCCTTGCAGGAAATGTGCAGAATGGTGTTTCGACAGACGATCTACTGGGGTTCTGGCAGACGTTGTTGTCAAGCATCACAGAGACATGACTACGTGAAGGCACTCCCCTTTTACAAGAGGTATGTTTACAGACAGCAGAGGAAACATGGTTGTAGTGACATTTATTATAGCATAAATGTGAACCACAATAACATGTTCATAAGAACACATCAAAAGTTATTGTAGGAACTGGCAGAATTACTATGTCTTACGAAGACAACTGAGAATGAGTGAAATAATGTTGTGATTAAACAGCATATTTTGTCTTAGTGGTTGTCTCATTCTCCGTTGTGAGTGTTGGTATTATGCCATATACCCATGAAGTAAGTACTTTGTTCCAGGTTCCCATAACACTACAGTCCTCAGTGTTAATTCATTCATTACAGCCAGGTTCAGTTGGTTCTATTTGTACACTCTACAGAGTAAAATTAAATACTAAGTAGTAGGGCTGTTAGGTCCTCTCTCTGTTGAAAAATAACAGTAGACATAGATAATTGGATTTGTGTTTTAATAAAGTACAATGACTTATGAATCATTTTATATGAAATGTGCATGAAATGTTTAGAATGTTAAATTCTGAGTAGCATATGTGATCATATATAGTGTATAGCTGTAAAAAGAAAAAAAAGAAATGAATACAATTAAAAATCATTAAAAAAGCAGCAATACATTTGAAAATTATAAAAAAGAAAAGATGTAGGCCTACTGTAAATAAATGACAAAGCTGAGGTGATCAACAGTAAAGTCAGCTAGACAAAAGATTGAACTCTTTGGTCGAGTATGAAGCTGATGATCAACATCTCCAATAATATATACCGTAAGATTATAGAAAATGTTATCATCTGACTGCCATTTGTAAGACTATTAAACTAAGTAATAAGCAAACATAGAAAAATTGAAAATGAAAATAAAGACTGGCCATGTTCCAACTTTTCATGTTAGTACTAATAGTTGTCTCACTGATCAAGATGTTTGAACATAAAACAATTATTGATGGTTCAATTATCGATGGTTCAATTATAGGTCAACAGTTAAGCCTGTTGGTAAAAAGCTTCTATTCTACACTTACTTACCAGCTTCTATTACTGTGCTATCTGAGCAAAAATAAGACATTTCTCGCGACATCTTCTTCTGATCACTCCATTTCCATTAGCAGTGGAAAAGTAATACGGTATATACTTACGTGTGTGTGTGTGTGTGTGTGTGTGTGTGTGTGTGTGTGTGTGTGTGTGTGTGTGTTTAGAAATACAGCATGTGTTCTGTATAGCCTCGGAAACCCAGACGTTTTATTTAACATTCTGTACTGTTATTGACATTTCTTTCTCAGAAACAAATTTGTTCTGAATATCTGACCAAAGTTAAAAAAGCCAAATAAGTGGTAATGTTTGCTAGTTACACTGCACGTTATCTGGCGATGAAATGCAATTAATTATGATACTGCAAGGTCTACTCTACTGTATAAAAACAATGGACGTTTAATAATCCTCACAGAGATCAGACATGCAGTTGTGTTCTAACTGACAGCTGTAGGTGGGTAGAGATAAATATTGTCATAAGATGAAATAGGGTTAAATAGAAATACACCCATTACTAGTCTTTAAATACCTATTAACTGCTTAAAGGACCACTTCACCACTTTTCAACCTATCTTCATATAATAGGTCCTCACTAATAATCATGAAAAAACGGCACGATTTTTTTCTACTCAGTCTGTGTCTCATAGGAGGGCTGTGGGCAGTTCAGAAACCGTCTTCCAGTGACATCATCATTAGGCAGATTTATTTTTAAACAAGATGTTTTTACAAAAATGTTTAGATTTTCATTATCGTGAGAACGATGGCTTCCATTTTCGCATTGCAACTTTTCAGGACTAGAAAGCCTGCAGTTTCTATTAGCTTGTATTCCCCATCGATGATGTCACTGGAAGATGGTTTCTGAACTGCCCACAGCCCTCCTATGAGACACAGACCGAGTAGAACAAAATGGCGCCATTTTTTCATGATTATTAGTGAGGACCTATTATATGAAGATAGGTTGAAAAGTGGTGAAGTGGTCCTTTAAACTATACTTAGTTGACTGCAGTCCCCCAGACGTCTATACCAGTGGTTCAAACCTTTCAGGTCGAGACCCAAAAGACAGATTAGACATTTGCCCGGGACCCAAACTAGTGAAAAATAGCAGATCTACAAGCACACGTGTCGCTTCACACTCCGTTGTAAACTTGTAGATCGGCTATTTTGGAAATTATTTGTATTATTCATGGAATTCCTTAGATGTTTGTTTTTAAATGTATAAAATTATTATTTTCTTATTAAAACAAAACCCTTTTGAAATAGTTTTTTTTTTATGTATGAAAGGAAAATGGGATTTTTACTCTAGCCGTGAGCCATAAAAAAGTGAAAATATCCAATCTACAAGCTCACATATTGCACATGTTCTGAGCTTGTACATCAGCTAGCGTAGGCGAATGTTTGCCCCCGAATAAGGACGCTAGGGTTCATGCATGTCACTGTCTGGACACATGTGACCCCTTGCATGTCAATCTAATGCTTAATGTATACTTCATGTGTGGTCGACACAGACCTCTGGCTACCGAATAACTGTTCAGGCATCTACTTGTGCATAGGTGACATTTAGAGCCCGACTGATGGCAGACTTTTGGCTTGGATGCCCATGTACCAAGTTCTAGACCTAGACCAACAATTACTGATGTTTTGACCAATATTTTGTTAAAAAGTGAAAACACTTAACTTACAAGCATATTAACAGAACTTTCTTTTATTTAACCACTTATGCCCAATTCAAACATGTAAAAAAAATGCCCATCCAAGTAACAAGCTTGTAGATCTGCAATTTTTGAAAGATTTACTTTTGAAATGTTCGCCTATACCGAGCTTCCCTGGTTAAAAATCATTAATCAGCTGCATAATTGCCGATACCGATGTCGTCAGAAAAGTCAAATAATGGCTCTAGTCTAGTCAGTCACATCATCATTGTCTGTTTGACAGATATATGTAAGGAATGTGTACAGTACAGAAACAGTACAGGTTATGCAAAACATGTGTCATAGGAAGTAACAAAATTTGGACAGTCAAATTCAAGAGTCACAAACATGCTTACATTTCCTACCAACCACCTAACCCTATGACACAAAGTGACAACAAATGGAAAATCAATACCTGACAGACTGTTTAGAACTTTACCTATCAGGGATGAACAATGGAATTATAACATTAAACATGTAGTCCTAACTCCTTGACATTGACGTGTTCTGTAACACACTGGTTCCCAAAGTGGGATTCTGGGACCCCCTGTGTCCTTGGGACGGATTCCAGAGGGTCCCCAGCAAAATGAGGAACAGTTTAAACAATTGTTCCCCATTTTTCTTTTTTAGCTATTCAAAAATAGACAATCTACAAGCTCACAACGCATCCCTGGCATAATATTTGTCAAATAGTGGTCCAGTGCCAAATGCATATCAATTTGGGGGTCCTTGACATGAACATTGTTGAGAACCAGTGCTGTAACGTATGTTCTGCAAATCAGGTTTTGCAATATACCGTTGCACTACACTACAGCATGCAGCATATTCAAGTCCTGTGTATCCATATATGCTGTGGACAGTCCTGTGTTAAGGGATGGATTGACGGTACACAGTAAAAAGCCTCAGAGTTAAGAAAAACGTTGCTGATTTTCAACCTAAATACCATTGTTCTGATGTGAGGAAATCAATATAAGTGGCAAAGAAAAATAGCCTATGGGTTCTTCAACAGGGGGTGGGTCCGAGATTTACTCTCTTCAGTTACTACAGGGGGGTGTTGGCCAAACTTCTGTACAATAAGGATGTTGGCATCGCCACAAAATGTGTCTGAAAATATGTCATGAATTATGACTTTATCTGCTTGACCCAGTGGTGAAACAGTCATCTACGTAAGCATATTGATATCCATGAGATAATGGTCATCAACTACTTTATCAGAGAGACTGACGTCTGTGCACAATGATACGAGATGCATGTTCTGTTCCTGTTCATTCTGTTCTTATCCTTGTTTTCATATCTGCTAGGTGCGTTTGTGTGTCCAGTGTCCATGTCCAATACTGTATATATATTTCTGTGTGTTAGATGGAGACTCTTAAGGGACCACTCAGGTGGTCAACTGAAATCACAACAATATACATCAACCACCATAGCAAAGATTATGTATAAAGAAATACGTGTAGTTTCACATCACTTTTTGCATTTTGTAGCCATGTCAGCATTTTGCAGAGAAATACAGAAGACTGTTGTTGATCTCCTCACCTCAGAACAATGGGAAAATCATGGAAACATTCCATTTGTAAAACCTCTGAGTTAACTTAACATTAAGGATTTTACTGCGTGCCAAGTACCAAAGGAAATCCCATCTCATCTCTGAACCTTCTACTTGACAATAAGGGTGTTCGTGAATCCTGAGCTTTATGAGCTGGAGTTACAATATAGCCAAGGAAATGAGAACGGCAACTCCTACACCATTCAACCACCACCCTTGTTCCTCCTACTGACTTTGTTTCCCTGGGATGTAGTTCCGGTCCACGTTCTCCTCCAAGAGGAACATGTGTAGGCAACGTTCATTCTGAGCCAGGGGATGACCTGCAATTCTGGTAAAGAACATGACAATGCAGAGGTTTATTTACCGGTAGTCCCCTATTTCAAATACAGGAAGAAGAGTGGTTGACTTATCAGGGTGTATGTCTGTAGGTATCAGGAAGTACATAAATGATCCTCATAAGTTCACAAGCCTTCTGAGGAATACATGCTCTCAGATTTTCCTAATACTGTACACTATATATACTTAACCGCAGCATTGTAAATTAAAATCAGTATTTAAATTAAAGACAAAATCTATAATAATGAAAATAAACGGTGTGCACCTGTTGATAAACTGCTCAAGACCTGCCCTTCGCTCTTCAATGAAGGCCTCTTCAAATATCCCTTCATCTCCACGGAAAGGTAGCTGTCTCGACAGAGCTTTACCAGGGAGGGATGGGACCACAATCTGCAGGAAACAATGTAACAGTTACATTTAAGAGATTTTCTCTGCAACAATATCTATCAAACAATTACATGTAAAATATGTTTTAACCAATTTGTGACGAAATATGTATGAAATATTTTATAAATCTATCAATGTATCGCTTATTATTTTTACATTTCCAATACAATTATCATTTTTATATAATGATATCCTGTGCTTTTAATTTATTAATAAATCTGTTTTCTCTGTCTTTTTCTTTTATACTTTTGTTTGGAAATAATTTATGTTAGGGTCATTCAATGGTTGCTGAAGGTGAAATACATTTTGATGATGACGAATCAATGTAACTGTATTACTATTTGTATAAGCTACTGCATGATGTCATACCTTGCTATCTCTTTCCAGCTCATTCTTCAGCCACTCAAAGTCACTGTACCTTCTGTGCACAGTGGACTCTTTCAGTTTGAAAACGGGTAGGTTTGTCTAAAACATGGAAAGGGAAACGCATTTCAGTTAGTATGTGTTAGTGCATACAGTACCAAGACTACCTTACCAAAATACCAAAACAGAGCCGTCCCAGACATTCACCAGGGAGATTTGCTTGTACTTGTAGTTACAGTAGCACAAGCAAATCTCCCTGGTCTCTCGAAACAGAAAAAACATTGTTCAAGCCATAGTTATGTCTGTCTTTGATTATGGAGATGTTCTATACATGCACACTTCATTAGCTATACTGAAGCCTCTCAATGCAGTCTACCACAGTGCTTTACACTTCATCACCGGTGATAGCCTTTATACTCATCATTGTGTTTTATATGAATAATTGGGTTGGCCTTCGCTCGCCACTCGTAGAGAACATTGTGTTTTGTTTGTTTATAAGGCCCTGTGTGGAAAGCTCCCGCTGAATTTGTCCTCACTTTTAATTCCAAAAACGATGGGATATTTGACACACTCACAGTCTTACATTCCACTTAAAATTCCATAAACGAACAGCGGACAAGGAAAGACTGCTTTCTTCTTTTATGCTCTGGACAAATGGAGGCAAATCTTGAGACTCTCTTAAGCTGGACAATCTTGTCTCTATAGTCATTTAAAACACTACTCGAGGATGCAATACATAACGACTGTACCTGTTTTTTGTAGCAATGCATTAGTATCATGATATTCTTTTAATATTGTTCATCTATATTTTACCTAAATATATTATTTGTGGCTAACTTGTCTCATTTTTGTATATATGATTGTACTCAGGGTGTCCTTGTATATGCATGCTCTCAAGGGTCTCCTAAATTAAGGTAAATAAATAAATAGTACCATACAAAATGTATTATGCCATTTGAGGTAAGGAACAGTGCTGTAATCCCCCCCCCCCCCCCTAAAACATGATCATCAGGTAGGCTATTATGATTATACTATACAAAAACGTGTACAGAAAGTGTTACAATTATGTTTTTATGTGGCCACACCCACCACCTCATTAAGTATACCTGGTTTTCACATAAGCACCACCCATCTGAACTTAAGCCTCGCCCACAGCTGTTGTTGTGTGATAATGGGGAGGGGTTATCATTATGAATCTATGATGTCACAAAAAGTGGTGTGTTTCAATTGGGCATTTTGACTCAAAGGCTTTCAGCTTTCAGGAAGAAACAAAAAATACACAGCTGGGTAGACATATATGAATATTATATTTATAACCACACCTGGGGGTCTATTAGAATAATGTTAACTCCATAGACATATACAAACAGAAAACGTACAAAAATCACGGCACTCCATCTTTAACTTCTAGTAAAGAACCAAACTCGGAAACACTTAATTGACAGGACATCAGGGATGCATAGTTGATCAATGTGAATACAGTGAAACATAATAGTTTACAATGCAAATGTGTACTGATCCATTCCCCTGTAAACAGGACAGGATGCCTTGCCTTATCCTGAAGATCATTCTCTAGAATAGACTACTGCCAGCTTGATTATAGCTAAACTGGGTCATTGGGATTCACCCGCCGTGGAGCCAAAACATACAGTAAACATATACGGCTCTATCCCCATGGCTAGAATCCAAAAATGAGACATTTCAATTCTCAGACAAGTTGGGGCAGACATTTGCTGCACGTTCTTAATCCGTTCTTGTTTCAAAGTAGGCTTAATGTTTCAGTGGAAAAAGTCAATTTACCTGACATTAACAAATGAACCGTCGAGAATCTAAATATAATTCCGGTATTACTTAACAGAAGGATCTTGTCCTTGAAATACCCCTCAACTTTAGATAACCGCAATAACTTGTACCGACAAGCGGACTGGACAACAGAACTCACCCGCATTCTCACGTCATACGTGGTGTATCTGGTACGACCCACGCCCACAGTCTGTGGATTAGAAACATCAATTTCAAGAAAATTGCTCGGAGCTCCATATGCGTCTGTGAGATCCTGGGGTTTGGAGTTTAATCGTCGAGTATCTACAAACGTAGGATCAGACATGATGTTTTCTTTCTGGTCTCAAGCATAGGTCTCAAGTCAGCTGCCGTTCTCTGTGAGAAAGAGTTCCTGCTTTGCAGCCAATGGAAATTCAGCAAAGGCGGTGCGAATTGAACAGAATGCGATAAATTCCTTTCTGTTCTGAATTCAGTGTTATACGCCAATGCATGTGATGTGCCTTATGATTATGTATTGTGTAGTTGTACGCTATCTGTGCAGTAGCTAGGTATAATTTGTCAAATAACTATTATTCTCATTCGCACATTTTGTGGTGCATAGTCAAATGTATTATTTTGTTCAATAGACCTATAGGCTATTTGTTAGTTGCATACCATTATGCTAAACTATTGGCAAAACTATGGGCCAAGAAACTTCAGAATACATCATTAAAATATAACTTCAATATTATTAAGCTGTTAAACACACATCATAACGTGGCATAGGCCTACTTTGAACAAAAACGAAAGAAAGAAATAATTTATAAACATTTTTAAAGTAGGGTCCGTCTCTCGTGCCATTTCACAGCAGAAATGTAGTAGGCCTAGGCCTACATTGGCACAAGATGGAGCAAGATGTTCCTCAATAATGGATGTCATTGGACAGTAAAAAAGCAATACATTAGAATGTAAACATTCAAATATATAATATTGATAAGGGCCACAGATCATCCTTAATTGTTACAGCTTACCATTTTTTTGGGGGAAAGGGGCACTTTGAGGCAAAAGGGCAGGCGATGAAGCCCCAAGCCTCCCCCCCCCCCCCCTGCCTGCAGGTATGAGGCCTCATATGGCACATTTTTATTTTTTTCCCCTGTGCCATTAAATGTGGTGATTTGATTGGCTGAGCACGGAATCTGATGATGTATGATGATAAGAGCGCCCCCTCACTTCACAAGTGTGATTTTTTTGTATTTTTCCTATATTTACATATTCCATGAGAATAGTCACACCAAGGCCCAGGGGCCACATGTCCCTGGTGGAATTATTATTTTAAACTTGTAAGGAATATCTCATTCAGCGCAGGCACACCTGAGATTCCATGTGCGGCCAAAAGCCGCTATCTGCCACAGGCGCGTAGCGTGGATCAAATGATTGACTGGGCAAATAAGCATGGGGGGGGGGTAGCGCATCCAATAGGCCAACGATTTTGCCGACGTGCTAATGTGGACCATTTAAAACAAAGGCGGCTTGCATGCTTTAGCTAATTTGCTATTAAACAGACATTTCCATGAACAAGGGCTACCGTTGTTTTTCTTGTTTTTTCTGGGCCAGCTCTAAACTGACTGGGCCACGGCCCGCGTGGCCCAATGGACCCTACACCGGTGATCTGCCGGCATCTCTTCCTGGTTCTTAGCAAGGACTGTCTAAAAAGGACGAGACGCGAAGACAACATGGCGTCGTACGGGCGACGCCATGTTGCTCCATGGTGCTCCATGGAAGGAAAGAAACATGGCAATGGGCTATATGCAGCCAACACTTCCTCGTTCAGCTTCCTTGGTCTCAACTGCGCTTTTTTTTTTCCTTCCATGGAGCACCATGTGAGCAACATGGCGGCGCCCTTACGGTCTTCGCGTCCCGTCCTCTTTAGACAGTCCTTGGTTCTTAGACAGCTGGTGGATGGAAATGAAGCTCCACCCACATGGCAGAATGCTGCTGGGGAAAGCTTGTAGCTGTTGCCAGACCTGGGCAGACAAGGCGTGGCCGTTTTCCACTGTCTGCTGGCGTCTCTTCCGGGTTTTTAGCAAGGAAACTCTGAGAAGGAAGTGAAGTGGTCACGTGACTGGGCTGCGCCATGACACTTTCATGGACACTTTCATGGGAGCCAAACTACCCAGAAGTTTGGCAGAATGCATTGGAGTCAATGAGAGCTCAGTGACCAGCTCATGAACAAACATTATTTATGAACAATTGAGACCTTTTGTAAAGTAATCACTTCTGGAAAATAACAGAAGACATGTAACACATTATTGTCTGCTGTGTTGTTATTCGATGTGTACACTGTGTAATTTTTAATGAGGTATGGTATGGTATCTCTATAAAAATAGAGATACCATAAAGTACAAAGTACATTTCTGAACGCACCAAGTATCGTGAGACTTCCCACCGTTTCCTGTCTGGCAGCCAAATATCGCGATACTTCGGAGCCAGAAACGATACCTGCTGCTGTTTAGATCCTCAGATAAGATTATATACTGTGCACTCTGTGCACATCGAAAAGTAAGTGATTAGAAAACAACCTGTGATATGTCTTCTGTTATTTTCCAGAAGTGATTACTTTTCAAAAGGTCACAATTGTTCATGAATAATGTTTGTTATGAGCTGGTCCAGCCGGCTCCATT
The DNA here is from genome assembly GCF_964188405.1 of Protomyctophum parallelum. Classification (NCBI taxonomy): domain Eukaryota; kingdom Metazoa; phylum Chordata; class Actinopteri; order Myctophiformes; family Myctophidae; genus Protomyctophum; species Protomyctophum parallelum. The sequence continues at coordinate 7,176,287 of NC_139711.1, read as the reverse complement.
CACTGCCATGTATTCATTGCACTTCCTGTGTGATTTTGGCTCCCATGAAAGTGTCCATGAAAGTGTCATGGCGCAGCCCAGTCACGTGACCACTTCACTTCCTTCTAAGAGCTTCCTTGGTTTTTAGACAGCTGGTGGAATGCCGCTGGGGCAAGCATTTCCGGGAATCTGGCCGTCGCGGCATTCAGCCACATGGGTGGAGAAGAGATGCCGGCAGACAGCGGCTTTTGGCCACACTTAGAATCCTAGGTGTGCTTACACCCATGATAGCGGATGAGCTTAGGGAGAGATAAGGGTGATTTCACGCTAATTTGTCAAAAAGCGTGCGAAAAAGCATTAGTTTTGCAAGAAAAACACTCCTTGGGCTAAATTTGGCCATAGCAACTTTCCCAAATGTGATGACCTAATCACATTTGTGATGCCGTTTTTAGCCCAAGGAGTGTTTTTCGTGTAAAACTAATGCTTGGAATGGATTCGTAGGTGTGCTTACACCGATAGGGTATTAGCACACCTAGGAATCCATGCGTGGACAAAAGCCGCTCGTAGCCGGCGTCTCTTCAGGGTTTTTAGACAGCTGGTGGATGGAAATGAAGCTCCACCCACCAGCTGTCTAAAAACCAGGAAGAGACGCCGGCCATGAGTGGCTTTTCGCCGCCCATGGAAGCTCAGGTGTGCCTGCCCTGCGCTGATATGGGGCACTATACATACAGTAGGCCAGAGTTACAGCAGTGTTTTACACTTCTACATAACCATTGCTCTGATCAGCGCAACACATGAAGTAACTAAGGCCTACTTTTATTTGAGTACTGTAGGCCTATTAAGTACAATTTTCAGTAGGCTACTTTTACTTCTACTCTACAAATGTTGTACTTAACTTGTCTTTTACTCCACTACAATTATTTGACAACTTTAGTTACTATAGTTACTTTGTAGATTTTGATTAGGTCTATAACAAAACTTAACCACTTCAGCCCTATACACATTTCGGCCATTTGAAAATAGCAGATCTACAAGCTCACAATGTAGATCTGCTATTTCAAAAAATAATTATACATTTTACATTTTGAAATGAGACGTTCTACATAATGAGTACTTTTACTTTGGTTTAATAACAATACTTTTGTACTTTTACTCAAGTTAAGTAGGCCTACATTTTGGATTCCAGACTTCTACTTGCAACAAAGTTTTTCTATATTGCAGTATTTATACTTTTACTTTTCCTAGATTTGAAGGCAACGTCAGCCTATTTTTGTATTGCCTTTTTTCCCACCGTTCGCATTCGGCTAGCTATATGGGTCATTGGTCATTATTAGCTTTGTATATTAACAGGTGTACACGTTACATAACGTCTTATCGCTCAGGTAAACTGGGGTTGGTTCCCTCCTTGTTTACGTCCCAACTGCTGTCACATGACTGACTCCAATTCCCGGCATACCCCCTCTGCGCGCATGCGCAGAATGCGTCGTCTGACAGTGGTAAACAGACGTCAGAAGGGAGTCTTCGCCTCGAGTCAAAACACACACATACACACTCACGGAGGGGGAAAAAAACCCAAACAAAAACAAAACAAAAAAAGATACAACACAAGTGGATGTTCGGACGTGTTTAACGGGCAGAAGTCGAACAAAACTCTCCGGTAAACTGAAACGGAATCACAAAGTACCCGAGCGGAGTTCTGCTTTTGTGGACTTTTTTTTTTCTTCCCGAGGATTTCAAACTGTGAAGTAGCCGTGGGGAGCTGCTAGCTAGGCGGCTACTATCGTGGCGGCGGTGAGTTGTTGCATCGGGTGCCGACGGACGGAGACGCTCTCTGGAGTCTGGACGGTTTAAACTTTGAGAAGTTCGTCTCGAACGCCCTGTGCGTGACGGTGAGACCGGGGCCTGGCCCGCCCGACCTCCCCGGTCAGGTTGAGGGCTTTCTCTTGTCCGTCCGTCCGTCCCGAGCAGCATCGTGTTGAACAGAGGAGAGAGAGAAACATGGCAGTCCTCCTCGGTGACACGCGCCTGCCCACAATGTGGCTGAACGTCCAGACCTGAACGACACAAAAAACAACCCGCTTTTACTTTGGTTTTGTTTTTTTCCATCCCCACACACACACGTAGCTTGACATTTGTCTTTATCCCCTTATTGTCTTTATTATTATTTATTATGGTTATTATTTAACGTTAACTTAACCAGAAGGCTCCTTATAGATTCGTTTGTTTAACTTTTATTGCGTGTATTAAGAGCCACCAGACAGTTGGCTAATAAGTCCTCATTGGTTTGTGTTTGACTGAGACTTTTACGCTCACAAAGTAAGTTCGTGTACAATTAGGCGAAAACACGGACAGTTTTATAAAAAAAATCTCCCGGTGTTCAAAAATTTGCTCAGATAATCAAGTGTCTGATTGGTTTTGGGTGTTTGTTTTAGGTTGATTGTCAGATTGGTATGATTTAAAGCAGAGGTTTACTGTAGTTTCTGCACCATGTGGAGGAACTAAACAGACATCACGTTGTTTACAAGTGGAGACTGAGCGGCTCCGTTAAGAAGCTCTTTTGTAACAGTGACCCACTGTGGCGGCTGGATTTAATCCTTATTTGCCCTCACAGGTTTAGACAAAAAAAAAAAAAGCACGTACGCTTGTAAATGACAGAAAGTGGCACGAGCTAATATATTTGACGAGAATGGTACAAAGAATAGATTTTTAACTGATTTAAAATAGACTATTTTCGACTACCCCAGTCAACAGATTTGTTAAATAATTGAAGCGCATGCCATTAGTTAAAAAATATGTAATTTTACAGTACATTTCTGTCATTTTTTATTACTATATATATATATATATATATATATATATATATTATACCCAAGTGTATTACGATTAATTCCCACCACGTTCCTTTTGTTATTATTCAAACAAAGGAATTCCCTTCCACGCCCTCCTTTATCTAAATCGGAAGGTTTATGATAGTTACTATTAAGGAGATTATTTAGGTTCCCCTAATCTCCAATCTCAGGATTAACTGAAGCTGTTGGTGTATTCAGATTATTGTCTTTTTCTAGACCTATTATTCACCCCCCTAGTGGAGAAAACATATTGTGTCAGAAAATATAAACTCGCAATATTTTTTTTTATGACTAGAATCAAACTTATTTATTTGTTCAGCTTTTAATGTTTTGATCAATACCTCTCTGGTCAGCGTTGTGGACTTGGGGTGCGTTGGTAGCACAACTACGTCATCTCAGTGGGTTATAGTGACCCAACAAACCTTTCACTATGGCGGACTCATCGATGCCCCCAATAGACCCAGATTTTGAGCCTCAGAGCCGACCCAGGTCATGCACGTGGCCGCTGCCGAGACCTGACATCTCAGCTGTCAAACCGGAGGGCCCAGAGTCTGCAGCTGGGACCCCACCTGCCGACGAAGACAAGCAGGATATCCAGCCAATCACGTCTGAGCCTGAGAAAGTCACTGTGTCCGAGGGAGGAGGCGTTGCTGGAGCCGCAGTGCCTCGGAAGGGCTCTTCCAGACGCAACGCTTGGGGCAATCAGTCGTACGCTGACCTCATCAGCCAGGCCATTGATGGCTCCCCCGAGAAGCGGCTCACCCTGGCACAGATATACGACTGGATGGTGAAAACTGTGCCTTACTTCAAAGACAAAGGGGACAGCAACAGCTCGGCAGGGTGGAAGGTAATATAAAATAATGAATCAATAAATAATAAAGTTTTACTGATTGAGGTCTTGACAAAATCCTTTTTCCAGACTGTAGTAGTCTCAAGACAGAAAAATGGAAAATGTATATCATCAAACATATTTATTTCAATTCAAAGGAGCTTTATTAGCATGAGAAAACATACATTTACATTGCAAGTGTCAAAAGCACAACACCGGGCGCCGATGGCCTAGTAGCGGTTAAGACTCAACCATATAATAGGCTCTAAAGCAGCCTGACAGTGTGTCGCAGGTTCGATTCCCGAGCCCGGCAACCTTTGCTGCGTGTCACTACCTGTCTATCCGTTTCCGGTCACTCTCCACTACTACTATCCAAATAAAGGCAGAAAAGCCCCAAAACAAATCTTAAAAACAAAAGCACAACACCAGACCAGCACACTAAGCACAGTTTATAGACATAATACTTTGTATAACTCCTGCAGCATTCTTTGAGTTTCAGGTTTTGAATTGTTAATAAACCAGCTGCTAAGTAAAATAACAAAACGGATTAGTATACATTTAGCTGCACATGCATGCATGGCTTCCTTTGTAATGACCCTTCCCCCCCTTCTCTTTCTTTCTCCTTCTCAGAATTCAATCCGCCACAATTTATCACTCCACAATAAGTTCTTGAGGGTTCATAATGAGTCAACAGGGAAGAGCTCCTGGTGGATGCTGAACCCTGAAGGGGGAAAGACGGGGAAGGCCCCCCGTCGCCGCGCAGCCTCTATGGACAACAGCAGCAAGCTCCTGAAGAGCCGCATGAGAGCCAAACAGACCAAAAAACAGGCTGTAGCCGCAGGCCTGGCAGGGGCCAGTGGATCGCAGCAGGGGGACGGTGGTACCGGCTCAGGTGGAGCGGACAGCCCCAACTCCTCCCAGCAATTCCCCAAATGGGGAGTCAACAGCAGTAGTCCTTCGTCTCGTGGCAGCCTCGATGACCCTGACATGTGGACTAGCTTCCGGTCACGCACCGGCTCCAACGCTAGCACGCTGAGCGGCCGCCTGTCGCCCATCGGTCCCGGGCAGGAAGAGGAGGACGATCTGCCCGAGGAAGGCCTGCTGGGGAGCTACTCCGCCGGCAGCCTGCCTCCCACCTTCGCAGAGACCCTCATGGAGGAACTCGACCTGATTGATAACCTGACGCTGATGACCGGCCAGCAGGGTGGGGCTAGCCCCAGCACTGCTCCCCCAGCCCCACCTACTCCATTGCCCTCTGCCTCCACCCTGCTGCCTCGAGGCTCTAGTTTCCCCACTTTCCGTCCACTGCAACCATCCAACCTCCCGCAGACCTCCACACAGACCGGGGGACAATTGTCCACCTCGCCATGTGGAGCCAATAGCTCCAAGCCATTAAACTTTGGCAACTCCCTGTTCAACCCCCTGCCTAGCCCTGGCTCTCGTGGGAGTGGCCACTATGGCGGCCATGTTCCCTCTAGCCTGGAGGCTCTGCTGACCTCAGACTCTCCTCCACCCACTGATGTCTTGATGACCCAGGTGGACCCTCTTATGATGGGACTTGGCGGTGCCATGGTGGGTGGAAGGCCCAAACCCAATCAGCTGCTGTTGGGTAAAGGACTGGAGCCCAACACAGTGGCACCCCTGGTGCTCCAGTCTCAGCTGCAGTCCCAACAACACCATCTACACCACCATCAACACCCCCACCAGCACCCTTCTCAGATGGGGCTGGGGATGATCCTACCAGGTATGGCCCAGGACCCCTCCCAACTCTCCGCTCTCAAAGCCCAGCATGCCCAGTTACCAGTTATGGGTCCCCATCATGGAGGGGCCATCAGTGGGAATCTGCAAGGCATGGGCCAGTTTGGAACGCCAGCCTGCTTCCTGCCCAGTCAGGACCGACTGCCCACAGACTTGGACATAGAGATGTTCACAGAGAACTTGGATTGTGACGTGGACTACATCATCAACAGTGACCTCATGGATGGAGATGGCATTGATTTCAACTTTGACCCCATACTTCCTGGAGGTCAGGGGTACGCGGGGCCAGCCACCACGCAGAGCTCCACCCACAACTGGGTTCCCAGCTAAATTCTCAATGAACGCTAGCCAGGTAAATTCACAATGGACCACACAATGCTAGCCATGTCAATTCTCAATGAACCACACAATGCTAGCCAGGTAATGAACCAGAAAAGAATCACACGCTGTTAACCCGGAAAGTTGATAATCTTCTAAATGGACAGGGCACTATATCAAACAACACTGCCCAGCACAAGTTCCGAGCAGTGAACATAGCACCCTGGACTCATAATATGGAAACTTGTTCTACCCACTTGCCTAATGGAAATACATCTTCCATACCGAAGTTCAAGACTAATATTTATGCAGTGATTAGTAAAATAACAGCAGTTGAGACGAGTAACAGTAATAAGTCCACACTCATTTTCCATAATGTATAAATATGGGGTCAAAACAGATAGGCCTTTTCGGGGAGGGGTCAGAATTAATTATGGACTTGGACTGTTATTCGCCTCAACTGCTCAAAATTTCATTTCTCTTTAAAAATGTAAACAATAAGCACTGACTTTTACATTAAAATGTATGAGAAATGACTTAAAGGCCACCATTAAAAGGCACTGGTCTGGAGCGGAGCTTAAAAATATATATATTACAAAAGTTTTAAAAAGTTCAGAATAGTTTTAACTTCTTTGAGAAATGCAAATATAACATTAGCTGAAGTAAGCTTTAGACAGCACCATTTCTTCATAACAGGCAGACAGTGTGACACCCTAAGCTACCTCCTAGTTCAAAATTGGTTAAAACATTTCCAAATACACCATGTTGACCGTGAACCTCCAGCTATTAATTACTATGAATTATAACAATGCTTTATCATGTTGTCTTGCAGGTGGTGATCCCCCGATCAAGCTAACCTCATGAATATATACAACAAAGAAAATATAACACTCTGTTTAGGACTCAAAGACAAAACCGGACCTCATGTGTCAAGATGTGCCGAGGACAGGAAGAGGGTTTTGGTTACTATGCAAAACTTTTTCCTCACATTTTAACACTTAATGTAGTTTGGCTGCTAGGCTTCTTTTTTTTCCTTCTTCAATCCTAACCGATATTTTTGAGAGATGTGTGACACAAAAGGTTTCAGAGTGAAAAGACAAATCACAACTAACAGCTCCCATCTGCTCAGAATTTAAATCCCATTTATACGACACCTGAAATAGCTTTAGGGTGGATGTGGTACCCATAACCTCCATGGCTTGGTATTGATGACTTGGTGCGGGTCGGAAGAACAGTGTGAGTTTTTGGTGAAATGGCCAGTTTTCCATAGAACTGTAGCTTTGTGAACTCTTTGCTAGCATGAAATGCCAGACCTTCAGTATGCTGTGTGGACATCCACGTCAAGAATGCAACGCTCCGCTCTACTGTGCTTTCCTCAGTAGGAATGTAGGAGACGACGCAACTGTCAAATCTGAGGTGTCCGCTTGTGGCCCTGTGGCGCCGGTTGGAAGATTTCATGGATGAAACTGGGGATTCAGATGCACAATGAGACTGGCTACACAGTTTGACCATGTGTACTGCTAAATGGTCACATGGTGGTACGATAATGTATGATTCTGCTTCTTTCTCATTTAAGAGAGAGATGAGAAAAAAGCTGATTGTTGTTTTCAATGAAATTTGGTGAGTTAACAGTAAGAGGTTATGTATTTGCAGTTTGGCATTGGTGACTTCAACCCAGTGTTCTTACATGATAGCTAGAAAGAATATCACTTGGAGGGAGATTTTAATCCCTGGTGTGCAGTTAAAACTAACAAAATGAAGAAATGTGATTTGTGAATTCATACAAGGGGGCATTCAAGTTGGTTAAGTGTTATATTGTCTTAGACAGCAGAATGTCTCCTCTGCTGAATGGACTACCTGATTCATATTTCTTTTGTCCCCCTCCTGCGGAGCCTGTACATTTTCAAAGCACTTAGCTTTTCCTGTCATGTGATACACATGGTAACCGAAATTAGGAGACCACAGGCCTCCATGTTAGGTTGTATCATTTCAGCAGATAATTTAAATAACGTTATGTACACATTTTACATAAACACGCTATGCAGATGTTATCGGGAGAACTAAATGAAATCTTTGAAGGATATTTTAGAGATCACTTCTTGAAGGGTTTTGCTATGTAATGTTTTCCTGGTAATATTGTCGTATATCCCTTTGAATCAGGGACACTGGGGCTTCATGTGAGATTAAACTCACATTACACTTTGTTATACAAATACTAACAGACCTTTTCAAGAAATTATTACAATGTGCGAGTTTAAAAAAGAATATATTTGACTATAGTTTTAATATACAGTTTAGATGGAGGTAATAAATGAAATAATACATATGAGTATATTACTAATCAAGAAGCAAAATGTTTTTTTTTTTTCTTTTTTACATTGGAGAAAACAATTTCAGATAATTTTTAACGGTAATTTTCTATACTTTTATTTTTGTAAAGGATGTGATGCATGTAGATTTTTTTTTATATAACCAAAGGAACACTACAGATTGCATGGCAGTTAGGTTTAGGGCGCTTTGTATTTAAGTGTAGATACGCTTGCGAGATCTGCCTATTGTCACAAAACCTGCCGCTAAAAGACAATGGCGTACGAGGCGACCACGTCAGCTTCACTTCCCAACAATTTGTCACTTATAGCTTCTGGTCGTCGATTGTGAATCTGAAATTGAAAAGATATGTGCTTGAAAGTGTGGTGAGACTAATAACATATGGCAATGTCTCCCGTTGTCATTAAAGTTGAATCCTCATCTCAAAAAATGTATATGATCATGCAACAATTAGCTCTCAGGGCAAATTATCAACTCTGTACAAGAGGAATCAAATGATCGGAATTACAGCCCTTTTGTATTCTTTATTCCAGAGGATATATTTTACACTTAGTTAATTGCAAACTATACTGTATATCAGAACTACCCTTAGGTAATTTCGACTGCCAATATTGAACACACTTGGTAGCATCACATGGACTTTGATCTTTGTTTTTCCCCTTTTTACTTAGACTTTGTTTTGTGTTAGCCTAAGTTTGTATTTAATTACTTGTTCATAACTGCAGAAGTTGGTTTGATGTATTTGTTTTTATCAGAACATTTCCTCCAGGAATGCATCCCTGCTGTTAAGCCTGTTAACCCATTTCACTGTAGCCATGTGGATGTCAGCATATAACCGTGTATAATTTAAAACACACTTGACTGGTGCTAGATGTCATTTATGGCATATCTTGTGTAGCCTATGCCATGATGCGACAGGTGCATTTCTATGTAGATTTCAGGGCCTTTAAATGACCTGTATACCACACAGATGTTGCAATGGTATTAAGCCAGTATATTAGTAGTATACACAGTCTATAACCCCACCCCATGTCCCATTCTCTTTTTTTTTAAACATCCCAAAACCCATGTCAATGAACCACTTAAGCCCTATTTTCTTTATTCATAAAATATCTGCTGATCTGCTATTTTTTAAAGCAGCAGCTTTAAAGTGGTTAAAAATATAGATTCAGGTCGAATGACAATTGTATGTGTAAAATGAACCAAATGGGACATTTGATTTTTCATATCTTGTGAAATCACAATGGATGTGATGCTGCATGCATTGTGACATTGTAGATCAGCTGTTCTCAGCGTAAAACAGGATAAATTAAAGGAGGACTTCAACCATTTTCAACTGTCTCTTCAGATAATTGGTCCTCAATGCTCATAAGATGGCACCATTTCTGTCTATTGGTTCTTTGTTTCAGATGTGGGCTGTGGACAGTTCTGAAACCCTACTTCAATGATGTTGGGGATATAGGGCCTTCCTCTTCCTGGAAGGTTAGCACACTGAAATTGTACTTGCATCAATAATGTTTGAAATAACCACTGATGTCATAGGAGGAAAGTGATAATGTCATTAGGGCAAGGATTCTGAACTGTACAGCCCACCTCAAACACAAAGCAAGTAGACAGAAATGGTACAATCTTATAATGAACATTAGTGAGGGTGTCCAATTATACGAAGATATGGTTGAAAGTGCTCCTTTGACATCTCTGCAGAGCTGAATGTATGGCTGAAGTCTCCCCTCTATGTACTTACAGCTGTCTTCATTATTATTTTCTTAATTTTGATAAAAGTAGTACTAGTTACGGTTTTCTTTTGAAGTTTAAATTGCCCCATTTGATACAATATTTGAAAAGGGTTTTTCTATGATTTTCAATTGGGGGGGGTGGTATGTTGTGCATAAGCCAATATTTGTATTACTTTGAATTACATTGATAGCTTTTCCTTTTTCTTCTCCCCAATGTTTTCTTTACAAATTGTAAAGTCAGTCAGAGATGACAGTAAACAATTCTGAACAGTGGAAATAAAGTTAATCTGTTTAACCCATTTGGCCAAAGCCATTGATTTGAGCTCATGTGTGAATATTACCACAGCTTGGACAGTTACCCTAGATAGCCACTAGAGGGCAGTGTTATTTTAAAGAACAGACATACTATGTTGACCTACTTATACTCTTACCAGTGCTTAGTCAAAGTAATGACAGAAAACCGTCATGTAAAAGTCTGTCATAGACTTGTGGAAACCTATCCTCATTTCAATCACTAGATCGTCAACGATGATCAAATTAAATAAATTACAGTGGAAAGTGGACAGTTTCCTCATGCTGAAAAGATAAGTGAACTCCAAGGTTCAACAGCTGGTGTTGCCCATTTTGGCAGATGCAGTATGTTCTTGTAATGTTTTCTTGTATCAGTCTCCTACTTTGACTATATAGGAGGAATTTCTGTCCTCTGCAGAACTCCTTCAACTGGGTCTTCAACTGTTCGTGGGCTCTCTTGTGGTGCCTGATTTAAGTCCACCCATACTCCCATAGCATTTATTTTGGATAACACTTATGGCCCCCTAAGTGACAAATCAAAAACAGTTTATGAAAGTGGTGGGCTGTATACCCATTTCTCCTATAGACATTTTGTGGATTTGCATGCATTTTTTGGGCCATCCAACACTTTGTCCATGAACCCTGTACAGATTTAGGTGGCCCCATTGCCCTTCTTCTATCGCCATCCATAGGGCAAAATGTACACTTCAAATATAAAGAAGTTTACAAGATGAACTCTAATGACTTTGGGGGCCCCAATGGCCTTTTCTTGAGCACATCATACAGTGAATATAATAAATATAGAGGGTATTTGCGTGACATCATCATCATACCCGGAAGTAATGCGGGAACGCCTACTGAGTGGCCTTGACAACCCATACATCCAAACAGAAAGGTCCTATCGGATTACATTAAACAATGTTGAACTCACTTTACCACTCGATTGTCCATTCACTGTATGCATGTGCATGCACATACACCCCCCCCCCCCCCCACACACACACACACACACACACAAACAAAAATAGTTTTGAAATTAGGCCCTTTCACAGCCACAACAAACACAAAACAAAACAAAGTATTTGATATAACATCTTTATAGAAAACATGTTTTTCACATTTCCAAAAAAAGAAAACTTTTTTTTTCCTTGTTTTTTTTTCACTTGTTCATTTTTTTTGTTAAGTTTTATTGTCCATTAATTTACGTGGTAAATCTGAACAACTGTAACATCCATCTGTGTCGTAGGCTCTTGCCGAGTCGCTGGGGTTTGTAGGTGATGTCAAACAGAGACAAGCATTTACAGCCTTCAGTCACCATATCACAGGTGTGTTGATCAACACCATAAGGTCTGTACTGTGCTTCCAAACACTTCCCGTCTTTACAGGAAAAAGGACCACCAGTTACTCCATTTTATTCAGTGTGGAGGTTTCCCAGTAACCAAAGCTCTCCAGCGCCACTTCAGTTTGGCCTCAAGGCACCTGCATTAACACCTGTATCAATACCTGCGTTAGCACTTGTAACACTTGTATTAACATCTGCATTAACAGCACTTTTCACTTTAACTGATACACATTAAGCCCAATTTGTACTTCATAGTGTGACGGCGTTGCTTTCCGCCAAGAATGTTCAAGCCATCGCGACACGTTAGCTTTCAAATTAAGTTCTGGTCGGCAAGCAACCGCGTCATACTACGGCGTGCAAATGAAGCTTTACTGTTAAGTCTCTCTCGATCTTGTAGTACTAAACCTAAAAATCATCCACACCTCTAAAGCTACTGGGGGTGCAGCACAAAAGGTTTAGCAGCAAACCCAGATACAAGAGGACAATCATAGTACTCTCCTACAGTTTACAAAAAAGTAAAAAAAGAAAACTAAGATACAAGTTTATAAAATATCTACTTTGCACATTGTACCATGGATCTTTACCTGGTAATTTGCTTTAATACATCTCACCAAATACAAAGTTGACAAAAAGCTTTTTATCATAACTCCATACTGTTGTTGAGTAATCAAGATTCATTAGTGATTGACAACCAGTGCACTTATACTCATGGACACCTTTTTGTGTAAAATACAGAGCAGTGCTAAACCCCTTCAATCCATCCATCTATCCAGTGCATTGCTGCATTTTTTGGGGATGGTTGTCGTCTTTCTAACTTTCACAGGCTAATTTATTCTTTGTCATACGACCCTTTTGACAATTGTCATTTTAGTGTAAAAATAACATTGTCTGTTGATTTTATTTTTGAGCGACACTTGTTGAAAGACTTGTGCAACTAAGTACAAGTTACTTTTAAGATGGAAACTCCTTCATTTCTTTGCCAAAGCACGTCAATATTAAAAACACTTGCTAATGGCTCAGTTTTCCTTCACTGACCCATTTTCTTTTAGCTTATCCATTTCTCTATAGACTGTTGAATGCGTTTTGATTAACAGCCTTGCAAACAATATTTCTCAGCAAAGTTTTTTTTTTGTTGCAATGGCTGAAACCAGGGCATAGCACAGTCCCAATAATTAAGACCTAACTAACACTGCAGGTCCTGAATTAGATTCCAATTGACTAAGAAAAACATTTATGGTTGAAAACTGTAACGGAGTCTGAAAGTTGAAGGACTCAGTCTCACAAGTCTGCTCTGCATCATTCAGTGAACAAGCAAGGCATCAGACCAACATACTGTGGGTCTCAATTTCTACCATTGAGATACGTACATGTACATTGCATTATAAATATATAAAGTTAAAAAAGTGCTTATTAAAAGAAACTATGGGTATGTGATATCCTCCAGCAGTGTCACCTTTGACTTTGTTCTTGACCATCACTTTTGTAAATGTTTCTCCTCTTCGTTCTCCATTCAAACCACCAACAATCACGTAGGATTGTCACAGAACAAAGGATGGCCAGGTCTCTCAACAACATTCATTCAACTTGTAGAAAAAGATGAATATCTTTGTTTCGTTTTAGAGAAGAGCATAGCTGAATACAAAAAGTAGAGTGATAAACCAACAAGGTCTTGGCCACTGGTAACCATCACATTGCTACAATGAAGCACAGTCTGCTTTCATCACAATAATGTTGGAACACAAACAATACCAACAGAAATTAAAATTGCTAGTAATAATTGCACATAACCATTTGGAGAGAAGAGATGTTTGATATGAGGATGTCGCGACGCAAGCCACCCTTCACATAAAATGTAAAGAAGAGATGAGGAGACAAGAGGGGAGCTTTTCATACTGTAAATACAACTGGAGAATGAATCGGAAAAAGGAGCGCATCCGCGAGACGTGGTTGTTTTTTTTTATCCTGAAACGTGTGTCTCTCTCTCCCCCACCCGCCATCTCCATCCTTGTATCTCTTAACCCATTCTGACCGGGCACCCATTTTGGTGTCAGCATCATGTTATGCTTTAGCTATTTTAAAATAGCAGATCTACAAGCTCATATCGCGCCACCGAGTGGCGCGATACGAGCTTGTAGGTCTGCTATTTTTGAAAAATCGAAGAGCGACTGACATTTTTTGAATCTGATCTCAGGTCAGAATGGGTTCATCAGACCAGTGTGTCCCCGGCGGAAACCTCGTATGAATCTGATCTCAGGTCAGAATGGGTTAACCTGGTCTCTCCGTACGTACCGCTGGGCAGTTGGACTTTGGGTGTGTCTGGGAACTAGGCGATCATGTATTGAGTGATGGCTCTCAGCGCGTACAGGAGCTCAGCCTGCAGACGAGCCTCCATGATCAGTAAGTTCACATGTATCTGTGGGAGACACCAGGGGAGCTGATTTAGAATCAGTTAGCATCGGGTTTAGCAGCGTGTGTCAGTCGTCACATTTACAGAGCATACTGCAAACAAATCCAATACAACTCACTACTCTCAAGTATCCACGCTTCCATTTACTCCGGCCAACAATGTACCTCCATGTTTATTTCACTTTATTCACAGACTTCAGACTTGTGAATGACACCGGTAGGTTTAGAAGAAGCAAAAGTGAAACATGAAAGAAATAGCAGGTACTCTAACAGTACACCTGCACAGCATTTCAACAGTTCTTATCTAGAGAGACGAAGAAGTTCTTCTATCAGCGGTACTTTGTTTAAATATTTTTTCTCATCGTTTTGCTCTGCATGTGGCAGTCTCTAAAGTTGAATTCAGTCTATTCTCATAGCATGACATTGCATATTTTTAACGTGGTGTTGAAATGTTGTTTGACTAATTATAAGTTAGTCTTAATAGCACATGATTTACCACCTATATATTATTGTTTTTGCTTTGTTGCTATAATGCAGATTCTCTTGCTAAATAACAACGACAGTAAGTCACTGTAAATGATGTGGTCTTGTTCTCCAATTCACAATTGTTCTCAGCACTCAGTTGACCAGGGTCCATGGCACAAACTCACTCCTTGCACTTTGTAAATCGCTCGGGATAAGACAGCGTCTGCTAAATGCATAAATTGTAAAAATGGCAGCAGACGATCAATAAGGGTTACTGACCCGTTCTGATGGTTTGAGTGGGGTCCAGGGCAGAGGGTAGACTGGAGTCCTGGTGACATCTGGGAAACACGCTACAGCCTTGATGTAGAGTTTTAGATCCCTCTCCAACAGCTGGTTCACCTCCCCATAGTCATAGTCATCGTAACTATAAACACACAGTATGCACAAATTAACAAATTATATATTTCTGAAGAATCCACTTATACAAATCATATATTCCTGATGTAACCAGATATACAAATCAATATATCCCTGATGAATGTACAGTTATGCAAATCAAATATTCCAGATGAATATATACAGTTTTACACTTCAAATGGACTCACCGTATCCCTAGCACACAGTGAATGTAATTCCATATGGCTCTCTTCAGGTCTGGACTGTGGACGGATGGGAGACCGGTGACGCTCCTGAACCGATCGTCTAGGAGATGTCCAATGTCCGAGTACAACCTGTTGACCAGCGAGAAGCCGTGGTCCTCCCACGAATAGTCCTGTTAAAAATACAACACAAACTTAACTTCAAACAAACCTTCAAACCTAACCTTACCAACAAAAATATCCCTTTAGGGCCTTGGTTCTACAACATTTTAATTTCAAGGAATTAAAACTCTGAGAGTGAACCAAATGTCCATTTGCACAATCTCAGACCCACAGGCGCCCAGTTGGAACCCCCTCAAGTAACCCTCAGGGCCCACTTTGAGAACCACTGCTATAGGGTGACTCAATTAACACAATATAGTCACTTAAAAACTTCCCTGAGATTATGAACATTAAGAGTTCTCAATGGGCCTGAAAATGGGCCCAGCCCGAAAAAGTTGTGTCGGGTTCTGGCAGAATTTGAGAACTCTAATGGACATATACCCCTGAAGAGAAGATTTGGACAGCATTAAAAGGCCAGTCAGGCTAGTCAAGTAGTTAACTAACCTGACTGATGAATTGAATACAGGACCACAATTGAAACAAGCCCTCAGGGCTTTTTGTGTCATGTTTTTTAGCAATATTGTATAATTGTACCTTTTGCAAACTGTTAATAAAGTATTCAATGAATCAATCAAACCATTTTGCTAAGCAAACAGGATTACAACCAGAAACACGTTACTCTCCAAGGACTATACATGCACAGGGATTTGAACAATAAACACAACTTATTAGATAACACAAAAAATTAAAACTGAAAACATGCAACTAAAATGTAATTACATTTACCACGAATATGCACTTTAAGCTCCAATCCCCTTTGGGGAACATTCCATAACATACAGTTCAAGAGGAAATAAGATAAAGCTTGGGTGATCTCGGAGCGTCATTTTAAATTTTCTTGGGTAGAACTAATATAGTCTGCCATCAATCATATCTAAATCATGGGGGGAAAATCTCTTGTAACAGTATACTGTATGTATTTAGATGGGAATTAAGTGTTTCTGATGTTTGACTATGTGCAGCTAGGTTGGCAGACATGAATGGATAAGTATCATAACACATGCATTCAAAAAGGTCTGCACTGGGAGACGAGGGTTGAAGTTGAGGGTTGGAGTTGATGTTTAATGAACCATACAAATGTTATGTTATTGTAAATTATCTTCAATAAAACCACTAAGACTATATTTAGTCAATCCGAGTCCCCCAGTTCCAGTTTTCACTTTACACTAAATACAGCTGATCTAGACGCTCAGAACACTTTGCAATGGTATGTGCATGGAGAAGTTGGAGAACTGCTATTTTTTCTGAATCTTCACCCCAGAATAGGGATGCTATGGTTAAAGTTGTTCATTTACATAGATAGACCTAGCACAGTATTCAACAGTGATGTTGACATAGCATAGCCAATGTCAACTTGTAGTTATAGATAGCCCCTCAAATCCTTGGAGAACAAAATTGAGGTATAATCAAAACAAATACACAGACACTTAAAAGGTATTGTATGTAATGCAGGCTGAGTCCGACATTAACATGTCTGTCCCATTCATAAACACAGTATATTGTGAGAGCTGTCTCTCAACTACTTCCGGGAGAATACATTATTTTGGGGGCAGGGCTTGACATTAACTTTTTTAGGCACTTGTCCTTCGAACAATTAATTTCCCATACACTTGTCCGGACACAAACGTCACTTGCCCGGAGCACAAGCACACACAAATACATTTTAAATTAACCAACTGTAAGTTGGTTTTGGGGAATACATGTTTGAACTTTGAATATTAGTTGAAAATAAGTTAATAGCCCCAGAATGTCTGTGATCTAATATACATTTCATGTCTTCCAAATACACAGCCATAGATTGTTTCTATGCATGGTTAGCAGACCGACCTCGTCGGCATTTAAACTTGTATCACTGCGTGTGCACACACCCAATAATTCATTCCTAAGGCTTGGAGTCGTTTTGGAGACTAGTTTCGTGTTCATTTGAAAGTTCTGGCAGAAAACGTATATTTAGTAAAATATTGACGACATTCTCTCTGGCGAGGGGCCCGGAATGAGTGCAAGACTGAACATATCAAACCTTAAGCACAAATGTATGGAGCACACAAAATAGGTGGTGTGATCAGTTACCACCTGTCAATTGTGTGTCCCATACGTTCAACTGTTCCCTCATATTTTCTGTCCAGGTTTTCCTCGTGTAATGATCCATAGTGTCCTTTCGTGGCTGTTTACATTCGAGGGTCGCCGGTCCTCTCGAACGTAACAGTTTAACGTCATGCCCACTAGGACATAAAAGTAAACGTGGCGATATTTTACATAAAACACGTTTTCTGCCAGAACTTTCAAATGGATATGAAACTAGAACACAATATCTGCAACTCCAAGTCTTAGGAATTAATTAATTAATGCAGTGCTACAAGTTTAAATGCAGACATGGTCAGTCTGCTAACCATGTGTGGATAGGACCAATCTATTGCTGTGTATAGAGGGTATGCGCATGCTTAAAGTGAATGGCACATCGAGTGGCAAAGCAACAGGCAATGTGAGTTTAACATTATTTAAAGTCGTTTAATGCAGTCAGATAGGACTTTTCTGTTTGGATGTATGGGCTGTCAAGGCCAGATGTAGTTTTTTGCCACTCAGTAGGCATTCCTGCATAACTTCCGGGTTTGATGATGATGTCACACGCATACCCTCTATTTGGAATACATGAAATGTATGTAAGATCACCACAGACATTCTAGGGCTATTACCAATATTGGAATGGTGATTATTTGGAAAGCCAGACATAGAAAAACACAGAAAAAGTGAAACCAAGAGTCGCTTATCCGGAGAGCGCCCTAGATGAGCAGATACGAGGCATTCTTTCTGCCGCGCTAACAGCTAGGTGAACGGTAAGCTAATATGACTGAAGAGCGAAGCGTACGGTGGCCAAGAGTCCGACTGAAAAATGATTGAGGATGCGCTTATTGAGGATGCGCTAAGACGTCCTATGGATGCGTCGATTTGTTTCAGTATTCATTTATGATATATTTTCTCTGATATTAAGGTTATTTTTGCAGTCAAGATTGTATTGGGGGTGGGGAGGGGGGGGGGGCGAGGGACGCGAGACAGCCAAAAACGTTGAGAACCCCTGGTCTAGAGGGGCGGGTCGCGGCTGAGATTTGCACACGCCGATCTGTCCGTCAGCCCCCGGTCCCTCCTCTCCTCCCCTTAGTGCAGCACTACGTCACATCGAGCAACGCCCACCCGGGAAGGGTTGACTCCCACTTCTAGACCAGAGCGGCCAATGCGTTTTACCCCAGGCTTTTATTTTTCGCGCCGACGAGAATGAAAGCCTGGGTACAGAGGCTAATTATCGCTCGACACCGCCGCATGACAAAGTATGCTGTGGGCTCAATGTTTCGTAACACAACAACATGTTAGTGACCGGAGCACCTGTTGTGAACGGGCTGGTGTCAGATTCTCTTCGACTGTCCTCACCTGAACCCTGAACACTTGGAAGTGGTCGTCCTCTCGGCGGGCGATCTCCTGGTAGTAGAAGTCAGGGTCCGAGATGAAACGAGAGGAGTCTGCGCAGTATAGCACCTCCTCTTCCTCCTCCGTGTCTGACGGGACGGGACGGGGATGGAGGAGCAAGTCAGTAAATATACACATGACGCATGATTATCCGTTCAGCTTTCATGTGAAGTTTAACTGCTGCTACTGGATAGCACAACACACGGGTTAACTGCTGTATAGAGTGGATACACCTGTGGGCGAGTGAGTGTGCGTTCTATTATTAATAAGTCATCCACAGGCCCAGGCCGTAGCGTAACGGTCTGGGCACCGGACTGGTGATCCAGTCGCGGTGTGCTGCGGGTTCGGACCCGACACGGCCTTTACCGCATGTCATCCCCCCATCTCTCTCCCGTTTCCTGTCAGCCTACTTTCTATCCCTTAAAAAATCAATAAAGGCGTAAGCCGCAAAAAAATATCTTAAAAAATAATAATAAGTCATCCACAAAAATAGAGGGACAGCCTTGGTTAAGATTTATTTTAAAATATTTCCGCGTTATCTTTGATAGTGACAGTGACACAACGAGCTGTGTGAAGAACTACAGCCTTATATTTGGCATGCGCTCTTACCAGGTGAGCCACCGGGGCGACCCGGGTTACAGATTTTGAGGTTACGTTTATGTTGGGCCAGTGGCCAAGTAAAAATGTAATGAAAAATTGCCTTTGAAGTCCCCACAAAGATAACAGAAATGTGTCAGTATCTCAAGTAGGTCAATAATGGCTACCTGTTTGCTGGAGTGTGTGAACCAGAAGGAGGCGCTCCTCTCGTTTCTCCTTCTCCTCCTGTGATCTGTGGATCCTTTCTTTGAGACCCACCATGTCGCAGCTGGAGTCCAGAGACTGTGGGGACAACAAGCACACGGTCACCACCTCACCCCTGGGAATCTTCATGCACACACACACACACACAAGATGCCAGACAGAATTTGAACTATGAACACCACGCATAACGCCGCTCAACGGTCTGTTATTCATTCTTGAATTTTCTAAACAATCTTAACTTTTATTTATTTATTATTTATAGTACATAGTGCCCCTCCACACACACACACACACACACACACACACACACACACACACACACACACACACACACACACACACACACACACACACACACACACACACACACACACACACACACACACACACACACAGCTATGTCAATGGGTCTAATGCCTTAGGTAGGCGATGAGATGAGACGAGATATACTTTATTAATCCCAGAGGGGAAATTTAAGCGTTACAACAGCATAATGTGACACATAAAAAGCTAAAACTACTGGACAGACAGAAGAACACAAAACAGACACAAACACAAATGGACATAATCACACAAGACCAGGACCACCAAGGACCACATGCCATTTGGGGGCAGGCAGTTCTTATGCATTCGCATTTGCCGAGCACCTGCGTTTTGTGGTCGTCAGTTATTTCACCATGTGTTGCTAAATTACAGCCAGACCTGTGTAATATTTTCTTTCCACGTCTGGAACAGACTCAGCATATTTCATGCAAACAGCATCCACAGAAAATGCAAAAAGGGATCTGCATCTCTTGTCCTAAAATCCTACTATAAATGCACCACGTCTCCATGTGTGTGTCTGCGTGAGTGTGTGTGTGTGTGTGTGTACGGTTGTAATGCACGTAACTCGAGAACTTGTTATGCAGACGTTGTGACTGTGAAAATATTGAAGGGGCTAGGGCCCGCACACCAGTTTTACAGATTTACTTAATTTTCGGACAACGTTTCAATCTCACAAGATCTTCATCGGGTCAAGTAAATCCTTTGCCTGAAACTGGTGTGTGGGCCCCATCTCCATCAATAATTCAATGTTATGCCTTATTGGCACAGCACCCACCGTCGATGTGCGTGTAAATAGGTATGCTCACGAGTGTGTGAAAAAAAGTTTACCCGTCGTCTGGTGAAGTGTTCGGAGGCGGACAGGTTGGGGGTGTTGCCGTTGGCAGCGTCAGATGGGCAGTAGCTGGGCGGGGGTGTCCCATTGGGTGTTTTGGGGATCGGGACGGCCTCCGTGTCCGTTCCACAGCCAAACACGAAGCCGCATAGAGCGTGACAGTGTGCCAGCAGAACCACAGCTTGGACCAACTCAGCCAGCGACCAGCACTGCTCTCCTGTCTTCAACAGAGTCTGGAGGAGACAAAACACCACACAATGTGGTTCACACACACATTGTGGACACATGTCTGACCTGCGGGTCAGATAACTGATATCAGATGTTGACACTTATGGGACCTCTGGAACTGATACCGATTCTAATATTAGTTTGGGTAACATGAGTCATGACTGCATTACTTTGGAAAAGAATAATACACCCGTTTCCAGCATGTATTGTGCCTAGTCATCTGGCCGATTTTTTGATTCTAGACAGAATTAATCCCTTATGTTTCCCTGTATGAACAGTTATTATACGCAGGTCAAACAATACTAACAAATCTTCAGTTTAGCCATTATATCAACTTTAGACACACCATGCACACGCACCGATACAAACTGTCACACAGGCCAATATCTCCAGAGGAGCCCAACACAAAATGACAAGAAAGGTTGCCACTGCCCGGCTGTATAAAAGGGAACCTTGGAAAGGAATTTGAGAAACTACATAACCTCTTTGATCCAATGAGAGTAAGTGGGAACATGGGAGGAATGTTTTTTCCATTTGAAAAGTATCAGTCGTCTGGCCAATAGAAGGCCAAGACATTACCTTTGATATTACTTAGTGAGCAGTGACACATCCGGCAGTAAAACACCAAAATAAACCAGATTTCTTCTTCAAAAACAAACAAAAAAAGGGTCGGCATCGGACCCAAATAACTGGCATTGGTCGGGCACTAATCCCCAGTATGCGTCAAGCTCTCAGGGTGTTCTGTGTGTGTGTGCGCTTGTGTGCGTGTGCTAGTGACCGTCGTGGTTGCATACCTGGATGTGTGAGCAGGCAGTCAGCCAGGGCTGGTGAGCCAGGACCTTGTTGATGTGGTTGAGGTGGCGAAGGCGTGGGGGCACTGCATCCAGACCCTGCAACCACTGAGCATCCCCGCCGACCCGCAGGAACTGGGCTGAGTGGAGAGCCACCAGATAGCTACAGTGGTGCCTCGCCGCGGCCTGCGGAGCAGAAGAGAAGGGGAGGTTGAGAAACACCATTCATTCCATACAGGCGGTCAAAGTCCAAGTCCTTGAAAACAGTTTGGCTTCCCTGTGGATCTCTGATGTCATCATGCATGACATGTTTGTCATTTTATGACATAAGGAGTACTATGACTGATAGTATACTATCAGTGCTCTCTCTACACATTTTGGGCAAAGTTTCAGCCCAATCCATACCCCATTGACTTCCAGTATAAAAACATGAGTTTTTTTAAGTTAACCCATTCTGACTTGAGATCAGATTCTAAAGATATCTTCTACATCCTGACAGTTTTCTGAAAAAGCTATGTTTCTATGTCAGTCGTTCTTCGATAAAAAAAATAGCAGACCTACAAGCTCATAGCGCGCCACTCGGTGGCGCGCTATGAGCTTGTAGATTTTAGCTATTTTTCAATAGCTAAAGCATAACATAATGCTAACACCAAAAGGGGTTCCCACCCAAAATGGGTTAATATTTCAAAAAGGTATCAAATAAATAAATAATAAATATAGTGTGTATGAAAGTTACACCAATGCTGTCAGCATGTTCAACCTATGTTATTGTTACCATGGAAGATACACCAGCTCAGTGGCCTTGTGGTAGAATGTCCACACTGAAATTGGGAGGTCAGGGTTTTTGGCTCTCAAGGGTTGGATAGGGGTTAAGTCCCTTTGACATACTCCAGGGGGTGTACTTATACATCATCCCGACTCACACAGAAACAGACTGATGGGCCACATGGCTTGGGAACAGTTGGTTCCCAGGGCTACTTATTTACTTATCGATGAAGATGGCAACAGCAGATGCAACAATCATCGTCACCCACTGCCATACCCAAAAGATACTGCGTTTGTTCAAATTTGTTGAAGTGAGGAGGAATTCTTATGGGTTGAAATTACGTCTTTCTCTGCCATTAGGGAATGAAATCTCTGCATTCTCAAATTTAACCAAATATTTCAGACAAAACTGCATTTATGTTTATTTGAACACTTTCATCTGTAAGACATACAGATTAGAATAAACTTTATAAAACTAAGAGAGAAAACCATTTGCATTTTATACAGTCCTGACAATGCCATGAGTTTGGTACTTTTGCTCAGCCGCTAGGAGGATCCATGCTATAAAAACAGAATATAACAATAATACCCGCTATTTAGGAGGACATACATCTGTGACACTGGATCTTTAAAAGGACCACTTCACCACTTTTCAACCTATCTTCATATAATTGGTCCTCACTAATGCCACAATTTCTTTCTACTCAGTCTGTGTCTCATAGGAGGGCTGTGGGCAGTTCAGGAACCGTCCACCAGTGACATCATCATTAGGCAGATTCTTTTTTAGACTTTTTTTTAAAATATACTGTATATTTAGATTTTTAATATTGTAAGAACGATGGCTTCCATTATCGCATTGAAACTTTTCAG
Organism: Protomyctophum parallelum; assembly: GCF_964188405.1. NCBI lineage: Eukaryota > Metazoa > Chordata > Actinopteri > Myctophiformes > Myctophidae > Protomyctophum > Protomyctophum parallelum. Next base: position 7,153,155 of record NC_139711.1, on the reverse strand, counting down.
TAATAGATAGCCTGCCGTTTCTATTAGCTTGGATTCCCCGTCGATGATGTCACTGGTGGGCAGGTTTCTGAACTGCCCACAGCCCTCCTAAGAGACACAGACCGAGTAGAAGAAATGTGTGGCATTTTATCATGAGCATTAGTGAGGACCAATATGAAGGTAGGTTGAAAAGTAGGTCCTTTAGGTATATTTAAAATGAGAAAATTACAATTGAATATATTAAGACATTTACTCAAAAGGCTTTCTAATGGGTAATGGCTGACTTTCTCTTTTTACCAGGGCCATTTGATAAGAAGGAGATACTATTTCTATACTCATTTCCCACCGATGCTTACGATAAGTTCACTATATTCACGCATGCAGAGCGGCTGGCAGGCGTACTACTGACCATGATAGCGATGTAGTGTCTGTAGGGCAGAGGCAGGGGGCCGTCCATGTGCAGAATGTAGTGCTGTGTGCGTAGGAAGCTCTCCAAGTACCGGGGATGAGAAGCCATCTGCTGAGACACGGCGTCCACGCTGCCCCTGCTCACCATGGCCTTCATGTACAACAGAGACGCTCTGTCCTTCTCACCGTTCACCATCACCTACACACACACACACAACTTTGGTTACTGATAAGAGATAAATCAGCGTTCACCTCAGCGTTCATTCAGATTATGTATAAATTCAGGGCATTTGAAACAGTGTTGTCTTACACACTTGGGATACTCCTGCCGATTCTGACAGTGTGAGAAAAGTGATACCATTGTATTCCTTCTATGATGCTTTTGCATTATGTATTGCTTGGGTATTGTTATGTGTAAAATGTAAAAGAAGATGTGTCAGTGTGAAATATATATGATATCAGATATACTGTACGATTAGAACTTAGGTTGTGTCGTTTGTATGAATGAATATGAAGTCATACTCCCCCTGTTACAGGAGATCAACAGAGCATAAAGTATGTGACAAATATATGACGAATGCACAATGTATAACAAAACTGAACACATTTTGCAGTCAAAGGAGTTTAGGCCCTGAAGTGCGCCTACCACTGGTGGGTAGAGTGGAACGCACGCACGCGCACGCACAGTAGTGTTGGATACCTTAAAAACAACTGCGGAGGAGAGAACAGTCTGCAGTGATGTTGTAAAAACATTCCTCCTGTTATGGTGTTTCTCTACAGAAAGCCAACAAGGACATGCATAGAGGATACAGAGAGGTCACACTGCTGCTCAAACAACAAACTCTATGGATAAGAAGCTGGATTAATGATAGACTAGTGGTGTGCTCGTTCAGCACATGTGTAGGTGTTTGGAATGCGTGCCCGAATTAAGCGGTCTGGTTCTGGATAATCGCTGATCTGATCAACTTGACACTCGAGACGGCACAGCCTTGGTTCCTCAGCAATAAACCCACCAAGTGTGAAAGAGGATCGGATGGATGGTCCTCAAGATATGTGAAGGAGAGGCACAATACATACACACTGCACATACATAAATGTAGCAGTATGTACTGTATAGTGTATGCATGATGCAACACAATATCATCAGAAGAAAAATACCCAGTTCTTCATTTGAAAAGGGGATTCACAATAATGAGGAAGCGAGCATTGGTAGAACAAGAAGGGACTGATGGACAGACAGACGGACAGACAGAGCTGAGGAGGCCTTCCAGAGGGCAGCGCTCTCCTCAGTAGCAGTTCTGGACCAGACCAAACACACAAACACAGCAGCGTCCTGGTCGCCAAGAGAAACACACCCATGCAGAGAAGGAAGCTGGCCTGCTCTCAGGACCCAGAGCCATCTACTGTAGCATAAGGCCTCGCTCATACAATGGTCTCTCTAGCAGACGGTGGGAGCTTCGCCCTGTATGTGAAACCCGAGTGCAGAGCCCAAAGCCAAGTTAGTTCCCTGCAGCCTGAGGGAGCCACACTGGCATTTGCAGTGTGGACGGACGTGCCGTTTCCCCTTTAACAGCTCGTCCCATTATCTAGGCGTATTGGGGGGGGGGGGGGGGGGGTTCTCGTATCACAATCACTTCGACGCATGTCAGAGACCACAGGGGGGGGGGGGGGGGGGGGAAGGGGGGCTGCCAGGCTAGTGAACGGTGAAGCTTGTTACTTAATTTTAAGGTCATGGCAGCTATCTGGCATTCGGCACCATGTTATGTTTATATGACTGGTAGCTCCATGTGGTATTTCACTTCTCTCTGCAGTGATTGAAACGTACCCCCTCTCTCTGCAGTGGTTGAAACTCAGTAACGTACGTACTTACCCCCTATTCCTACAGGTCCGTTGAGGGGGCCCGGACCTGTAGGAGGCACCACCTCCCGACCTATAAACAAACAGCAGGCAGCCCCCAGACTGAAGGGATATGTACACACATTAACCACTTAAGCTACAATATATTTTATCATACAACAAAGGACGAAAATTGCAGCTCTACAAACTCACAGCGTGTCCCATTGTGAGTGACCTTGTAGATCGGCTACCTTGCTAAATGTTTAACAGATTTTCTGTTACAACAGAAAATCTAAAATACGGACGGCAATATTAATGTGGTATATAATAACTATCGTCTCCCCATCTGTTGCTTGGGTTTATTGTTATTACAGTCCCACTGTCACAGTAGATCAAATAGAACAGAGGAGGATTGAAATGGGGTTGTGAAATGCATTGGAGTAAAAAAAAAACATGTTGAGACATAGACCCTGACCCACTTTTGTGTCGACAAGTGAACATGGGAACCATTCCGCCATGGGCCAGTGGCACACAGGTGTCTGTCAGTCAACATCTACAGTCGAGACAAAAGCTTTCACCAGCACGTATCTACTGTTCAATGATGATGTCAATTATCATAATGTAGCATGTAGGTTACTGGCCTCAGATGATCTTGGTATGAGAATACAGAATTAAAATTATAGCTAGATATTAGCGTTGGTTGATATATCCGACATTATTTGCCTTTTTTGACACTATCGGTATCTGCAATTATGCAGCCGATCTGTCCACCTGTTGTTCCCATTTTAAGTTTTCAAATGTTTCCAAAAAAGCATATCCAGACACAAACATATAACGTGTCACTCACAGCGTGACGCATTGTAAGCTTGTAGATTGCCTATTTTAGAATTTTTACTTTAAGCAAATCTATGTTTTTCAGATTGAATAGAAATACAAAACTCGGTCATCGGTCAGGCTCTACTCTCAACATCCATCAACACAACACACAGGAATGAGAGACAATCGCAGATCCAACAAACACGTTTGTGTTCTTTGTTGAGCAGCCAGTTTGTCCACTTCATTTAATGTGTTTGCTTTATTGAGATAGAGTTATGAAAGCTGAGAAGACAGTGCTGTAGGAAGACACAGCAGAGATTACCCTTATGGGATTTGACCCTAGTCCAGTGGGGATATTAACCACTGCACAACTACAAACAGGGAAATAATACACTCCTCTTGTTTATAACATCAGATTTCAGTAGGACTGGATAATAACTGCATGGCACACCCATTTTGTTTCCGACCTCAAAACACAGCCAGGCAAAACATCTGTAAAGGCAGACGCTCGCTCGCTATTTAACTCATGAATTAGACCATGTCATCAGTCTTGCAACATTAAGTAAAGCTCCAATAATAACTAAGCTATAAGAGGGGCTATATTACACCTACTGATTTGAGGCAGGGGTGGGGTGCAGCGCAGTACCAACTTCTGACCACCTAACAATGACATGGACAGAATGTGTCTCCGATGTGTCTGCAACAAGTCACAAAGAAACAGGAAGTACAGTTTATGTCACAGCAGGAAGTGACACATCGTACAGTCTGCACTAAATCTGCTGACGCACAACAAAACATCACCTCTATATCAGGAGGACTTACAAGATTAACTCTGATTAATCTGACCTGAGAATGCTGTGGTTAGTAGAAAGTACCACTCAGTTTTTCTCTAGTCTAAAGCATTTAAACTAAAAAACAAGTATCATTGCTGTTACAGTCCAGTGAAGTATCATAGCTCAGACACGGAAACAATTGTATGGCACCACAGAAATAGAATAGCCCACCTTGTGAAAATTGCAATTTTTCATACAAAATAATCAATAGTTGTGTCAACTTGTGGGTAATAAACAAGTGAGGAGTGAGTCAGTCAGCCTGTTGAGCTGCGTCAACGCTGCATCCACATACCGGTACCCACCAACCTCACTGTATTTCCACCACCGTACAAGCCATATACAACTTCAGCTAGTTGACATAATGTACTATAGTCCACTAGTACCACTACCTACTCTTGAATATCTCAGATGTATAGGCTTTTATATAGGGAGATAAAGTGAAATAATGGGACCATTATGTTGTATTACATATCATTGTGTATATTTCATGATCGTATTTATTACTCATGTGCACTGCAAACAGGCCGAGTCTCACACAAAGCCTGAAAGCCATACTGTATGTCTAGCTGAATATAAGTCATATAACTTACGATTATTTATTATTTAGGACAGGTGCAGATGGTTTGATATTCATAAAACACAAACTCTCTCAGGAGAGGTCATTTGTTTATTGATGGAGCCAGAGGACCAAGGCAGGAATGAAATGCAAAACAACGATGACATCACTTAAAGGAAAAAGAGAAACACAGGAACAAAGACAGGCTTTTGCTAACAGGCTCAGAACAACAACAGAACCAGCAGCACCACTCGCAAAGGAATATCAACGCAGGAGAGCATGACCTAGGCAGAACAAAGAAGAGGAAAAATGATGCCAGCAGTCTTCCAAGGGTAAATGTGTCAGTGGGAGGAGGGACAAGAAGAAGAGAGAGCAGGGGGCTGCAGATACAGGAGAAGGATATTCAATCTGCATTCCAACTGCAGGCTGAACAGGGGGTCCGTCCTTATCGTTACACCGGTTGTCCTGACAGCCTCAACCAACTCATCCGTCCGTCCGTCCGTCCGTCCATCCCCCCGTCCCCCCCACCGGAAATGCAAGCAGAAGCCAGCCCTGTTTTTGGCTCTGCAACCTGAACTCAGAGAGTAGCGCAAAACAACCAGCTGCAGCCCAGAGCGAGAGAGAGAAAGAGAGAGAGAGGGGAGGGGAGCTGCTGGGTAGGACAGCAGCAGACACAACCAAGACAAACAAACCACCAGTCTACATGAAGAAACACAGGCAAAAGCAGTGACTGAACCACTCAGAGAACGAGTGAGCATGGCAAGCAGGTAGAACAAAGAGATGCAGTGTGGTAGTCGTAGAGAACCATGTTGATGCGTTAGAATAACGCCATTTATAACATCTCTCCCTCAGGAAAAGGGAGGTTATACTATTGTCTACTGTTTAAAAATGCATGTCTAGCATCTGTGAATTCAGCATTTTTGTCAAGCTAAAAAGGCCTTAGAGAAACTCAAGTTTAGATGAGTTAGAAACAGCCAGGGTCTGGCTAGCAGGCTCTCTAATCTGTATGCCCATGTTTTCAGAGCATAGAGGCTAACATTAAACCCCAGTAATCCCCAGGTACAGGAAGTAGACTAATTAAATGTCTGTGTTCATGGTCTGAGCTAGCCCCTTTCGGGACCCTACGTAAAACTTTTTTGATATTTTGTTTAGTTTTACGTTGGGTCCCTGCTCGCTAGTGTATTTTCGTATGGAAATTCCTAAATGCGGATGTGGAGATTCTCTCTAAAATAGGACCCGCGGCATGTGACGCCATTATTTTCCTTGAGTTATTCTGAATTCGGTAACTTTAAGTAGCTATACATCCCGGTGCGAATATCTCCTGTGGCGCGGAAGCCGTTAAGTATTTTTAATCTTTGTTTGACCGATTTGGTCGCTTTATTTCTTCTTGTTTGTTTACCGTTTATTGTACCGCCTCCCGGTGTGCGGTTGGCTTGTGAGGCTACGTCCCTGCCTCTGATCTGCTGTGTCATAGCTATAGCGCCACTAGCTAGCCAGATAGGCGGTACAATGAGGTGTCAATAAACAAGAAGAATCCAAGCTTCCAAATCGGGCAAACATATATTAAAAATACTTAACGGCTTCCGCGCCACAGGAGATATTCGCACCGGGATGTATAGCTACTTAAAGTTACCGAATTCAGAATAACTCAAGGAAAATAATGGCGTCACATGCCGCGGGGAGGCGTTTTAACATGTAAACATGAGCCAGTAAATGTTTTAATCAGGTGGCATGGACGACGTGGAACAGGACCCAATGCACTGGGTCGAACAAATGTCAGAAACTTCAGTAGCATTTGGGTTCTGCTTGGAGGGCTAGGTCTGAGCCATTACACCAGGCATTATCATACCACAACATGACAATTAGGGGGACAGTTAACTCAGCTCAACTATCTCACAGAGTTACCCGGATGTGATCGGTGACATTGCTGTGCAGCCTCTACACATGCCATTCAAGAAGAATGGCAAACAATGACTGTCTATCCCCTCAGAAATGCACAGTGGGCATGACAACAGCAGTCAGAAGATCTGAATTCCTCCCTGCTCACATTCCTCCCTCTGTTCTATCTCCTTCTAGATGCTGAGCTGCAGGCAGCAAACATGCCTTTGATTGCACTTTGAAAGGCGCCCCCTCACTGCTGCAGAAAGAAAGGCAGCAGAGAAGAGAAAAACAACTTTGATTGGCAGTCGAGTGCAGCCAACATAACAGCACAATAAAGTCGCTTGCATGTAAAGAAGGAAACGGGGGGAATAAACACGTTCCTAATCGGACTGGGTATCAAAACGTTGATCTCTCTGTATCCTTTTCAACGAGATATTACAAAAATGACACGATCTGATGTCAAAGACAAAAGAAAATCTACTGCATTACTTGAGTCACATACACACAGGGACACAGTGCTTGAGCAAATTTTAAGATGATGTCATCGTCACTTCTCTTAATTTGCGAACACTGCAAATCAATTCATATGAAATGTCGACACATTTCACGAGATAATTTGTCATTACAGCACAATAGACTGGGGTAAATCGAATTACCCAAAGCCAAGTATGCATGTATTGTATCCATATCCAACTGTGTTAGCAACCCTGGCTTACAACACATGCATTGCACCGATACATTTTTATGAATTTTGCTGGAGGAAAGCGCATCTTTTATCTGGTTAACAGTTAACCTTATTTTAACTATAATGTGGCGAGCTACACATGGGGGGGAACGAGTCAATTGTTCTAGCTTTAAAGTAAGGTTGGTCACTTTCCATCAATTAATGCATTTTCAATTATGTGTATATTTATCCATGCATATTAACGCCTTTGTTTATTGTAAGTAACGTGTGTTTTATAGCTTTTTTGTCTGTTACGTTAAGTTATAGGACAACCAGAAGTTTGCGCCGCCTTATAATTGTTAGCCATTGTAAAATATAACGTTTGTAGCAAAGGAGGAAAAGTTGAATAATGAATACAAATTCCCTCGCTCTTCACATTCACACTGTTTGTGTTTGTTTGTTAAGGAACGAGGCAGTGACAGAAATATACATACATTTAAAAGGGTTAAAGGTCCATTAAACAATATATATATATATATTTTTTTTGATAGATTAAAAAGATTGGAGACAGGAGTAACATTACGTAGGTTTTTCCTACAGCGAGGTATATGAAGCATACTGGATTTGTGAACGCGTTATTTATTTTAGAAGGGTTAAGGTGCAAAGAAGACAACATTCCCCACAAATGAATGAATGTCAGTTTCTTGTCTCAGGGGTTGAAGCTAGTTAGCCCGTTAGCAATAGTTGTTAATAGACTAACTTTAATCGAGTTAAACAGCCATTAAAACAGTGATGTTTTACCTGCTTTTGGACTCGCTGGCATTGGGTTCTGAGGGAATAATCCATTTTATTTGTACAGATGATCATTTTTTAAATCAAAAGCTGTTGCTGCTACATGGATGCAGTCTTTTTTCTATCTTGGTGGCTCTTCCAAGCTGCTAACAAAGCTCAGACCCTCTCCAACTGTGGAGCTCAGAGCTCCAGAGGAAAAGAAAAGGTAAGGAGTACATAGTCCGGAAGGATGGGAACGCTGTGATTGGCTGGTTGGTTGTCAGATATACAACGTCGTCCAATGTCGTCTAATATCCAACTTTCTCTGACAACCAACAGCCTATGACAAAGTGACTGTCCCTCCAGGCTATGGGTTGCGTGACTCGACCAGGAGAAAACGAGAAAACCTCCAAAACCTTCCCAGCCGTGCTGACAGCTCCAGTGACAGCGTTGTCCAATCAAATCGCAGGAAGGCGGTGTTAAATCTACAGAGGGTGTGTCTATATGCAAATGAACATCTGCAAACACATAGGGGACTTCTACCTTCTTATAGAGATTTTTAACCCCCACCAGAACACAGCCAAATAGATGGATAGGCGGCAGGCCTACACCTGTATTGATATGCAGTTGTCATTACAGTATTTATGATTTGACACACAGGACAGGTACAGAAGAAGAAAATAAATATAGTGAGGAGTCGGACTAAGTACTAAGTTCTACTAACAAAAATAATACTTATATATAAGGGGGAAAACGAATCAGGAATTAAGAAAGTAGTACCAGAAAGTAGTACTACCAAATGGTACTATTGGCCCTCATGCACTTGGACTGCGGCTGCCTGGGAAATGGGTGGTGAAAAAGCATTCAACAGGTGGTCAAAGTGCACAACATCATATTAATAGTGAATTAACAGAAATTCAGTCAGATGAGTCTATCCGAGTTATTATTCAGATAAAGATTAAAGTTTCATTAAAAGTAAGCAAGTATTATAAAATAAGTCAATGTTATATGAATATTATTAAGGACTAAACTAAGTATCATGTGTTGTGTGCACACACACAGAGCTAATAAATGCCACCAAGTTAAGTAACTCATCCAGCAAAGGCAAAACCTTCCAAATGTGGAGACAAGGTGGATCATTCATGTTAATTTCCTGAGACCTAATTTTGCTGAAGTAAACAAGCATCATTGACTTCAGTCTCTGTTTTTGCCATGTGATGTCTACCAGCGACATTCCATTTGGATAGAGGGCTTATTTGATTAACACACTCCTCTGTCCCATTTGTTAGTTGTGTGTGGACGTATTCAAACCACTATACTCTTGATGAATTGCATCTTTGTTCTACATTAGAAATCTTGGTATTGGCATTCAGCTGGACCATATCAGACTGTTACACTGTCATACAATGTGATCCAATATAGACAGTACTAACACAGTACGCACTACACAGCCACTAAAATTGACTCATAGTACCTTCTGTCTTGAATTGTAGACATACAGACAGACAGACAGACAGACAGACAGACAGACAGACAGACAGACAGACAGACAGACAGACAGACAGACAGACAGACAGACAGACATTATGGATATTTATTCATGCATACTAGCTCTTCATGGAGTGACTTTTCATTAAGTAGAACACGTTTTATTCCACCTTTTAATTTAATTCTTACGTAGAATATTCTTAATTGCTTATGTATTGATTAAAGGGCAATGGGTAAACACATTCTGCCTTTAGCCACAGATTCAGATTTCTAAAACTCTCTGACATGGAATGGAAATTCTTACAGTCTATAGTCTACAGAGGCGAAAACTATACATTTCATGTGATTTAGTTATGTTTAGACAGCTGCATGCAAGATCAAACCCAGATTGCAATGAGTTCAAATAAAACCTTTTTTTGTATACATTCTTTTTGTTTTTTTGTTACTCAGCTACATATATACCATGTTGTTCCAGTTCGGTAGAGGACTGATACGATTCAGTAGCCGAACAGATTGCATGGAAACCATGATTTTATCAGGAAGTACAGACATTTCTATAGATATAGCTAGAGGATACTATGACACATCTACAGTATCTGTGACACTACATTTAAATGAAAACAACTACAAGAGAAACTATGGTGGAGAAAACCTAAACCACATGATTCCAGCTTGAAAACAAGCCATAATTAGATTTTCTTTGTCTAAATACACCATGTGACACCTGCTTAACCATGCAGGCATCCTTATTTTGGGAATGCCATATAGACAACGATCTCCAAAAATTGTCAAAATGTTCTAGAATATGTGTAAAAAGAAATCCCAAAAGAATTAAGTGGGGGTTAAACCATATTGACTCACCTAAAACAAGAATAACGGTATGATAAAAAATAAACAGATCTCAATAATAAAGCAGGGAAAGCAGCTGTACCTCAGCTGATACACTTTCATGTGTCTACTGGGGTCGACGGTCCGGGTACTAACGTATAATTTGTTTTTCTCTTAAAAATAAAATTGAGAAAACAAGAAAATATCATGTTTTATTTTTAAACATGAAATGAAACAGCAGAACACAGGTCTGTTTTTCGTTATTCTGAATGTCTGTAAACCTTAGAGTATAATATTCTAAGCTGTAAACATTGGAAATCAGCGCCTGTTTTCTGTTTGTGTCAGTTTCATTTATGTATTTTCTCTTGTAAAACAGAACCAACTGTCCAGGAGGCCACAACCTGACCTGGCCTATAATAGGCCATTCACTTAGTAAGAGACCACACCTTCGCTCAAGATTAACAGTTTATTGAAACAGAATGAGATGAATGCATGGAGTGGAGTGGAGTGGAGTGGAGTGAGGAACCTAAGGTAGGGCGAGACTCAGGGTGGGGGCGTAGTCTCTGGAGCTGTCATCTTTGCTCTATACTCGGAATGAGCGGCTGGTCGTCTCTGCTCCGTCACTGCCCCCCCTGGATTCCTATAGAATCGAGGCGAAAGGAGGAGGTTGGGGTGGAGGAGGATGGCGATTTTGAAGAGTAGTGAAAATAGCCGATCTACAAGTGCAGTACTCACAACCCATGTTTGGTCTGTCGTGGAGCAGAACAAACAACTTGGTTGAGAGATCCAGGTGTATGCTGTGGTGATTGCACCAGGGATTGGCTGGGTGATAATGAAAGGCAGGTGAGTTGATGAGGAGGGAGGAGTTGTTGATAATGAGGGAGGAGTGGTTAAGGTCAAGCGGAAGGAGGTCTCTTCTCCCGAAACTACGTTGTATAAATACAACTTCCCATATGAAAAGGGTGCCAAAAATGTGTTTTGCAAAAATCCACCTCTTGGTGGTGCTATAACAGCCCAATGTGAAAAGGGTGGGATATATTCCTCAGAGTAGGACAGTCTGTGAAAGATTTCACGTAAATTGCACACTGCATTCATGAGTTGAGGCTGTTTCAAGAGGGCCAATCCTGCAAACTTTGAAAGCCTATGTTATGAAATATCGGACAGAATATGAAATATCGGACAGATCCGTCTTTAACACATGACTATAGAGTGTAACGATTTGCAGGATTTTCGGACAGAATCTGGAGGAGTAATATAAAAAGATGTGTTTATCAAAAGTTGGCCTCCTGGTGGCACTATAACAAGCCGTTCTGGAGGTTCATCATTGGCATCCAGGGAGTGTGTGTGCCAATTTTGGCATCGACCGGGTTAACAGTGCCGGAGATTAGCTGTTCACAGACGGACGGACGGACGGACGGACGGACGGCCGGACGGACGGACGGAGTGCAAAGAATATTCTCTCCCCATGCCTTTGGCCTGGTGGAGACAATGAAGACAGAACACTGAAGCTGTGTTCCGTTCTTAATCTTAATCTAAACCTCTAAAGGACAAAAGAGGCCTGTTTTTTGTTATTCTAAATGTCTTTTAAAGTCTAAAATTGGCACCTGTTTTCGTTTGAAGAACATTGAACCTGTGTTCTGTAGTTCCATTATGCATCTGAATCAAAGAAACAGAACACTGAACCTGTGTTCTGTAGTTCCATTATGCATCTGAATCAAGGAAACAGAACACTGAACCTGTGTTCTGTAGTTCCATTATGCATCTGAATGAAGGAAACATAACATTGAACCTGTGTTCTGTAGTTCTATTTTCCAAATAGTTCCAATATTATTTTTATATTTGTGTGATATATAGGCTATAGTGAATAGTGATATTATTTTAAGAGTCATATATTAATTAATAATTATTAGGCTATAGTGGGAAATGTCACCATAGAATGCAAGACATGTTGGCACCACGGACATCTGGGCACCATATGTTTTGGATGACTGGGCACTTGGCTGGGTAATTGGACCTGACTTTTTCTGACATTATTATTTTTTTGCCTTTACATAGTATGTTGCGTGTGTGTGTGTGTGTGTGTGTGTGTGTGTGTGTGTGTGTGTGTGTGTGTGTGCGTGCGTGCGTGTTGAGTAGGCCAAGTTGTCTATTGTGATAGACACGACCCCTAAGTCAAGGTGGTGCCCAGTTGTCCAAGTGCCCACATATCCCTAGTGCCCAGTTGTGCAAGTGCCCACTCATTCAAGGTGCCCATTGTCCCACACATATCCCAAATTGCCCAGTTGTCCAAGTGCCCACTCGTCCAAGGTGCCCACTCGTCCAAGGTGCCCAGATGGATTTGGTGCCCAGATGTCTGTGGTGCCCAGTTGGTTTTGGTGCTCACTTGACCGGTTACCCCCCATAACCCACATTAAAGGTCATCTTTGTGCATGTTTTGGCATGTTCTATAATCTATTCTCTATCATAGGCCTAATGGCACTAATGGTTTTTATTAAGGTCGCAGTTAACTCTGAAACCTTGCGTTTTTGTCACTCAAACTCCCCATGCATTTTTGTCACTCAAAATCCCCTTACACTGGGAAAGCCCCCATATTTTGTGCCCAGGTCTCGTGACATCACTATAGGTCTTGTGACACTATGAAATCATCAGGGGTGATGGTATATCAGGGATCATCTCATAGTAAATGCGACGTGCTGTCGCAATTAAGCCCATATATGGACATCCCTGATGTCATCAATATCAGTATATGGATATGTCAGAACCTGTTCTGACATTCCATATGTTGATTCTTCCCCATCCATCCTTCCTCTTCGATGTCTCCCTTTTGACTGATACCTGTCCATTTTAACTCTAGACGGGCCTGCCCCAAAGTTATTAGTGCAGCCGCGTCCGGCAGCCAGCGAAAACTAGAGTTCTGGGCGAGGTCGCTTCTCGCCCTCAGGCGTCTTACTGGTATTATATGACAAACAAAAATACATAACAGAGGGAGACACAACATAGTGTAATGTTGCGTCTCCCTCTGTTATGTATTTTTGTTTGTCACTGATGTTTTATGTGTGGCTGCAGCTGGGGTGAAGCCCAAGACAAATTTCCTTTGTGGACAATAAAGTTTACCTTGACCTTGAATGATATTACATTTTTAATCTACATACCTCTACCATTAAAATAGTGAAGTCACATGTGCTAGAGCAGTGCTGTGTCCAGTGTGCGAGTATTGTTTTCATAGGCGACCATTTCCAAACTCTGCTTGTGATTGTTGTCAGTGGGGTAGGGAGCGCTGTGCCAGCTATTTGGACCGAACACAAGTGGTTTTGCCAATTTGCCTACTAGTACTAACGCTATCTCTAACTCTAACCTAAACATAACCGCAAGCAGGGGAGCAAAGCATCCCTCACCAACCTTAATCCTGTCGTTTTAATGCATCCCTCACCCACCTTAATCCAGTCTTTTTAATGCATCCCTCACCAATACAGCCTGACATGTCACTGTGTGGGTTCAAGTCCTGATCCCAACGACCTTTGCCCCCTCATCTCTCTCCCCATTTCCTGTCACACTACTGTCTACCTATCAATACCTGCCAAAGATATATTAAAAAAAAAAGATTTCAGCGCACCTATCAACACCTGCACGTTGGGACTGTGTGTCAATTTGTAGGACACCTGAAAAGTAATGGAAATGTGCGACTGTCCCACGCAAAGGGGGACATCTGGTCACCATGGTGATGAACACCCTGTAACTGATATTTAAACCTAGCTATTTAGCCTACTACAAAATTTAAGAAAATCTTTGTTCCCAATTTGGATAATTTTTAACACCCCAACCACTAGACTTATGTTTCCCAAACCTGTTCCCAAAGTGCCTATAGCAGCAATGCAGAAGGGCACAGGTAATTTCTGCATCTCTTTATAGGGCCCATTTAACCATATAATGCATTTGGATGGCAAAAATGGCAGATCTGCAAGTTCAGTGTCTTGAATGAGATGTGCTGTGAGTTTGCATATCTGCTATTTTCCAGCATAGGACCTTTAGGCTTTAGGATTTAAAAGTAGTTTTTAGAATCCTCCTCCTCAGGAGCATATCCACAGATATCCCAAGCCGATAGATATTACAGCGATAACCGAGGTTTGTTATACTTCCAAGTAATGGTTGGTAGCCTACTTAGAATGTTTATCTTGGAATTCCTGGTCCATGTACAAATCAAAGACACAGCCCACCTCCAGAATCAGGACCTCCTTGTGACTGGTGTCAACAAAGACAACATCAGGTGTATTTGGGTATACACATTTTTGTATGCACTATATTCATTTGCGAAATGCAACAGTCTGACAACACGAGACTAATTCAATCAATACTGCGCATGCAGTACCTTCTTTGGCCTATAGGCGGCCTAGGGCAGCTCTTGCCGTTGCTCTGCGGGAGAAAGCCTTGGAGTAGGTTGTGTCCAGAGAGATGGCTTTACACTAGTTTACAGCAGTCCTTTAATATCATTCAAGGTCAAGGTAAACTTTATTGTCCACAACAGAAATTTGTCTTGGGCTTTCACCCCAGCTGCAGCCACACATAAAACATCAGTGACGAACAAAAATACATAAGAAATTGAAAATGAAATTCATTTTTTGTTTTACTATTATATGAAGAATTAAGACATGTATTATTTTGTAAAATGACAATCATCTGTGCTAACTTTGTCTGGTTAGAGGACTACAAATTGGCTACTGGAATGTTGTTTTAGGAAAGGTATTTTTGCTTTAGCAGACTTTTTATGCAAAGCTTGGGAAAAAAGGCAGAATGTTCTGTTTGTGTAAAAAGAAAAGAAAAAAAAAGAAAAACTGTTTCTTGTACACAATGCAATATTGAAGCAATGATTTGTATGGTGTGTCCTATAAGTCCATGTGGGCTGGGCGCCTTGGGTGCATGACACAAAAATAAAGAATCTATCTATCTATGTTGGACAACTGGGCACCTTGGACAACTGGGCACCTTGAACGAGTGGGCACTTGGACAACTGGGCAATAGGGATATGTGTTGAACAACTGGGCACCTTGTAAACAATCACCGTGTAGACAACTTGGCCTACGCACACACACACACACACACACACACACACACACACACACACACACACACACACACACACACACACACACACACACACACACACACACACACACACACACACACACACACACACACACACACACACACACACACACACACACACACACACACCAAAAAACAAAGCAAAATACTATGTAAAGGCAAAAGAAACCTTAAAACTGTCAAGCATCTACTGTAGATGCATGCCAGTAGAGCTCTGAGTGCAATCATATAAGTTATTCTTGTGTAAATGCTGTTTTTAACTGGGCAAGTAGGTCTTATTTAGGAGTTGGTAATTACACCCCAATTGATATGGGTTTGGCCTTTGCCAAATTCAGATGTAGAATTGCTCCTTTAGCCATAGAACACCCCAGCTAATAGGCAATAAGTTACTGTAGTGTACACTATGAAATCTGATGGTTCTATTGAATTGGAAACTCACTGTGAAGTGTGAACTCTATGCTGACATTTTCGTTTAGAATGATTTCTTCACCTAGCAAGGCATTTTGCACATTTTAGTGCTGGTAAACACTGTATTATTTTGTTTTTATGGTGCTATGTTGTTTTATTCATTTTTGAGTGTCTCACAACTGGTATTCTGGTATATATTTCTTATATATATTGTTGCGGAGCACAATAAAAATAATATCAATGAATCAATGAATGAATGAATCAATCTATAATTATGTTGGTAATGGTATATGTTTTATATATTCATTTTTCTTTTCATATAACTTTTTTTTATTACTATTATTTAAGTTGCTATAATGTATATTGAGCAAAACACTTGCACCTGCACAGAAGTTGACAGAAGTTGTACCAATTAAGACAACCTTGATTCTTGCAATGTCACAACTAGTTGTGATGCTGTATCATGTTTCAGGATAGTTTCAAGCTCTTGAACAAGCAAGTCCCTCCTTCTCCTAGGATAGTTTCGTGCAAAACAGATGAGCTAAATACTAGGAAATACAGATCTCCCCCAGGCAGGGATATCAAAACATGAAAGCTTACAACATACTAAATATTGAAAATAAGATACATCTACAGTATTTAAATAATAATAAGAGAGGCAAAAGGGTAGGTTTATATAATGAAGTTTTAATCAGCCTAGATCCGTTATTTATACAAGATGTCCCCATTATTTTGGATTTCTTCTGTTTGAAATGGGTTTCTGTGGTTCATCATCAGTGCCAGCTCGACTGTGACGCGGCATAGCCTGCAGGAGTCAGGAGATTGTAGGATAACAATTACAATAAAGTGGGCTTGCATTGATATTAATAATATATTTAAGGGACCAAGCCCAAAGGGACCATAACTATAACCAAACAATAATAACAAACAATAAAGTGGGCTTGCATTAATATGAATAATATATTTAAGGGACCAAGCCCGAAGGGACCATACTATAACCAAACAATAATAACAAACAATAAAGTGGGCTTGCATTATATTTAAGGGACCAAGCCCGAAGGGACTTCCCTTATTGTATTTGTCTGGATTTTTCTTCTGTTTCTTCTGCCAAAAATAGCAGTCGTTTTTCGCGAAACTTGTCAATATGGTAATAGGGTGGCAACGGTGGCACTATAGCACTCAATTGAAAATGCAAACTTTGCGGCAATAGAGCGTCGCAGTCCCGCCCCCTCGAGAGACCCGGAAAATAAATCCCCATTCATTTTCCTCATAGACTTTTCAGAAAATATTTATTTAAAGACGTTTACGCCGCGGACAAAGCCAACTCTTTTCGTGACAACAAACACACATTTTTCGGGCTGAACAAATAATTAGAAAGAAGGAGAAAACGGCAGGTTACAACACTTTTTTGTTGTTTTTCTTCTTTGTAATTATTTGTTTGGTCCAAAATATTGTGTTTGTTGTCATGATTTGTCACGACAAGAGTTGGCTTCGTATGACGCTTAAAAAGTCTTTAAATAAATACTTTTTGAAAGTCTATGAGGAAAATGCATTGGAAACTATTTCCTGGGCCTGGCGTCGTCATGAAAGGGGGCGGGACTGCGACGCTCTATATGGTAGAGGGCTGTCACCCTGCGTAGACAGGAAGCCCACAACTATTGGCCAAAGGGTGGCGCTACAGCGATCAATTGAAAATTCAAACTTTGAACAGGCATAGCTCATGAACCGTTTGACTGCCAGCAATACAATTTCAATACACATATATGCGGCTCCTCACAAGGAACAAATGTGGTATGGGGACCTTTGACCTCTGATCACCCACCATTTTTAATTATATGAAAAACAGTTCAAATCTATCTCCTCCCACGATATTTAATCAAATGCACAGGAGTAAAATGTTTTTTTTTTGTTTGTTTTTAATGATGGTTTTATCAGACAATGAAAATTGCAGTTTTATGAAAATTCTTCTTCTGCCCCTAATACATACATGCAGCGTCACATGTTTATGAAACTTTACAGTATAGAGTCATGCCAAATAGCACTGAAACCAGTCTTACTCCAATTGGCCAAAGGGGGGCGCTATAGCAATCGTTGGAAATGAAACCTTCCACTTGTCTTCTGCTGACACTTTATTTTCTCTGACTGTATGGCTTTTTGCTACCAATAATAATTGAAACATTTCAGTTTAATTCAGTTTAGGATTTGATTGTTTTGATTGCAAAACCCTAATACTAGTCTAGTATAATAAATATATAAAAAGGAAAGGAAAAATAATAGGGTGTCAAAAACTACTTTAATTTCCCTTGAAATGTAATCAACTTTAGACATGCACACAACAAAAACCTTAACTCACAGGCTGTGTGTAATGGATCTGGGCCGGCTTCATGCTGACTCTGTGGTTTTGGTGCTGTTGAGAGGACAGCTGTCGTAGGCGAGCCTTCTCCAGGATTTTAACCTGTGACTGCAGTATGTCTGACAAAACATGTACACAGATATTATATGAGGAACGCCAACAAACGTGTATACAGTGTTGTACCAAGAACACGCAAATGAACAAGCTGAGCTTTTATAAACATAGTTAATTACCAAGTAACGCAGGGTCTGGGTCGGCCACCAGTGGGCTGATGGAAACATAAGCACCGTCCTCTGGGTTTCCTGATCAGATCAACACACTATTTCAGAGCTATCTATAGAACTGTCCGTCTCCTCTGCTCAAACCATGCAGTCTAACACTGCTCAAATATCAGTAACATCGGTTTGTCTCCAAAATAATTACCTAAAGAATGATTAGAGATAATTAAGACTTTTAATGTATAATTATCTATTTAGGTCGGAATTACAGGGAATATTTGCATTGTGACCACAGAATAGAATAAAATCAATAACATAGCTGTTCAATAACATCTTATGAATGATGTGTGCGCTGTGCTTACTGTTGACAGTGCAGAAAAAGAATGAAGCCCTGTCTGGAAGTAATTTACTGCCATAATCCTGGGACTGCTGAGACAGGAAGAGTCGTTTCAGAGTACCTTGTTCATCACACAGATCCACCAGCACTGAAACACACACACACACACACACACACACACACACACACACACACACACACACACACACACACACACACACACACACACACACACACACACACACACACACAATATAGCATGTTTCAAAAAGTTAGAGAGAGATTTACCCAGCATAAAACAGTAGTACAGACTAGAGCATACAGTACATACACAACATGACTGACAGAAAGACACTTCCATATATCTCAAATGTACAAGCATGCTGGATTCATCGAGGGCCTGCCAGTGACACTGCAACAAACAAGGATGCAGGGATCGGAGGGGCAGAGGTACAAATGATAGCTTTACTGTGGTCACACTAATTATACCATTATAGCCATCAGTCAGCTCCAGGGATGTTAGTAGTAATGAGTGGTAATGATGATAGTCCTTAAGAATAATTTATACTTCATCGCACAATGGTGTGAGTTGTGTCGCCAAAACCAACTGATTTCATACAATCAACACATTATCAGTTGTTTATTGAAAGCTGTCACGCAACAAAATATACAGTAGGCCTACATTTGTCTTCACTTAAGTGTAATGCTTAATTGGGTCGTCCACTCACTCTTTGTATTGAGTTTGTGCTTGAAATGTACTGCAATTCTGCAAACTGTTAATAAATATTTCAATCAATCAATCAATCAATCAAACATGTCAACAGTTAAACCTCCCTTGAGGCAGCTATGGCAGAAAGCAGCAGATGTACTGTAAGCAGACACCTCTTAAGTTGAACAGTGTGAAATATTTAATGGAAGCATCCAGTGACCCTCCACTCCAAAAACACAGACTAAATATTCCTTCTAGTCCTTAAGATATTGTCTAGAAAATGAATGAAGCACATTCTATCCAATAATGTAACGGTAAATAAATTGCACATGAAATGAAAATATTCCGGACTGGTAGTAACTGCGTCGCTAAAAAGTCAACAAAAGACTCAAAAAACAGGACTTATGAAGATCTAACCAAAACAGTTACGGTGTCTAATGTTAGGCTTTTTCATTATACAGTACTACCAACACAGCCTGCCTCTTCATCATCCACATGACAAACTCAGTTTCCCTACCTGAATCTGGAATGCCAAGTTTAGTTCTCATGTACTGAAGCAACAGGACCAGGGGACAATTGGGATGGGCGAGAAACACCTGGTTATCTGTTCCCCATGGATGAGAGCCATTGGAAACATCAAAACACATTAGTGCTAGAACCAAGAACAGTAAAATATACTGTACACAAGGTAACCAATAAAGAGATGCTGTAGCTAACCTCCATGTTTGATGTAGATGAACATCATTCAAAGAATTCAAAGGAGCCGGAACCTCTGGTAAGAATAGACTGGGAACACCGTCACTGGGTCTTCAGAAAGCTGCATCTTTCCTTACCAAGTCAAAAGGTCAGGAAAAAACAGATGTCGACCTCTCATTTCATTGTGGTTTGATGACTGCGGTCCTTTGGACTTTGCTTCTTCTGCTTGCAGAGCTCAACTGAACAAACAAGGTATTTGTTTTCATCTCAGACTGCCTCTCTTGACTCAAATGACCCAGACTGGATATGTCCTTTCACACTTGACTTGCTTTGAAATCAAATTGCAATGTAGAAATGAGAACACAACCAATCGTTGTCCTTCCGTAATTCACATTTAATTACATTTCAAAGTCAAATAAATTACAATGCAAAAACGAAATATCTAATTTAATCGTCCCTTGCTGATCTCATTTCCAACTACAACCCACCCAGAGTTTTAACCCATTTTGGGTCATGAAAATGTGGTGCAAATCTTTGAATATATATTCTTTCAGAGCAAACGTTTATAACTCAAATCTTTGCTTCTGGGGGGCGTCCCTGGAACAACATATATTCAGATGGTGGTCGGCGGCCAATTACACATTTTTTGGGGTCCTTGACATTAAATATTGAGCACCACTTATACTACAGAAACATAGGTATTTCAGAAAACTGTCAGAATTTAGAAGATTTTTTTTTAAATATCGACGTCAGGCCTAAATGGGTTAAGGTGGGCCGATCAGCTCCAGCTGAATGTGCTAGCAATCACCAAAAGAACTAAGGGTGGCCGGGCCTTTGCGGCGGCTGCTCCCAGGCTCTGGAATAGTTTGCCTACATATCAGAGCCGCGCAGTCGATAGATATTTTTTAATCCCTGATTAATTTTTTTCTCCTCGTCCTTTGTGCTTTTATATTGCCTGCAAATGTCTGTTTATATTGCACTGTTTGCTTCTTGCTTTCTAATGCCTGTTTAATGTATATTTATAATGTTTGCCCTTTGTTTTCTTTTAACCTGTGCGGCACTTTGGTTGACTTTGTCATGTTAAATAAAAATGTAGTTGAGTCGAGTTGAAAATAGATTACAAAATCACATTAGCACTACAAATAAAATACATTATTTATTCTCATTCTCCTTTATATACATAGTATATATATATATACTTAAGTCTCTTAAAGGGCCACTTCACCCCTTTTGCAAACAGAAACAAGAGACAAGAAACACTTTCCTGGGGTTTTTATGTGGGTAATGTGTTTTTAGATATATCAAAGTATCCATGGGCTCCATGATGTCATGGACATGGTATATCTATTCTACGTCCGACTTGTATAATATCGTACTTGAATTATTTCTTTATCTCCCACCAAGGAGTAACCTCGCATCAGACTATCCAACATAGAGCTACCCACCTAGGAGGAAACTCTGGTAAGGTAGTTGGTCTCTATGGTGTCGGTAGGACAATCAGAGGCAGGCGGGGCGTTACCATGTCTATTGTCTATGCTCGGACGTAGATTAGATACGCCATGGACACTGGGCTCACTTCCTTGCTGGACTACAATCCCCATAATGCTTTGGTCCACTGCTCCTTGTGGATAGGGGGAGGGCTGTCTTACCCCGCAGGCACACCTTCGCGCACAGCCGTGTCAGAAGAACCTGACGCCCGACGTCAACCCTGGCTTTTTAGACAGTTGGTGGATGGAAAAGAAGCTCCACCTCTGCGGCTGACTGACGCGACGGACATATTCCCAGAAATGCTCTCCTCCAGGAAGTAAGTGAGCCCATTGTCCATGACATCATGGAGCCCATGGACACTTTGAAATACTGAAATATCTAAATACGCATATTACCCACATAAAAACCTCAGGAAAGTGCTTCTCGTCTCCCAAACGTCATTAAAATAAGATCTGGTTGCAAAAGGGGTGAAGTGGCCGTTTAAGGAAAGAGACTTCAATGGTGTATACAGAAAATAATTTCCCAGTCTTTTACACCTACAAACCTGTGATGTGACAATACATTTGAAGTTAAATTGAGAGAATCATTGAACACCAAGGGCCCTGTCTAAGAAATTGGCAAAGTACTTCGGCTGTCCAGGTACAAATGGCAGAAGAACGGACAGGTCCATGGTGTTCAGGGTTGCTGTGAGGGTGCTGAAACATTTCAGAAGGGAAAAAAAAGAAGTCAGTTGTCAGTGACAGTGTCAGTGGGGTCTCACAGCAGATCCTCAATAGCAGGTGAATGAGGAAATTACACACCTGCAGGTGCAGTACAGTAAGTGGGAGTCTTTGTGCAGCTGTCTGGCCAACTCCATCTGGTGGTTGTCCATCAGCCCATCGTTCACGACCACCAGCAGGGGCTTTCCTGCACCGAGGGCTTCCAGGCAGCTACCAGCCCCTAAGAAAACATCATGATTATAAGAAAAGATTTAGAGCTAGAGACTTTGACAAAGTATGAAGAATGTGTCTGAAAACTCATCTCTCCATACTGCACCTCACTCCTTATTTCCTTGTATCAATACTTTTAGATAACCATTTAGATTGAAAGTTGCTCTGGATAAGAGTGTCTGGGATGGCCCAGGCCGTGGCGTAACGGTCTGGGCACCTGACTGGTAATCCAGTCGCAGTGTGCCGCGGGTTCGACTCCCGAGCCCGACACGGCCTTTACTGCATGTCATCCCCCCATCTCTCTCCCGTTTTCTGTCAGCCTACTGTCTGTCCCTTCAAAAAATCAATAAAAGGCGTAAGCCGCAAAGAAATATCTTAAAAAAAAAAAAAAAGAGTGTCTGGGATAAATGTCTAAATTGTAATGTATTAAGATACAATCCTGGCAACACACACACACACACACACTTACACTTGACTTGGCTATTTATTTACTCTAGTCTATGTTTGTAAATAATCCAAAATAGATCCGTGTTATCTTTGGACAGTTGCCAGTACGGTATTTGAAACCTGCAATATGTACAGTAGATGGATAATCTTATTGTTTTACATACCAGCATGGCTGATGACCAGATCAGCACACTTCATGTCTTCAGCTATGGAGTCTTTGAAGCGAAACGCCTCTAGTTGGACATCTGGACAAGTCTCAGGGGTTGGAAGAACCGAACCTCGTCCAACCTGAAGAACTAAGCGCTCGTAACCACGAGCTTTCAGGGCCTGTCAGTGAGGAGAACAATATGAACAAAAACACCATAAACATGACAAAATCTTAATAGTGGTTTATTCACTTGGCCATTCTCATAACCGCAATTTGCAACTCTAGATTATTTTATAATGGGATGAATCTAGAGTTGCAATACCCTCCATTGACTCCCCACTCATCTTTTTTGGTTTGCGATCAGCTTGATAGATAGATTTTTGATTGATAATAGTACGATTTTACAATGATTGTTAAAGGGGCTTGTTTCCATTGTGGTCCTGTAATCAATTCATCAAGAAAGTGTGTGAATGACGGCATTTTGGACGGTTTGTCCAAAATGTTTAATTACGACCTTTTTAAAATATATATATATTTTCTTTATCCCACGATTTTGTAACCCATTTTTCACCCCTGTGTCAATTATCTAATGTGATCCTGGGCTCTACACACCCTCCGCCAACCTGGGGAGAGCAACAAACTTGAACTCATGCTTCCTTCATGCGTGAGTGTCCAAGTTGCTCCTTTTCACCTGACATGGGGGGGGGGGGGTTTCCCTGGTTGGACGTAGCGCGTGGAAGGAACACGTTATTGCAACCAGTTCCTTTCCCCTCCATCAAGCGCCCCGGCTGGCCAGGGGGAGGCAGTTTAGAGACCAGGAGGCAGTTTAGAGACCAGGATAATCCGGTCAGAATTACTGCATGTTTTTTGTGAGGGTAGCCTACCTACCCTAGGGGTCGGGGACACCCAATTACGACCTTTCTACCAAGTTGTCAACTCTTAATTAAAAAATATGTCCTATTTATCATCCATAAATAGGATATATGTATCCTTAATTTCTCTATGAAACAAGTTAGATTTATTTCTGACTGTGCCACAGTGTGGTCTTAGCTGCAATTTGCAACTCTAGATTTTTTTTACAATGGGTTGAATCTAGAGTTGCAACAAGCTCCATCCACTTCCTATTCATCTTTTTTGGTTTGTGATCTGCTTGTCTTAAATGACGTTAAACTCACCAACATTGCAGCTGCAGTCCAAGCTTGAATTATCCTCTTTCAATCTGCCGAGCTTGTTTTTAATAAAAATCCCCCGTAGACATGTTATGAGCTACTTTCTGTCCAAAATATTCCAAGAGTGACATTTCCGAGCCGCCATTTTGTATTTTTGCAACGTGCCGTAAAACAAGACGTGAGGGGGAGCACTTGTTTAATAGAATCTTATCTGCGCAGGTAAGACACCCAAAGAAGAGGCAGACACAGTGCGACGCCCCATCACACACAGCCTTCTATTAAACAAGCACTCCCCCTCACGTCTTGTTTTACGGCACGTTGCAAAAATACAAAATGGCGGCTCGGAAATGTCACTCTTGGAATATTTTGGACAGAAAGTAGCTCATAACATGTCTACGGGGGATTTTTATGAAAAACAAGCTTGGCAGATTGAAAGAGGATAATTCAAGCTTGGACTGCAGCTGCAATGTTGGTGAGTTTAACGTCATTTAAGACAAGCAGATCACAAACCAAAAAAGATGAATAGGAAGTGGATGGAGCTTGTTGCAACTCTAGATTCAACCTAGCCCTCCAAGCAGAACCCAATGGTACTGAAGTTTCTGACTTTTTGACGACACAGACCATTGGGTCCTGTTCCAGCAGTATCCTTCCACCTCGTAGACGTACGCGGACATACATAAAACATAAACAACGTGGATAACGCCTGTCTGCGCTCTTTGATGACATTTTTTCGTGTGAGGGCTTCTGAATATGTGAAGTATAAGTACCCATACATGCCGCTGCGAATATCTCCTGTGGCGCGGAAGCCGTTAAGTATTTTTAATCTTTGTTTGACCGATTTGGTCGCTTTGATTCTTCTCTTCCTTCCTTATTTATTGACACCTCATTGTACCGCCTATCTGGCTAGCTAGTGGCGCTATAGCTATGACAGAGCAGATCAGAGGCAGGGACGTAGCCGCACAAGCCAACCGCACACCGGGAGGCGGTACAATAAACGGTAAACAAACAAGAAGAAATAAAGCGACCAAATCGGTCAAACAAAGATTAAAAATACTTAACGGCTTCCGCGCCACAGGAGATATTCGCAGCGGTTTGTATAGGTACTTATAGTTCACGAATTCAGAATAACTTAAACTAAAAAAGGCCGTCAAACGCCGCAGATACGATCTTAGAGAGAATATTTATGTCCGCGTTCCAGAATTCCCATATGAAAATATAGTTATGAGCAGGGACCCTACATAAAACTCATCCAAATTTCAGAAAAGCTTTATGGAGGGTCCCGAAAGGGGCTAGATTCAACCCATTGTAAAAAAATCTAGAGTTGCAAATTGCGGCTAAGTGTGGTCTCAGACAATCCACACAGTGTGGATTGTCTGAGACCAAACTACTGTCGTGTAGCCTAGGTACTACTCACTTGAACAGCGTCAGAAGACGTGATACTACGAATAAGTTCATCAAAACATGTCGTCCCAACAGTAACAAATATGGTCTTCATGTCTGAACAGCTTTCTGATGTTGTTGACAAAACAGACAACCTCACTTCATCATAGTTATGTTACCGCACCATCCTGCACTGATCCTATGTCCTGCACTGATCCTGCAGCTTCTACTTCCGCGTTGCTTGAAAACGATGACATCATGAATAATAATGCACATACTGCCATCTATTGGTGTGGCTCCTGCTGTTCAGGGGCAACTTATCTGTCCCTTCTAAAATGTCTCTTAACGTCAACGATGACATCTGTCAAAATAATTAGTTAAAGGTGCCTTGGAATTTCTCAAATGTCGCTAATTAATGAAACAATAGACTTTGAATATTAAAAAAAAAAAGTGTGTGTGTGTGTGTGTGTGTATAGAAGTAGTGGAACTTGCAGGGTACAGACCCATAGTTGTCATTGAGGCACGGACCAAGGAATGCTGCAGTTACACCTGCTCTCAAACCAGCTGGAATGAGCCCAATCAGCCCATTAACCACTTCCTCTTATTCTTAGTAAAATATGGTCCCAACTGTACTTGGTACACTGATTTCACTCTACACCAGTGGTGGAAAAAGTACTCACATTTGTAAGTAAAGGTATCAATATATGGAATAACTACTCCATTACAAGTTAAAGTCTGGAAATCAAAATGTCAGAATGTCCCATTTCACATTCACAATTTTATATAAATCTTTTGAAAATAGATCTACAAGCTCACAATGCGTCGCATCGCTACACTTGTAGATTGGATATTTTCAAAAAGATAAGATGTTTTTAAATAACGTATGTGTCGTAAAAAGTAAAAGTAACATTTTTGGATCCGAGATGTAGTGGATTATAAGTAAAAGTAATGGAAAATGGAAACACTCAAGTACAAATACCTCAAAATTCTACTTAAGAATCAGTACAGTACTTAAGGAAATGTACTTTGTTACTTTACACCACAGCTCTATATGATATACAGGCTGTGTAAATCTACAATGTCATGTGACCTTGTAGATGGTCACATGTGACCTTATAATGATCTCACCAGAATCCAGGGTTCAAGTGGTTAATCTGCTCTTTTAAACCAAAATGATCCCAGATCATTAATGACGGATGTTACACTGCAACCATTAATGACTGCTGCTCGTCTTGGTGACAAGAAAAAAAATCACAAGAGACCAGGATGAAAGAGAAATGATTTAAGGCTCTGTTAATTTCTCAGCTTCAAAAACATTATGTATCCTGAAATGACACAAAAGTAAAAGAACAAAAAGCTAGTAAAAAAAAAAAGTTTTAAATTGGCTCTTCCTGTCATTAGTTTTTAATAAATAGGTTATGAGAGAAGAAAACAAAATATGAAAATACAATGTTAAAATGTATTAAAAGGGCCAGAATTTTGATCAAACCACATTGCAGCGGGGGTAGTTTACTGCCCAGGAATCTGCAGCTACGACAGCCACTGTGCACCACTTTGGTCATTTTATAAATCATCATCTCGGGACGAGTCGGGAGGCACATCCACCATTTTGACCATTACGGCAACAACTTTTATAAACAGTATATGCAGTAATTACTGACCGATTACTGAAAAGGTCCAACTTGCAAACAAGTGATTTAGGCTTGTATAAGTAACTAAATCTGTGGTTTGACAGAATTCAGGTATAGGACATTTAAAATGGCTTCTCTTCACCACTTACAAGTCTTAATTCACTTTAGTAGAACATTTTACATTTTCAGCATGCATACTTCTGTAAGAGTTGTGCTGCTTCCAGGTGACCTACAAACATAAAATCTTGAAAGTATGACTGACGCACAAACAGTTCACAGCCCCACAGTCTGTATAACGTTCAATGTAATTGAATTTAAAGTTTTTAAAATGACACCAAGAAAGGCGAGCGGCAAGTATTGATTACCTGTGGTGCAGCACATTATTGTGGTTAACGGTTTCAAAACTCACAGAGGTATGCATGCTTAGAATTCAACATTTCACCGCTGTGAAATGCAGGTTTAAAATTAGACAGCAAATTCAAGAAATTATGACACAAGTAAATGAATCGAGCATATGATTGAGCAGCTTTGAAAAGAAGCCGCCGCCCCAAGAACACTCTTACTCGTTTAATTGTACTTCCAACTTTAAATGAAAATAGTTGCAATTGACAGATGGTCATTCTTCGGACACACCTGCATCGGTCTGTCTTTTACACTATGAAGGAGAGCTGCAACCAGGGTCATTACAAAGGCCATGATGTTCGCAGCAGAATGTGCTTTTTACAGTCAAGATATCAAAAATAGGACAGACCCACAAGGCTGCTGGGCTGTATGACGGTTTGTGGTAGAAAGTCATAAACCATCCATCTAGCTGAAACACTGCCAGTGGTATTTTATCATAGGGGTCAAACAGAAGTTGGCCCCAGGTCATATAGGTCATCAAAACAGGAAATGGTTGTGGTGGTGATCCTCACAAAATGAAGCACCTATGAGAGAGGGAGATAGATACACAGTAAGTCTTGCCATAAGTAGGCATATAAACGGCTAAGATGATGGCAATTTGAAATGCGCCTCTCTTGTTGGCAATTGTTAAAGATAATTGTGCCTTTGCCTCTCCCGACAGAGGTAATTGCAACAATGTCTGAACTACAATAAAGATGGTGGCATATCTAGTATCCAATCTGGTGCACTTCAATCCAGGGTGGAAATCTCTCAATAGAAGTATAGGCACTTACTTAGGTAGACCATTTACAACTACTGCATATGCACTAGCAATAATATAATTGTTTTAGCATACTCCACCATGCAGGTTCAGATTGGTTAAAATAAAGTTTCATTCAACAAAATTAAGTCCAGGATCTTGGCTGCATTAAAGCTGGCAGCATTTCTCATGACACAATAACCCTGCTTCCTGTTTTGGAAAATCATTTCATTTATGATTTTCATGATGTCACATTTTCCCCTCTCTCTCTCTCTTTGTCCAACTTCTCCTATCAGGCTCATGAAGCCTCTGGATTTCAGCTGCCTCTTCTCTGCTTGTCCCCACCCCTGCTTCGCTCCGCTCAGACAGCTTTGGTTCTTCATGCCACATTCCTCCTGTGATCTCATGATAACAGACTAAACCAACGGCTCTCGCAGAAAAGCACACCCACTCATCCCTCTTCTGTGAATACAAGCTCTCTCTCTCTCTCTCTCTCGCTAAATGTAAATGCTGCGCCCCTGGTCCTAATGAGAAGTGCATATTTGTTAATGGTACTTCTCTTAAAGTTTTTGATAGGGATACAAGTTCAAATCAGGCTGGGCTTGTTGTTAATGCAGTTTGAAGAGTTTTATGTAATGATACTGGTTTTTAACAAAAAGCAAGGTCAATAGGGGATCGATGGAGGGTAAATCTGTCATGCTTGCAACTTTTTTAAATGAAATTAATCCCCTGGACAGGGAGATTTCTTTGTGACCGACTGTTATTTTCAAGTTCAAGTACACCAGAGGTTCCAATCAGAAGTTCAGAACTGGGTCAAGTAGTACCGACTTGCAAAATATATATATTTTAAGGACAGTGGTCATATTTCACAGCTATTGAGCACAGCGATATGGGCTGCAGTTTCTCTAAGCAGAGTATGAACAAGACTTTCCTCAGTGTAGTCACAATAACTGATTTTTAGAAATCATGACATGATAGAGCTCGTACCGAGTCCTCACTGTATTACACAGGCTGTGCAACACTGCTCCTGTTTCTCCGGGAGTGTGGAGTAATTCATCTGCCGGACGATTTCGGCAAACAACTCGTCCACCATGGTTTTGCTCTTGGCCGACGTCTCGATGAAAGGGCAGCCCCACTCTTGGGCCAGAGCGCGTCCATCCGAGCCGGGCACCTCACGCTCGGACTCCAGGTCCACCTTGTTCCCGACCAGGATCAACGGCACCTTCTCAAAGCGCTTCACGCGCACTATTTGGTCTCGCATTGGCCTTATGTCCTGCAGGAGTAAACAGGATTGGAAGAGTGGGGTGAACTGAACATGCGGGAAATTATTTCTTGTCAATTACTGGGCTATAATATGAAAACTATTATGTAGTTGGATCATTTAAATACCGGGTACAAATGGACTCATAAAAGGTACAGGTACACTCAGACCCCTTTTCCACTGGTTGGGAACCGGTTCAGTTCAGAACCAGTTTTTAGTCCATGAGCCAGACATCCAAAATTGGAAAGTCAATTATGAATTGAGTGGGCAAAACCATACCTATATTAAATTGTTTATAGGATCAATATAAGTAAATGAATATATTATCCCTTCCACAGTAGTAGCTTTTTAATATTTTAATTTCTTTGCATATTTTCCTATAAAATGCCTAATTTGCAATTTAAGATTTGTAATACAATAAATCATTGTCTTTGTGTAGGCCTAAGTAATCTGGGGAAGTTTCATGGTGATAACAATTTAATATATGTATGGTTTTGCACAATCAATTCATAACTAACGTTCCAATTTTGGAGCTCTAGCTGGCTCATGGACTAAGAACCAAAAAGAACTGAACCGGTTCCCAACCGGTGGAAAAGGGGCCTCAGAGTCAAGTATGTGTTATCTACCTGAAAGGACTGCTGGTTGACCAGGCTGTAGACCAGGATGAACCCCTGGCCGTTCTTGATGTAGAGGTCTCTCATGGAGGCGAACTGCTCCGTCCCTGCTGTGTCCAGGATCTCCAATACGGAGGGAGACGAGTCCACCTCGATCTCCTTGCGGTAGAAATCCTCGATGGTCGGGTCATATTTCTCTATGAACGTCCCAGTAACAAACTGGACGGTGAGGGCAGACTTCCCAACACCTCCACTCCCCAACACAACAACTTTGTACTCCTTCATTTGGGTTCTGCTTGACCCAAATGGCTACTTGACAAGCTAACGGCTCAGGTTAGTCTGCTATACCCGTTGTGGCAACATTGATAAAAGAATATAAACAACCGACGGATTAAAATTCCACAAGTTTCGCTTTAAAAGGTGTGTAAAACCAGACTTGGTTGGTTACAGACGCCCCAGGTCCAGGAATTAGCAGGTGGCTAAGCTAGCGCAAAGTTGTTGGTCTTAATGTTAGCTCGCCGCTGTTAGCATGTGGCTACATCCACTGTGTCCCATCCTCAGTGGAGACAATGAGCTTTTTAAAAGCTAAATCCTCAAAATAAACCCGATCCTAAAGTCTGGAGTCATCAGTAACTAAACCCGACACGCCAAAACACACAACGTTTCCTATTGTTGTCATTTCCAGCAGCAGAGAGTATGTCATTCCCTGGTTGTTGCATTTACAGACAGACATACACAAACTGATGGGCGTTACACGAACTCTGGGAACCTATCATATACGGTGGCCAGTAGAGGTCGCTGTTGCTCAGCGTTTCCTACATAACTTTTAAGCTAGTTTACTCCGGTTTTAGTGCAATATTAACTAACTATGAATATTAAACGCCAATTACTGTGGTGTGGGCATCGTTGTTTCAGCGCGGTGAATTTAAATACCAAGGGAAATGTATAAGGATCAGACTCTGAGGAAAGAAACATCTCATGCCAAATGACAATGCAAAGGTAACTTAGATGAAAAATAGAAAAGCCTATAAAAAAAAACAGCACTATTTCTGACAAGTATCCTCAGAATTGACAATGACCTCCAATCCAACACTATTAACCAACACAGTTATCTACAGTATCACATAATTCGATAGGTCGCTGAATTCAGTGTAACGCATGTGTCGCAAAAACGCAATGCTGATGATGTTAGGGCCTGGTTCTGGCCCAGTATGTCGGGTTTCAGTCTTAGTTTCAGTCCGTCCGGTTAATGGCTGCACCACAAATACGACACACTCCCTCAAAGGCTTGAGCCCATGCAGTCACATACAGGATTGTGATTAAAATAAACAAGGAGCTTTTCTCTCTCTGATTTGCTCCACTATCAAGTCACCAGCAAGTTGATCTACACACACTTCCGGCCTGACTTTTAATTCTTAATTTCTTATTTTCAAAATATACGTTTTTTATAGTATTCATTTTAAAGTAGTAATTCAACTACAGTTGTAGTATAGTTTATATAGAAGCTGTTTCTGAAATATGATATGGTCACGTTTTATAACATGGTAATAATAGTGTGTAGTTTATTTTTCCCCCCATTTATTTATTTGTTTATTTTCAATTGAGAAATATGAATCCCCAAATGTCCCTGACATGCACTTTGCATGTATAAATAAACGAAATATTGCATCATTGAATGATTATGTTCCTGAAATGTACAGCTGAACAAAAAGACAATACTACTGTCTACTGGGGGTCCAGAGCTCTATACCGTATAGTAGCCTATTTTGCTTGATTCACTCTCTGAAACCCAGTGAGCAGGTAAAAATATATATACCGGTATATAAATAAATAAAAAATCTTGGTGTTGATGGATTCTAATCATAATTTTCAAAATCATATCACTATGATTAATTGATGAATTGAACATGGTGGACCCTCTTGTAAACAAGTGTAATGCTTCATTGGGTCGTCCACTCACAGTTAACAGTCTTTGTATTGAGTTTGGGCTGTTAATAAATATTTCAATCAATCAATCAATCAACCCATAAGTAACTAAATTAGATCCTACTACCCTAATTGAAAAGGAGTGCAAAGAGTATGCCTTTTATCCGTCAGCCTTTTTCTACCAAACCACTCTGCACTAATCTCTCCATACACAAATACTAATGCATGCCATAGGAAATACAACGTGCCACTACATTGCATGCTTCCAACTTCCAATTTACCGGCCATTCCTTTGCATTTGAATGAAATATTATTGCGCAACATTTTACTGTGATGCAAATTACATCACATTCTAGGCTCCTCCCCTTTTCACTGCATACACGCACGCACGCAAGCACACACACACACACACACACACACACACACACACACACACACACACACACACACACACACACACACACACACACACACACACACACACACACAGATTGGTATTTTCGTCTTTTCACCTACAACCCTACACATAATTCAGTTCATGTATGATGTATTAGGCCTACTTACTATTTACAAGCCTTTCGTCTATCCAACTGTGATAACTCTGCTCACTATGTGCTTTTTTGTAATGTTACTTGTTTTCTGTACTGTATGGGGACAATTCTTGCTAAATCAGGTGTATTTACACAGCATTTTGTGTGGTGTTCATTAATATGAGCTGTCCCGTCCAAATAAACATAAAAAATAAACTAGCGACACTGACAGTCCAAACTAATCAGAACTCATCAGGCATATAAGATGCTCGTTAAGGTCATATTAGCCTGACCTAAGCAGAGACATTTCTGGTCTAGAGGGGCGGGTCGCGCCTCAGAAATGCGCGCACCCTGATTGGATCTCATCGATCTGTCCGTCACCCCCGGCCCCTCCTCTCCCCCCTAGTGCAGCGCTACGTCACATCATTTAGAGCGACGCCCACCCGGAAGGGTTGACTCCCACTTTTAGACTGGTTCAGCCCACGGCTTTTTCCAGGCTTTCATCTTTCGCGCAGACGAAATGAAAGCCTGGGTATCGAGGCTAAGGTCATATTAGTCAGAGGATATTAATAAAATCTGGGAATACATTTCTTACCAAGAATTTCATTCACCAATGTGTTTGTAAAGGTGTCTACTAAAATTTTTATTCAGCCACCCTAGGGGAATTTTTGACAGCTGCTGAAAGTTGGGGTAACATTAACAACCAAATGTTCCAAATGGCCAAATGTTCTAAATTTCATTATACTTATACTATATATACTAGTAGCATGTGACGTGTCAAACTATAGGGTTTTTATCATTCTGAACCCATTCTTGGTAAGAATTGTATTCCCAGATTTGACATTATTCCATACTTCCTGATGACCTTAGATGTATAAGATTTATGACTATGACATCATCTTTTAAAAGCAGGCCAAATTCCATGCCTTAATTCCCCAGCGTGTGTGTGCGTGTGCGTGTGTGTGTGTGTGTGTGTGTGTGTGTGTGTGTGTGTGTGTGTATATTTGTCGGGATGTGGTGTGGTCCAGAAACCATATGAATGTTTATAGATCTCTTCTATCTGTTCATGATTATTTGATATTTTATTTTATGTGAAGCACATTGACTTTACCGGCACAGAAGTGTGCCAAATTGATTTAATTCAGAATTGTCTGAATTCTAAACTATGTAGAGAAATGAAAAAATAAAGAAAACACCACAGTGGGCCACCATTAAATGCTTTATTAAAGTTGAAATAAAAACAGCAGATGTCATCATAGGCACAGAAACCTACCTTAATATTCATACACTGCAAAATAAATTGGCATGTAGCACAGCAGCACATACAAGCACAGCAAGCAAAAATATAGGGTGAAACGATAGGCAACTAAGAAACAAAGCAGTTACTTTCAAGTTTGTCCTAGCCTGGCAGAGAGAGGAGTTTTTTCATATGGCTTTGTCCTCAACAGTCAACCATTATGGTTGACTTTCAGTCTGGCACTTAAGCTAACACGCCCAAATCAATGATGTTCCGTTAACATGGAGTTTGTGAGAGAGAAGAATAAATAAATCAAACAATTTGTGTTAAAACATTCAATTATAAATGTACAGGAACACACACAATACAGGATTTCATAATGAAAGCACGATGATTGACAGCTACACTGATTTCAAATTGGTTAGGTTAAACTGATTTCAAAATAAAAACTCAACCAAATGTGCATGTTTTCTTTGTACCAGGGGACCCATTTCTCCATTTCTAGTCCATACCATAGAACCTGTATATCACAGGTAGTTTTCTCATATAGACAGTATGAATTATAACTGATACACAGATATGTTAAGATGATATTGAGACAGTAGGGATGGTTGGATACAGAGTGAAAGAAGCACAGCTGAGAACCTCTGGTGTGTTTGGGGCGCACATTGTTCTAGAGAGGCACAGCTGATAAACTATTTACACTGTCTGAACACAGACTCCTGTTGTCTACAGTCTGAGGGCTGGGACCATTTCACCACAGTCAGACTCCTGTTGTCTACAGTCTGAGGGCTGGGACCATTTCACCACAGTCAGACTCCTGTTGTCTACAGTCTGAGGGCTGGGACCATTTCACCACAGTCAGACTCCTGTTGTCTACAGTCTGAGGGCTGGGACCATTTCACCACAGTCAGACTCCTGTTGTCTACAGTCTGAGGGCTGGGACCATTTCACCACAGTCAGACTCCTGTTGTCTACAGTCTGAGGGCTGGGACCATTTCACCACAGTCAGACTCCTGTTGTCTACAGTCTGAGGGCTGGGACCATTTCACCACAGTCAGACTCAAGTCAATCCACCACTAGGACAAAGTGCCATGGCAACAAAATCATTGGCTTCAATAGCAGTTAAAGAGCATCAAATGTCCAAGTTTGAACAAAAAGAATACTATTGAGGGATGTGGGTGGATATCACTGGACATCCAGTTCCTGTTCACAATTTTGAGTGAAATCGTAATTCAGATGTATTCTTTTGGATATAATGACAGTGAATGAGTAAAGATTATCCCCAAATCCTATCACAGACAAAATAGTAATGAATCATTTTGAACTTGATTCCTTTGTTCACCTCCTGCTATCATCTGATCTTGATATCTGTTCTTTTGTCCATGGCTGCCTTTCAACAGACAGCATAGAACTAAACACTAGGGAGATGTAGCTGAAGATAATAAAGGTTTCATCTAGTCCCAGGGACCAGTATTTTACATATTTTACTCATGTATTTAAGGGTGAGCTTATCACCGGTTCATCAGATACGTTCCAGTTTCTTTTAACTCAACAAAGACAAATACAGATTCACTGATCATATCACTGATCATATCAGATACCAAACAATTTGTAAATTATCGAATAAATATATATTAAAAAAAGAAAGAATTTTGCTTCTTTAGGTGCAAATCATTCATCTTTTAGCTAGCCAATGTCATGCTTTGCAAAGAGTAGGTCTCTAGCAAACAGAAAAGACAGATCCCTCAAAACATTGTTTTCTACACTGTATTAAAATGCTAACTGTATACTTGTACAGTATCTGTAACAATACAGTCATTAGATTTTTTTTTATCAGTTCTTTTCTCTATATTTATTCAAAATAAATTTGAATATTTTGACATAGTTATGTACATAAGTGCAAACAAGGTGAATATCACACATTCGTACACCCCCAAGTGAGAATCGACATCAATCCCAGCACAGCTGGGCAGGCCTGGGGGCAAAGAGAGCGCTTATGGACTCTTACAACACTTATAAACTCCACCTTTTGTTGCCAAAGAGGCTAATCAAATCATAGTAATAAATCCATGAAATGAGACATCTCTCTATATACAGTATGCCTCATAGCAAAGGCCCTTTAGTCTTAATGAAATGTTGCTATAGTCCACTTTGATTTCATAGATAAAGCTGAAGTTTTGCCATTTTGCAAACAGTCCATAAAGCCTCTTTACCACCCGGACGGTGCTGTTTGCTTTAAAAGCAAACATCCATTCTTACTTTTGAAAGAAACAAATACAATATAAGACAAAGAAAACCAAATCAATTGAGACCCAAGAAAAAAATGACAAAATGAACACCTGATCTCCCCAAAGGACCTTTGGATATTATAAGGATTTATGTTTTCCGTAGAAAATATTCAATCATGTAGCATTCAAGACAAACTTAACAAGACATTCCCTTTCTGAATAAGTTACTGTTAACAATTAAGATAATACAAAGGTAGCCATGTTGTCATTTTGTTGCCATAGCAATAGCAACTGTTATCAACAATGAATCTATCATTGCATACAAATGTCGTTTTTTTTAAATATTTATTTTCCTTGTCAGTCTACACAAACTATTAGGTACTGTATGTATTAAATGAAGATTTCTATTCCCATGCTTTGATTTCTTATGTCAAATTAAAAAGAAATATTACTTTAGCACTAATAGTTATTCCCATACATAACAATCATCTTTTATACAATGATACAGGAGTAAGGTCCTTTCACCTGCGTCCTGGAAAACAGAACCATGTTCAGGACCAAGTTCCATGCTAAAGGTTCTTGTCACTGCACACAGTGAGCGGAACATTCAGCATATTTTGACAGGACACAGAGTGAAGCTCATGATAACATGGCTAAGTACAGTGGGACCTAAAGAAAACCAAGGAAGAAGAGAGATAGAGAGAGGGGGGGGGGGGGTAGTATGGTAGGAAAAGGTTTCTAGCATCTACATCTCGCGTGAGCGAACTACGCTCTAAGTGTACTTAAAATTCGAATGCCCCGAGTGAGGCACAATTTATTCATCAAGTATTTTGTTATTTCCAACTGGACAGCAGTTGGCGAAGGCAGAATGAAAAGTCAAGAAAAACATAATTGATATTGGGAGATTATTTTTGTTTTCTGGGCTTGACAGTGCAAGTCCTTCAGAGCCATTAGGATTTTAGACAAAACAAGTTGTCTGGAAATTCTAATCACACATTTCATTGATTAGGAGAGGGCCATTTCTGTTTAAGTTAATCAATATATATGTATATAAAACGTATTTGCCCAAAGATATTTCTAAAAGTAGTCACACCACCCATTGACATTAATTATAAATCTATATAACAATACACATACTTTTATATATTTTAACACAGTATCAACATGGCATTTATGTGACCTCTTAGAAATAGTGTATATAGTGAGTCATTACATTTCAACATGCCGGTCACTCAGATCGGCACATTTAGGGTTTTTGCATTATTAGATACATTCACGACACAATGACATGACTTGAACATGAACTCCCTGTGGGAAATGCTTTGAAACATTTTGAAACATATTTAATTAACCCAATATGTGATGCGCTGAGTTTTTAAAACACATTTACGTATGCACACCACTCACTGTGGGTATATAGATTTTGTTTTTTACATTATTAAAGAGGAGACAGCACAGCTGCCTCAAAGGAGAAACTATAGCTATAACATCTTATTTCTTATAACAGCGCTACAGTAGATAACACGTCTTTTTAACGATTTGACTGTTATTACAGTGTGTTATTACAGTGGTTGTTTGAGGAGACTTGAAAGAGGCACATTTGACCTTGACCTTGAGGGCGATTTCATCTCCATTTCAATTGTGTCTCCAAACTTTCCGATATTTGTCTGCTATCTTTACAGCAGGTCAATATGAAGGTCAGCCTCGCACCGCAAAATCCTGAGTGATAATTTTGCTTTAGAATTAAACTAACACTTAGGATGTTCTCCTCC
The DNA here is from genome assembly GCF_964188405.1 of Protomyctophum parallelum. Lineage (NCBI taxonomy): Eukaryota > Metazoa > Chordata > Actinopteri > Myctophiformes > Myctophidae > Protomyctophum > Protomyctophum parallelum. The sequence continues at coordinate 7,115,370 of NC_139711.1, read as the reverse complement.
CATCTCCTCATTCTAAGTTCGGTTCTGAACCACTGTGGTTTAAGCATTTAGAGTCTTGACGACTTTCCATAGAAAGGACACAATCAGTGAAAAAGACATTTTAAAGTCAAATAGGACATTTTCAAGTTCTTAACTTTCTCCCTGAAGAGCCACAAGATACAAATTTGTGTGCCGCTTAAGTCAAATTCATAGGTTTTCCCACAACAATGTCTCTCATCAAAAATAACTGAAATAAAAATCAGAAAACGTGATGCATTGTTGCATGTGATAATGTATAAAGGAGGCTTTAGTCACTTCATGAGTCTTGTGAACATAATAAATTTCAAAATGGAAGGTTAATTTGGAGGAATAATTCAGGCATCGCATTAACTGGGTCTGTCACTTCCATACAATCAATGCTTGGCACATACAGACTTTGGTGAAAAGATCATTGGCACAAAACGCAGGATATAAACCCTGTTCCTCATTTCTGTACCACTTCCAATCACTTGCAAAAGTGTCAGCAATATAAATTAATAAGTGTCATTCTTTAGATTATCAGTTTTGGTTTAATCTCATAGGACTTGAAGAAAGGAATCATCTCTATGCTCTATCTATGCCATGATTAGCAATTACGCCCAGAGATTGTCATTCCTTTGCATTGCACAAGAAGCCATATTTGGATTGTAAAACAAAAACAAATCTCTTTTGAAACTACATCATTAATCAAATCAGCACAACCAATAAACAACCACGAAGACACTTCATGACTCAAAGTGTAGTTCTCATAATGGCAGCTGTCACACACACACACACACACACGCACAGAACACAGCTTCAGCTGGTCATCCTCTTTCAATAAGAGATTTAAAAATCACATTATTAGAAGGTCTCTCAACTCAAGACCTGTTAAAAGTACATTGACACTGTTGGTGTAGCCTACATTATGACAAATGCCTCCTGCTGAGGTATCTGAGAAGTTCGATTGAGAAGTTAATTGTAGTTCTGAATAAGGGATACTCCACATGAGGCATTCCATGGCATTTAGATCTTCAGGGTTCGATTTTCTCTCAGAAATGTAATATGAATGTTTAATAATATCACAATTTTGTATAAATATGCATATTCAGTACATTAACTATAGCTTCCCTATTTTGAGCAGATTTTCAAAATTATTTTCTATAGTACAAATTGCAGATGTACAAGCTCACAGTACATTGCATCGTGGCACGTTGTGAGGTTGTAGACCGGCTATTTTAGTTGTCATACAAATTTGTACAGGGATTAGTATAGGGCTTAAGTGGTAGGAACCCCCGCCCCTCTGTTAAAAAGAAAATCGAACCCTGTTAGTAACGATTGGCCTTAACAGGCTTTGTGTGCTGAATTGTTTTTGTGACGTTGACACAAGTTGACAGGAAACTGAAAAATGAAAGGCACAAACAAATTCAATCAAACTTGTTTCCTCATCGGGTAAGAGGAGAGCGTCGTAGACCTCGGACATTGTGAGTGGTGTACACACTGTACAGGTGAAGAAAAAACACAACGTAAACATGACATGATATGGAACAAACATTTTTTTTTCCCTCAAGTGAGAAAACCATAAAGGTCATTGACCTGACCACGGTCTGATCCATCTTCTGATGGGAATCTCCATGAGTAGCTTTTCAGATTTATTTTGTGTAAGGTCGTTTTTTTTCCTCATGCCTCATTAATGGCTCCAACCCAAGAGGGTTTTCTACAGTATGTCTAAATAGTGTTTTTGTGTGTGTGTGTGTGTGTGTGTGTGTGTGTGTGCGTGCGTGCGTGCGTGCGTGTGTGTGTGTGTGTGTGTGTGTGTGTGTGTGTGTGTGTGTGTGTGGGTGGGTGTTTCTTAAGGTGTGGGCATGTATGGCTCTATTGCTCATTCTGATATTCAGGTCCATAATAGTAATGCATCAGCATGGTTGGCTTGTATCAACATAATCAGGTTCAAAGCTTCACTATTGCATGAACCAACAGGAACGTTCCTTGACACCAAAGTGAGTATCTCCAAATAAGGTTCACACTAGCACTCTGAAGTGTGCACAGTAGGCTAGGCACAGGTTTGCTGCATTCAGATAGGTGCCCTCCTGCTGATAATGCGGGGAGTTTGTGGGTTTGAGAAAGGACTCTTAACTGGGATTTCCGGAGACACGGACCGAATTGAGTGCCACCGGAGCGGCTACCAGCAGTTTGGGGACGGGACAGAAGTGGGTTTCCATGGGGACGCACTGGATCTCCACTGGGTCTGCACTCAGAACCTCTGAGGTGTCTACTGGAAGAGAGAAGGCAGACAGACAAGTAGAATAATATTTAATCTTCAAATCAGACATGCTGTTTAACACCGACAGCGTCAGAAGAGCAAAACATTTGCATTCCAAAGACTGGAACGTATCGTAGAATGGAGACTATAGAGTCAAATTATGACGGATAATTCGCATATCTACCTGAAACATTCGGCAATCCTTGTGATGAAGGTTAAAGTAAATTCAATAAATTATAACTTAATTTATAACTTAATTATTGGAGAGTCGATTCTCTACCATGAGACCATATACTGCATGTCCAAGTGGTTGAAGTGGTTAAGGCTTTCATTTGCTCACGTCACTTTGACAAGTGAAGGATGGAATGTAACACACTTGTGAAATCATAGTCGTAGGTAGTCATAGGTGTATTTGTATCTTCTCCCCGACACGAGAGGAGTTTTTTGAAGACCCTAAACATAAACATAAACTACCAAAAGGAGAGAAAACACAACATGAAGGGCCAAACCTGATTGGAGGAGGCAGATTCAGCGAAAGGAACATTGGTGACTGGGGTCGAGGCCGACGTAATGGTGGAGGTGGAGGCACCGTGCATCATGGGTACTTTTGATATCGGGGCGAGTCAGACGACAAAGACAGAGAACGAGGATAGTGGGCCGGGAGGGGGGCGGGGGGGAGGGGGACAGGAATGATATGATTATCATGGCAACAATGTGTAGAAGCAAAAGGATGAATTTCAAATGATGGGTCCAGAGTCCAGACACATGCAGACGAAACGGGAGGAAAAAAGGAAATTACACTTTCAACCAATTTATAAAACAATAAGGAATGTATTGTTCAAAGACTCATGGCAGTTAACAAAATATGGCAATATATATTCATACAATCTGATCAGACCAATGTATCTGATTGTTGTATTCAGGTGAACAGGACATGAGGATGTGGGGAGCAAATGATTCATAGGAGAATAGACAAAGCAAAAGCTTTCTTCAGTTAAGTC